>NC_042999.1:77106241-77473741 GCF_006345805.1 Octopus sinensis | reverse complement strand
AAGAAAATCTCCAAAAATCACCCTGGCTCCTATATGTGTTGTTGGGCCCTCTGCCCCATAAGCTGACTGTGTCCTTGATGCTCACTCCTATGGGGTAATTTTAATTCAGATGGTCTCTTTTACTAGACCTGATTCCCTAATATTAATATTTACTTAAACATTATTACTTGTACTGTAATGTTTCGGATTATATTGCTAGATTAGTTTAAATATTACATGCTTTAATGCACAAAAAGATTTTTTTTGTGAATATGGGCTGTGGAAATTCGAGTGCATCTAATAGGTGCATGAATTCTTTATGCCACCAAATACAGTAATTCAATGGCCAAATGTACTGAGGTGTGAGTAGATATCACACAAGACAATAATCTACTACATAATGTAGTGACATCATTGTAAAACTGCTGAGTATTTCATTAGCTCACCAGTACTCATTTTATATTATGATTTGAGCATGTAGTAGAATCTCTCACTACAACTTTTGAGTAGGTATGAACATGATGAATTAATAGAACATTGTGATTTTCAAAATGAAGTAAATCAATTGGGCCACTGTTGTGTTACAACATTGTATTTAAGATTGTAATTTAGAGACCCCAGCAGCACCTCTATAAGAAAGATAGAAAACTGTTAGCTATCAGTTATTTTCAACTCATATTGCTGTGTATATTTTTATGCTTTACTTATTTGTTACATTTGGTCCACCAGCAGTGGTTTCAGCTCTACTGATGACGATGAAGACTATGATGATGAAGATGATAAAGGAGAGAAATCTGAAGAAAAGGATGCTAAAGATACCAAAAACAGCACAGAGGACTGCAAAATTAAGGTTGAACATGTCTTAGGAGATGAAGACCAAAACAAAGGTATAATATCTAACACAATTTAACTTAGTTTCTACTTGCAAGAGAGTGGTGGTGATCAGGCATGCATATTTCATTATTTTTGTTTCTAATTTTTGGATGCCTTCTCTGGATTTTTCAATGTATTTTTGTAATTCCACATGTTCATTCAGTGACTGTGAAAGTTAGATGTAGCATAACTTATACCAGTACAGTTTTATGTAACTAGACTGGCACATTACTTGTCATTGTCATCAGATCTGTTTTTCTGTGGCTGGCATGGGTTGGATGGGACTTTTAGAGGCAATGTTTTAAAGCTGGGTGCCCTTCTAAATGTCAACCCTTTTAGTCACTCTATATGTAACAAGCAGGGATGTAGTGTATCATCATCAGTTAACGTCTGTATTCCATGCTGGCATGGATTGGACTGTTTGACAAGAGGTGGCCAGCTGAAGAGCTGCCCAGGCTCCATATTTATTTTGACTTGGTTTCTATGACTGGATACCCATCCTAATGCTAACCACTTTACAGAGTGTATCATCATCATCATCATCGTTTAACGTCCGCTACTGGGTGCTTTTATGCAGCACTTGCACAGATGCTTTTTACATGGCACCAGCACCCACGGACCTGCAAGATTAGGATTGCTCAGCTGAAGAGAGATGCAGAAGACATGCCTGTGTGCAAGGACAACCATGATTTTCCTTAGCTTGACATGTCTTCTCAAGCACAGCAAACTGCCAGAAGTCTTGGTCCCTTGTCTTCCCCTCTGTGAAGCCCAACATCTGAAGATCCTTTCTTACCACTTTGTCCCACGTCTTCCTGTGTCTACCCCTTCTACATGTTCCCTCCACAATTAGAGATTGGCACTTCTTGATGCATCTGTCTTCATACACATTACATGACCATACCAGTGCAGTCTTCCCTGTTTCACATGACATCTGATGCTTCATATATCCAATTTTTCTCTCAAATCACTTATGTGATTTATCTAAGATGTTTTTGGAAGCATTTTTTCCCATTTCATTAGTACTCTATTCATAAATAGCTTAAACCTTAATTCATTGAAAGCCATCATTTTATACCTATAAAAATATGTGTTAATGATCCTATCCAATTATACCTTTTTAGTCCTATTTTAAATCAGTGGTATTTTATGTCTGTTGAACAATGGCAAAATAAATAAAACAATTTGATCTTTTTTATTTGAAGATGGTGATTCTAAGAAAAACTCAAGTCATCAGAATACAGAAAATAGTCACTCACTTAAGAGAAAACATAAATCCAAGAAACACAAGCATTCTAAAAAGTATAAAAAATTAAAGTATGGCAAAACTGATAAATATGGAAAGTAAGTATGAATTATTTATCCATGTGAAAATATTAACTAACACAAATTGTTAGTGCACATTTCTTATCAGCAATATGAATAAGTAGGTAGTTACAGTCTTACCTTCTCCTTATTCAACAGTCAATGTTTGGCATTGAGAAAACCTTCAAATCAATGTGTGTTCTGGTTCACGCTGTTTATCTATTATACAGTTACTATAGTAGCAATTATATAGACATGGATATCTGACATAAAATTTGCTGATGATGGTTGATAGTAATAATAACAACCTTATTGTATACAGTGTTCAGATGCACTACAACTTGTTGGAAAAGTTTAAAAGAGGGGACAGAGAAGAAAGACTTAATGAAAGTTAGAAGTACATGCACAGTACACAGAATAAAGCACAACAATAGAGAAGAGTGAATTTTAAAGGAGTCATAAAGAACAGAGGTATATAGACATATTAGGAGCAGTAGTACTGGGATTAGGACTATTTTTTTAATTACCTCCATCACTCATTCTTATATCTCCATTATCATTTGTTTAATGCTTTTTCATGCTAGCACAGAACGATGTCATTTCTGTTATGCAATATTTTCTTATATGTCTCAGTTATATGTTTCGTCTTCTAAGATTTTGTCTATCTAAACTCCTTTCTTCTGATTTATATTTGTATCATTAATTATGACTTTCTTAGATCTGTTTATAGGTGGCTAATTGGCAGAAACATTAGAGCATCAGATGACATATATCCCAGTAATTATTCTGGCTTTTTGCATTCTGAGTTCAATTTCTATCAAAGTCAACTTTACCTTTCATCCTTTCATAGTCAATTGATAAAATACCAGCCTAGAGCAGTGGATTGGTGGAATTTGTTAGTGTGGATCATTACATTCAGAGTTTACATCCTTCTGCAGCCTAGTTGACTCATAGATTTAATATAATTTATGGTGTCAAGGACACTGCCTTTCTTCCTGATTTTGTGATGAATCAAGTATTTCAGACAGTCTCTGTAACTAACTTCCATGAATGCCATCAGCCCAAGTGAGTAAGGGATCATTTGATGTAATTAATGTAACAATAAAATCTCCCTCAAGAAACTCCTTGCTATATTTACAATTGGTTTACAGATTTTTAAGTCCTAAATTTAAGGACACCATGTTCTCTATTCCTCACAAGAAAATGGATTAACCTTGTTAGAACGGCTATAGATTCCTTAATGCAATGTTCAGAGTTACTCTTCCCTCTATAATTCTTCTAATATCCAATTCCTCTTTCAGAACTGCTTTATATGTAACTGTCTTCCAACTTCAAATCAAGCATACCTAATTCTTCTGTTTAATTCATGGCATATTTCATTTTCACAGAGCAGAGCCTCACAAAGGCAATGACTAGTGACTGAGACCTTTAGTAATGTGCTGTGCTTGAGAGGACCCATCAAGCCAAGTGCACCCCTGCTAGTGGCTTGTAAAGAACACCTTTCGAGTGTTGGACCTCAGAGGCAAAGTAGCCGAGTTCCTTTCGAGCATTGGGCCTCACAGAGGCAAAGTGGCCAAGTTCCTTTCAAGCATTGGGCCTCATGAACAAAGTGGCTGAGTTCTTTTTGAGTGTTGGGCCTCACGGAGGCAATAACTGAGACCTGTCCAACACATGCCAGCATGGACAACAGATGTTAAATGATGATGATGATGATGACCAAAGGCAGTAATTTTCTAAATTGTTGTGTACATTTATGTCCTCACCATTATGCTTCTACTCCCAATACTAATTATTTTTGTTCTAGAACAGTGCTTCTAAAACTGTGTGTCACGAAAATTAAATTCAAACACTTGAATTTCAGTTTATACGTTATTTCACAAACACAATATTTAGCGTGATGCACCACACAAGTGCTGCAGTAATAAAATGTATGTGCAGCACCATTGCAACTAGTGCAGTGACAACGTATGTATTTTCAGTGTAGTTGGTTGATTGTGTTCATCATAATAAGTGTATAACTAATAATACATGTTACTGTTTTATTTGATTGCGGTCAGTATTTATTTAAGTAATTTCATGATAGTTTTTTTATGAAACATTATTTTATTTATATTTCAAATTAAAAATAATTTTACTCATGGATAGATGACTGAACTTGAGTAACAAAAGTAATGACGTAGATGGCAATGTTACAAAGTCTGTTCATTCTGGATCTAGTAATCAGAGAGAGAGGCAACTAAGATGTGAAAAATATTTTCTGCATTTCTATACATCCCACTTTGAGAACCAAAATTTCAATGTCAAAAAAAAGTTCATCTTCTGTATGTCTTAACAATTGTTTTAAATAGAACTATACCTATACACGAAATTCCTCACTGGCTTGAATGCTGATTCTGTTGCTGCTTTTAAAACCCTTATATATGACCTGAACCATTCATATGTAATTTTCTTAATGCCCAACAAGCTATGAATTGTGTAACTCTATCTAATTCCTTGTCTACATTGATAAATACAATATAGCATTGCTTGTTATTAACTGACAACTCTTATTCATCAGGAAAACGACCTTTTTATTCTACTTTTTTTTGCTTGATCCAAAGCATTTATTACAATTAAAAGTGTTCTTTTTCTTTCTTTCTAGAAATCTTGCTGAACTCTATAAAGGTATTCCTGGTCAAATTTTCCTTGGAGATAATGTAAAACCGTCTCTTGAAAACATCTTCAGGATTGACTGCAAAGCTGATACTAACATCTGGACTTATGGTTCTATTTACAAGTTACATGTTGCTAAATATTTTCAGTGCTGCAAATTTTGTCTTGGACTGACAGATGACAATGCTCGATGTTTATTAATTAACCGAACTACACCATCCTCAAGTGAAACCAAAAAATTAGTAACTAAACGTTACTTTGATGCTGACAGTTTAAAGCAAATGATTAGTCCTTCACAGAAAACCCAGCTGTGTCAAAATGTGAAACAAACTTCTGAACTGCTTGATAAAAATGTCATCTCGTTGACAGATGATAATGTTAATTCTGGGCACAACAACCCTGGTCATCTTGATGTAGCTTTGAACCAACAGGTGAGTGACACCAACACTGATGGTGAAAACAATATTAGTATAGCAACCAGTAGCCCTGTGCTGGAGAAGGTTGCTTACTATAATAAACGACTACATTCAGAGTCACATAATGTGTCTCTGTGGTTGGAGTTTGTGTCATTCCAAGAAACTTTTCTAGAGAAGCACGGCAAAATGATGTTTGATGATAATGTCCAGCTTCTTTCATTTCGTGGTGTCCTTGAAAAGAAAGTGGCTATTCTAGATAAAGCTATTGAATTTAACCCTCATTCAATTGATCTAAAAGTTGCTCGTTTAAAACTGTGCCACGATCTATGGGAACCAAACAAAGTTCAGGAGAGTTGGGAAAAACTACTCTCTAAACACAGCACTGATTCCACTCTGTGGAAGAATTATCTGCTTCAGCGTCAGTGCAACTTAACTACATTCAGTGTGCTCAAAGTTACCAAACTCTACCATAAGTGTTTCAAATGTTTACTAGAAGCCCAAAATTCTGAAAGCTGTTCACAAATATTAAAAAACACTCTGAACAAAAATTTATTGGGTAAGTATATTTGAACTTTAGGATTATTGTTTATATGTTTATATCAGTTTTTACTTTCATTTTTCTGCATCTTAATCAAATATAATTGAACTGAGCAATGTTACTTCATGTTTTTTGTTCTCCAGCCAAGTAATTTTTTCCTTTACATTTGATTTTATTACTAACTGAAAATAAATGTCTTTCTCTATTTTCTAGCTCATTAGTTAGTTATAAGAAAGGGCATCAGGTTATGAAAGTATCTACTCTGACAATTCATATGCAAATATTGAATTAATTTAGAGCCAGAAAATATTTCAGTTCCCACTCCCCAACAACTGCAGACACCTTACATGGTTCAAGTAAGGCCCACAATGGTGCACTGCTCCCATGTCTGGGATGGTACTGCTGCTACATACATAAACCTCCAGAGAAATGACCACTCATCAAAATGGAATTTAATCACTAATGGACATGCCTCTACTTCTGTCCCATAGGCATACTGTAACCACTCTCTGTCTTTTCTGTCACTACAATAATGGTCACTGTTCTTTGAGTTGGCTGGTTTTGTACCTCCACCATTCATGCACCTTCAACCCACTTACCTCCCCCCCCGTCACTTTTGATGTATCCAACCACCTCAGCCTTACATAGTCCTTTCTCCCCAGAATATCTTCTTTCTGCTTATGTCTTTCTTGCAGGTGTTGCTCTGTAACAGTTTAAGTGAAACATTAATATTAAGCTTACCAGTCTCAGAAAGACTGAAAAAGTATGGGCAATGCCCATTCCTCCAAACTTAACAAGCAAGGAAAAAGTTTAAATATTTTAGATTGTATGTATTCTGCATTGTAATTTTCTGCTAGTTGAGTTAACAGGAATAGTAACCTAATGGCTAAAGGTTGGTTTTTCCTATCCATTTAGTTGTAAGTAAATGCAATGTAAAAATACAAACTGCCAAGCAAGAAAGACCTATATTTAATTGAAATATGTTTCTTTAGCTTGCAGAGCTCAAAAGTCATAGTATTTATTTACTATCCCTCTCTCTCACTTTTGGCAAATCATTAATCCTCTACAACCCTTTTTTAATGAGTAGATGGATGAAAGAAAAATGCAATGGTATACAAATTAACACCTGATACTTGGGGTGCGGGGGGGGGGGTTACAATAAATATTATATTGTAGCATTTATATCTGTAGTTTATTGTAGTATATATTCATAAACATTTTATATTTTATCAAATATAAAAAAAGTAAAAGATTTTGTCTTCATGACTCTTTCAGAATTATACTTTGACCCTTAGGCTGAGAACTACTATTAGTTTTGTGTACTGTTTCCTTCTGTACTATGAGTGGGGTGGGTGAAATCTCAAGTCAGAAGGGATTTTTTTTCAAGGTCCTTAACAGCACAAGTTAGAAAGAAAACCAAGTCATGTTATTTGGTTTGCTAATATCCTATCTTTATTGTGCTCATTCAAAATATCATTTGGTAACATACGACTACTCTTTACTTGACTAGATTAATGAGGGAGTTGTTGGTTACAATGTACCTCTGTTGTGTATACCCATTAATTCTATTTTCAATGACACCTATTTACAGCTTGCATGTTTTATGTTGACATTGCTTATACAGTACAAAGTATTAAAATTAAATTTTTACCCACTCCTTTCTTTTTCTTATATATTGAATATGATCAGTTCCCAAACCTATTGACACATTGTACTCTCATCAACTATCAGTTTGATTTTTTAAGCGGTTGGACTCTGGACCATTGTTTCAGGTTTAGAACATCTCTGCAGGTCCCTTGCAAGCTATTCTAAATGTTTCAGATTGTTAGTTCATAAAAATTTCACAAAGACATCTTAACCTGAACTCCTACATTAATGACCTAAGAGCTGTAATGAATATTATAGGCTGAAGACATCTGTGTAATTCCTAACTGTAATCACTGTCAGTCTTAAATTTGCATACTGTACCCTTTTACATGGCTTCTACTGGTCTTTTTATTGTCTACTAGACAACAGAGTGTGGAACCTTATCAAGGGCCTTTTTGGGATTGATGAATGCAAAATAGAATGGCTTGGTTTTTGCCCTTAGCAAATTAAAATTACCTTGGATAAGACTACTTTCAAAACTTGATCCAGTAATAGATGTTCTTCATTGCATAATTTTTGGCTCTGTAGCAATTTATGTTAATAACATCTTGTACTACCAGGCAAGTAATGGACTAAAGAGGGAACCCTTGCATGCTTGCTTAATCTGCTAGAAATACCAGTGAAATTTCTTTCAACTTACACCCTACTCAGAAGAGGGGACATGTTATATCCAGCATGATATAGTCTTGAATACACTATGCCATAAACAAAGACAGCATGCTCTGGGCTAGAATAGTTTTCTTCATAGGTTTGCTCATTTACGGTTAACCTGGGGGTTAGAGTTACAATAACAACAACCAGGCAAGTAACAAGCATTATTCTACCTATATAACCTGATGCTTTCAACATCCCAGTAACTGTCTGATTAACTTACCATTTTTCTTACCTTCATAATCTTGATGGTTTAGTAAATATAACCTAAAGAAATACAATTGTTCAAAACATAGGCTAGGCTTATAAGATTTTTGCTTCTTTAAAACAAAAAAGTTAATTCAGGAAATGCAATCAATTCAATTTTCTTTCTGAAAATGCCTATTTGTAGCTGTAAGATAGATTACAAATTTATCTAAATATTTTTAGGTCTCCATTCACCTGAGAACCCTAAGCCTTTTCATCTTTCTTTTTTTGTCTGTCATCACTGAGGTAAATTGGGACAGATATAATTTTATATAAGATTAAATGATTAAGTCTCATTAATTATCTAAATTAGGCAATGAATTGGCACAGTTACACCATTCATTCTAGTTCTCTGCACTCTAAGTTCAAATCCTGACATAGTCACTTTTGTTTTTTATTCTTTCATGGTTGATGAAATAAAGTAGCAATCCAAGACAGTAAGTTAGAGGAATTATTAAAATATTAGTTGAGAGGTGTTGCAGTTATTTGTTCCAGATCTTCGCATCTGAGTTCTTGGGTGGTAGACAATTTTTTGCCTGGTTTAACACCACCCTGTAATCCTTGGGTGTCTTTAGTAGAGTTTACTTCATCACAAGTGTTTAGGTCAACTTTACAATTTGAAGATAACTTCCTCCTCCCTCCCACCAGCCTCAGAGGTCCCAAGGAATTAAAGAATCAGGGATGCAGCCCTTCCTTTCTTGACTAAGCAGTAAAAAAAAAATACTTTATGATGGCCCTTTTTAATCTTGCCAATTTAATGTTTTTCTTATCTTGTATTTTCAGACATATTTGTCCAGTATTGCTGTTTCTTGCTGCAGACTGGTTTTACTGAAAAGATGGTTGCATCATTACAGGCTGTGCTTGAATTTAACCTATTTTGTCCAACTTCACTAGAAAAGAGCAGTACTGAAGATCGTATTGCTGTTTATGAGAGCTTCTGGGACAGTGGTGTTGCTCGTTTTGGTGAACCAGGTGCTGAAGGCTGGAAGTCATGGGTTGAAACAAAATCTTGTACAAAGGATACTTCTTATCGCTCAGGTTGTTATATATATTTTAGTTTATCCTTTATGTATGCTACTTGAACATTTATGTGTGTGTTTGTACACACACACACACACACACAGATAATCTGGTTTTTGAATTGATATTGTGAGAAGTTTAATGGATGTAAAATAGATATAAAACTGGTAAATTGGAAAATAATTAAATTACTTGATAATAAAGAACCAAAGAAAAAGTATCTTTTAAGAAGTCATAACATTGTATCAGGTTATAAACATGACATGAAATGCTTTACTAATCAGTGGATTTTATACAAACAATCAAGAACTTAACTATATACATTTAAAGCATTGGTTAGTTCAGTACTCCACCACAAACACCATTCTCTGTCAGCACTCTTATCTGCTCTTTTGTCAGGTTAATAGAAGAAGCTATCATTATAGCAATTGTAAGCCTTAGCAATTGTAAGCCTTCCTGTTTATTGATCATGTGTGTTTTTTTTTCTAAAATATTCAGTTTTTGTATGTTGTTGCTGTCTACTATTTATTGTTGATTTCTTTTGTGTATTTTTTATTAAAGTGTCAATTGATGATATTGAAGAGGACATAATTTCACAAAACAAACCCCAATGGCAGACGTGGCTGAATATTGAACAACTTAGAGAATCTGTACACTGGCTGCCATGGCGACCTGACACCAGTGCTGATGAGACACTAGAAGACTGTGAGGACCTTGATCGCTTGGTGCTGTTTGATGATATAGCTCCAGTGTTGATTCAATTTGATGATGACAGATTAAAACTGATGCTACTAATTCATTCCCTCTATCTACTTGGGGTCTACAGAAATGAACAGCATTTTCTGCTCCTCACATTCCTTCAAAAGTGGTTTATCTCCCCATTCACACTCATTGACGTTCCACAAGCTGCTGTTCTAGAGATTGGTTTAACATTTGAACTTTTAAGTGGGAATAAAGCTAGGCATGAACTTTTCCAAAAATTCGTTGATAATATTTTCCAGCAAGCTGTTAAGGTAGGTTTGATTTTTAAATTATCATTTATCATAATATTAATTAATCTGTTTCTAAACCACAGCAGAGTAAAAGGCCAGTGTTTAATTCTGATTTAGTAACTTCATTTGTTTTCTTCTCCTTTTGCATAATGTTACAGTTGACTTAATATTTAAATGCTGTGATAAACCAAATAGATGGAGCAATGTTGTGAGGCATTTGAGTAGCTAATTGAACACTATATTCAGTATTGAAGATATGGTTTAGTTTTTATCCACATAATTGCATTATCTTTTCTATGTGACCGAGTGTTCCTACTGTGATGTAACAATTCCAACTCAAGTTTTCTTATAACACGTATGATAATCTCACATATATAATCCTACAATCAGACCTGGACACAATGCAACAATGGATTACAGACTGGCAACACAAGCTGGCTGCAGACAAGTCTACCACCATGCATTTTGGGAGGTAAAATCCAGCAACACATACTCTCTCCACAACACTAATATCAAGAAGTCTTCTTGAGGACATGACCTGGGCATTACTGTCAGCAGCAATTTGCACTGGACAAAGCACATCTCTAAAATTGTCAAGAAGGCTGAGGGTGTCTTGGCATCACTCAGCAAGACTTTTATCAGCCGATCCCCAGCTACCTATTTAAGGCTGTATATGGCTACGGTGTAGCCACACTTGGAATTTGCATCACTGGAACCCCTATCTTTCTCAGGACATTGACCTCCTGGAAACTGTTCAGAGACATGCAACTAAGTGAATACCCTCCGTCAGATATCTACCATAATCTGAATGCCTTGTTT
Organism: Octopus sinensis; assembly: GCF_006345805.1. Classification (NCBI taxonomy): domain Eukaryota; kingdom Metazoa; phylum Mollusca; class Cephalopoda; order Octopoda; family Octopodidae; genus Octopus; species Octopus sinensis. Next base: position 77,462,606 of record NC_042999.1, on the reverse strand, counting down.
CCCTGGGCATATATACATTGAAGTTCCAACGTCTAGCAACTAACTTGGTAAACACACAAAATTAACCACCGTGCCAACAACCACCTTAAGCACCTTTTTGAGCTCTTGTGTCTAACACATGGGCATGCCTACAAAGACTGAAAACAGCACAACTCCCATGACTTTTGGAAACATTTTTCACACACAGTTATAAAGCATGGAACAAACTACCTGCCTCAGTTGTTAGCTGCTGAGTCATTGCATCTTTTAAAACCTTCATGCTTTGTGAAATTCGCCAACATTACACCTGATACCCCTCCACTCCATATGCATGCACACATGTATATCATGACTCATACACTGTTCACTTTCCTGGCATTTGAACATAATTCTATGTAATGTACATGCACCTTTAAGGAGTTGTAGTGCACCTGAGCACTATACACAATAATTTCATTATTATTATTATTATTATTATTATTATTATTATAGCATAGTGAGATGAAAAACTTCAGTTAACTGAGATTATCCTTGCAGTAGAAGACAAAAACTCATTCTAGGAGTGCTTAAAATCTAAAACTGAGATGCAAGGAAGATAACTGTAATATCAGCTATTATTAATGTCAAACTTTAGAAACACTTTGAGGGAGGTCTTTGTTTTCTAATTGCAAGGATAATCTCAGATATTCAAAGTTTTTACAAGTCATTATATTACATATGTGAGGCTGTACTCACCATGCAGAATGTTCCCCTAAGAAAATATTCTTAAGTCCTATTGTTGATATTCATAATCAGCATTACTACTTATTTTTTTCTCTTATATATGCTTATTACTTCTGGTTATGTTTTGCCAGCTGCTCTGGATATTTTTTACTGATGAAATTTAAGATTGAAATATATCCATTGCTTTCAATTGCATTGTCTTTAATTCTCAAAAATTTAGATTAGCTGATATTATTGGAGATACCTCGCTTGATTTTAAACAGTCCTAAAGCAAGTTTTTTCCACTTTAAATTACCATTGACATTTTTCAACTCACTATATTATATATGTCAGGCTCTGACTTATTTATCTTCAGTATGATGGACACTCACCTGAGGTGTTTTCCCTCATCCATATTGTTGATTTTCTTAAAGCATCATCTTCATTTAGCATCTGCTTTCCATGCTTGCATCAACCAGACACACTTCTCTGAAGCAAATGCTTTTCCTGTTACCAATCCTCACCCATTTCCAAATAAGGTAATATTTTCACATTGTGGACATGTTTTCACAGGAGGTTTGAAGCTAAGGGCACTACCTGTCTGACAGTGATGATCATTTGCAACTATTGCTCTATGCCAAGATAAGGTAAGGCAGGCAGAGAAAGATAGAGAGAGAGGCACACATCTGTGATGAGATTCTTCTTAACTACACAGTGTTACCTGTGCCTAATTATAAAACGTTACCTCCTATTTACTTCATGTTGAAATTATCATCAGGACAGTCATTTTTTTTATAATTGCATAGTTGGATGGATTTGTAAATACTACAGCTTTCCAAACATTTATGTCTTGCATTGTATCTTCTTATGAAGTCTGATAATTTCTCTTCTATTTTTAATAGGTATTTTCAGGTGAGAACCAAACTGCTATCACTTTGTTATGGTTAGAACACCATTTGTCTTTATTACGAAAATCACCATCTGGTGCTGATAAAACATCTTCAAAAGACATTCACAAGTTTGCCAAATCTTTATTAAAAGAGAATCATAACAGGAATAATTTAATTCTTTGGAATGCATTTGCCCGGCTTGAATGGGAATTGGGCCGGAAAGAAGAAGCATTTAATGTTATAGAGACAGTTTTGGTTATGCAAGGAACTGATCTGCTTCAGATCAAAGATCCTTGGGAAGGAGCTGGCATCTGTGCCTTATACCATACATACATAGATATTCTTCTTGATCTGAAAACTGATTCACTGCCACCATGTTCCAGCAAAGAGTGTTCTTCTCAAGATTTAGACAAATCTCGATGGGCCCTCATTCATTTAGCAGAAGGTACCAAGCTAAATGTAAAAAACTATATTTTAAATACAATTTCACCAACTATGGTTCTGAAAACCCGGAAGAAATTTGATGAGATCTCTGAACGACTTTGGGGTCAATTCCAGCAATCCACCCACGACAAATTAACCAGCATCTGTTACTTTCATACAGAGTTTCTGGAGTGTTTTGCCCTGTTTGAATATTGTTTCAATCGCCTCAGTGCTGTTGTGTCTTTATTGGATTCTGTGCAAAATCAGTTTGAACATTACTTGAAGAAGAGTGAAAGAGGTATTCATACACAAGAACTACCCTTTCTTGAAAGTCCAGCAGGTATATAAATATTTCTCTCTTTTTATCATTTCTTTTTTTTTTGTATCATTCAATGAAATTCATTCCTAAACTAAGTACACAAGTGGGTTTTAATTTTTTGGAACATTAATGTTACAAGCAGACCCGACAGTTTTATTAATGATAGAAAATGGCATATCAAAACAATGAGGGAGACCATCATCATCATCATCATCATCATTTAATGTCCGTTGTTCATGCTGCCATGGGTTGGACACTTTGACTGGGCTGGCACGCTGGAAGGCTGCACCCTGCAATAAAGTAAATATGAGTATATACACACACAATTGAAGCACTTGAAGTATCAGATATAGTTGTAATGTCTCAGTTGAAAATATTGTCCACATAATGTATCATCATAATGTCTGTGTATTTATATATATATATATCATCATCATTTAATGTCCATCTTCCATGCATGCATGGGTAGTGCAGTTCACAGGAGCTGGCCAGGTAGAAAAACTACCCTATGCTACTGCGTCTGTTTTAGCAGGGCTTTTGCAGCTGGATGCTCTCCCTAGGCACTAAACACTCAGCAGTGTGGACTGACTGCTTTTTACATGGCACTAGCACAGGTGAAGTTAGTTTTAGCATGATTTTTATAGCTGGATGCCCTTCCAAATGCTAAACATTTTACAGGGTGGACTGGATGCTTTTTACATCACACTAGCACTTGCACACTGGCACAGTCGCCAAGTAACTTGCAAGACAAGGAATTACATATCAAGCTGTTGGATCAGGTGATGAAGGTTACGGAGAGGGTCTTAGCCCAACTAATTAGAGAGAGAGTTAGTTTAGATGAGATGCAGTTTGGGTTTGTGCCAGGGAAAAGTACTACTGATGCTATATTCCTGGTAAGGCAGCTGCAGGAGAAATACCTAGCCAAAGATAAGCCCCTGTACCTGGCTTTTGTTGACATGGAGAAAGCCTTCGACAGGGTCCCCTGATCCCTTATCTGGTGGGCAATGAGGAAACTAGGGATAGATGAATGGTTAGTGAGAGCTGTGCGGGCCATGTATAGGGACGCTGCTAGTAGGGTGAGGGTTGGAAACGAGTACAGTGAAGAATTCCGGGTAGAGATAGGGGTCCACCAAGGCTCAGTACTCAGGCCCCTCCTATTTATCATAGTCCTCCAGGCAATAACAGAGGAATTCAAGACAGGATGCCCTTGGGAGCTCCTCTATGCTGATGACCTTGCTCTAATTGCTGAGTCGCTATCAGAACTGGAGGAGAAGTTTCAGGTGTGGAAACAAGGATTAGAATCGAAGGGCCTCAGAGTCAATCTAGCTAAAACCAAGGTCGTAATCAGTAGGAAGGTAGACAAATCACAAACGCCTTCAGGTAGATGGCCCTGCTCGATCTGTAGAAAAGGTGTAGGTAGAAACTCTATAAGATGCACCAAGTGTAAGCTATGGACACATAAAAGGTGCAGCAATGTCAAAGGAAGGCTAACTAGGAAGATGGTTTTTGTATGTGGCAGATGCTCAGGAACAATAAACACTGAAAATGCTCTGAGACCAACTTCCGTCACTTTCCAGGGAGAAAAACTAGAAATAGTTGATAGTTTCCGTTACCTAGGTGACCAAGTCAGCAGCGGGGGCGGGTGTGCTGAAAGTGTAACTGCTAGAGTAAGAATAGCTTGGGCAAAATTCAGAGAGCTCTTACCTCTGCTGGTGACAAAAGGCCTCTTGCACAGAGTGAAAGGCAGACTGTATGATGCGTGTGTATGAACAGCCATGCTACATGGCAGTGAAACATGGGCCGTGACTGCTGAGGATATGCGTAAGCTCGCAAGAAATGAAGCCAGTATGCTCCGATGGATGTGTAATGTCAGTACTCATACTCGGCAGAGTGTAAGTACCTTGAGAGAAAAGCTGGACCTAAGAAGCATCAGTTGTGGTGTGCAAGAGAGACGTTTGCGCTGGCATGGTCATGTGGCGAGAATGGATGTAGATAGTTGTGTGAAAAAGTGCCACACCCTAGCGGTTGAGGGAACCTGTGGAAGAGGCAGACCCAGGAAAACCTGGGACGAGGTGGTGAAGCATGACCTTCGAACTTTAGGTCTCACTGAGGAAATGACTAGAGACTGAGACCTCTGGAAGTGTGCTGTGTGCGAGAAGACCCGGCTGGACAAGTCTTCTACATGGGATGGAGCCAGCCTACGTATGCATACCTTCCCTTCTTGGGACACAAAACTCTACTTGTGAAGACCTGTTGAGGCAAGTGAGGATCAGAATCGAAATCGATCAATGGAAATTGCAGATGTGTTACCAGTGCCGGTGGCATGTCGAAACTCTACTTGTGAAGACCCATTGAGGTAAGTGAGGATCAGAATCGAAATCGATCAATGGAAATTGCAGATGTGTTACCAGTGCCGGTGGCATGTAAGAGAACCTTCCGTTTCGCGACCGTTGCCAGCACCGCCCCGTTTCGTGTCCGTTGCCAGCCTCGCCTGGCCCTCGTGCCGGTGGCACATAAAAAGCACCATCCGTTCGTGGCCGTTTGCCAGCTCTGTCTGGCACCTGTGCGGGTGGCACGTAAAAAGCACCCACTACACTCATGGAGTGGTTGGCGTTAGGAAGGGCATCCAGCCGTAGAAACACTGCCAGATTTGACTGGGCCTAATGAAGCCTTCTGGCTTCACAGACCCCAGTAGAACCGTCCAACCCATGCTAGCATGGAAAGCGGACGCTAAACGATGATGATGATGATGATACATACATATATACATATACATTATTTGGATGATATATACATACATATATATATATATATATATATATATATATAGGGAAGCTTTATGAAAATAGACAAAAGACGAAGGCAGGTGGAAAACAAACAAACAATTGTATTAGTACATACACATACATATATACTAGCTGGTGTACCCGGTAATTCCTGGAGGTAAATATGTTCTATTGAAATGCCTTATTACTCTGTTATAAGAAAGTAATTAGGTAATTTCGTTATAACTGCCACAAAAGTTGTATTTTCTGTCATGGAAAAGTACAAAAATCTGTTAGCTGGAAGAGGGAGAGATTGTTGGAGGTTAGCGAGAGAGGTTTTCGGAGGTTGGTGAGAAAGATTGTCGGAGGTTGGCGAGAGAGGTTGTTGGAGATTGGCGAGAGGCAAAGACATTTGGGAAATGTATAAATACTGTCATTCACAGAAAATCTATTGTTTTACTGTGAGAAAAGCTCTGTTCAAGTGTTAAGTGAAATTTGGCAATTGAGGATTGAATCCATGCTATGCTCGCATGAAGCCACTACAAATACATTGTGGAATAAAAAATTTATTTACTATCGTAGAAAAAGTGTAATCATAAAATTGCAGAATTATCGGAGTAATGGGCATTCAAAAAACTATGTATGTATAGAAATATTTGAATGAATTCTTAAATGTTTAAGATTCAAATTAAGGAAGTGCAATAATAATTATGCCTATGGGCATATGGTGTAGTGGTTAATAGTGCAGGCTACTAACCCCAAGATTCCAAGTTCGATTCCAGGCAGTGACCTGAATATTAATAATAATAACAACAACATCGAAAAATACCTTAGGAATGAGAACCCAGGTTCGAAATTTCCCCAAGACACCTGATGAAGGCTGGAGGGTTTATCAGCTGAAACGTGTTAACAAACAAAATGAGGACAAATATCTGTCAAATATAAATAATATACATAATTCCTCATCTCTTAAATAGAAAACTGTATACAATAATAATGTTTAGCAGTTCAAAACTGCGAGTAGTGAAATGCAGAATTAGGCTGGCTGATTGTGAGAATCTAATATTGATCGCTTTGCTAAAATCTGCAGGTGGTATGGGTTATTTCCTTTGGATTGTTGAAATAAAATATTAGTAATATGCAGTAGATAGAAGGATCCATTGGAAGGGCCCTATTATCGATTTTTCTTTCAACAATCTAAGTATGTCATGAGGTTTCCGGACATGACTACTACTCGTGTGTCAAATAAAGTATAAGAGGGATATTGTCTGCAAAAATTATAAAAAGGTCACACAAAAAATCAGTATTCAAAGTAATCAAACATAAACAATGAAATGGGTTATTTCCCTTGAGCGTTTAAAAAAATATTGTACAGGTGCTATGGGTTTTTTCCCTTGGGTGTTTTAAAAAAAATCAGGTACATGAGGTAGATATAATGGTCCCTTCCAGGGGCCGTATTATCAATTTTTTTCAACAATCTACATATATCTTGAGGTTTCCAGACATGAGTTCTACTCATGTGTCAAGTTTTATCAAAATCAATAAAACAGTATAGTAGCAGTTAGCTAACAATGCTACAAACACAACTGATTTTCCACATATGTAGTGTGTATATATTTATATATATATATATATGGCGCAGGAGTGGCTGTGTGGTAAGTAGCTTGCTAACCAACCACATGGTTCTGGGTTCAGTCCCACTGCGTGGCATCTTGGCAAGTGTCTTCTGCTATAGCCCCGGGCCGACCAATGCCTTGTGAGTGGATTTGGTAGACGGAAACTGAAAGAAGCCTGCCGTATATATGTGTATATATATATATATATATATATATGTGTGTGTGTGTTTGTGTGTCTGTGTTTGTCCCCCTAGCATTGCTTGACAACTGATGCTGGTGCGTTTACGTCCCCGTCACTGAGCGGTTTGGCAAAAGAGATCGATAGAATAAGTACTGGGCTTACAAAGAATAAGTCCCGGGGTCGATTTGCTCGACTAAAGGCGGTGCTCCAGCATGGCCGCAGTCAAATGACTGAAACAAGCAAAAGAGCAAAAAGAGCATATATATACATACACACACACATATATATACTTACATACATATATATACATATATAATAATATAAATAATGTATATATATATGCATATGTGAGCACAGGACATCACAAAATGTCTACAACAAAAAATACGAAGTACAGGTACATGGAATATGAACTATTTTTTCGAACAATGAAAAACACAAATGGAAAACAAGAGAAACAACATAAAGAACACCCTTCATTAGTTGTTGGCTGTTTTTCTACTTTCGTATTTCAAGCATTTAACAATAATATATGCTTTCAATAAAACAGTTGCTCCCACAAAGCAAATGAAGTAAAATTTGGGATTTTGTGGAGGGTCAAAATTGGTAACAGAAACAGGACAGTGAAGACAAACAGGAAGGGCTCTTAAGCCTAAATGAGTTTGTGGTGGCGAATGCGACTGCGTGTGTACCGTTGGCGATTTTTTTCCTCCGTCTTCTCTTCTCTGGATCTTTCCTTTTCCTATGTTTCTGATGAAGAGCTCCGCTCGAAACGTTAGACCCTCCTTCTTTCCTTCCTTCCTGAGCGTCCAATAATACTATATTTGTTCCACATCCTTGCGTTGTTGTGTTTTCTCTTTGTGTTTTCATGTTTGGATTAACTTTATATATATATCATCATCATCATCATTGTTTAACGTCCGTTCTCCATGCTAGCATGGGTTGGACGGTTCGACCGGGGATCTGGGAAGCCAGAAGGCTGCACCAGGCTCCGGTCTTATCTGGCAATGTTTCTACAGCTGGATGCCCTTCCTAACGCCAACCACTCCGTGAGTGTAGTATATATATATATATATATATATATATATATATATATATACACACACACACACACACACTCACATGTATATACATATACATTATGTTGATATCTTTCTTCTTTCTTTTATCTTTTATTTGTTTCAGTCATTAGACTGTGACCATGCTGGGGCATTGCCTGGAAGAATTTTTTGTTAAATGTATCAACCCCAGTACTTGTATTTTTTATAAGCCTGATACTTATTCTATCTCTCTTTTGCCAAACTGCTAAGTAAACACTCCAACACTGCTTGTCAAGCGGTGGTGGAGGAACAAACACACACACACATACAATGGACTTCTTTCAGTTTCTATCTACCAAATCCACTCACAAGGCTTTGGTCAGCTCAAGGCTATAATAGAAGACACTTGCCCATGAAACACCTACTTTATCATGCTTATTTACTTTTACACTGTTTTGACAAGGATGTACATTTGTCTGATGTTATTGATAAGAGCGTTAATACCCTTTGTTTAGAGTAAAGGCTCTTAGTTTCATACAAAATATAGTCTAGATAAAAAAATCATTTCATTTCATTTTTATTTCCATTTTTTCCATGCTGACTTATCAGGGCAGCTTGTCTATAATGAGATGTCCTTTCAATTGCCAATCCTTGTTTTGAAATGTAGTATTTATTCCCTTGGTCTTTGAATGATGAACCATTTGACTACTGTACATGTTTTATATGATGTGTGTGTGTGTATGTACGTACGTACACGTACACACACGACCTGTTCATATATTAAAATGAGTGTTTACTGTTTCAGAGAAACAAATCATTCTTCATTGTGATAGAATTGCTGTGAAATTATCATTGTATCACATGAGTCATCATCATCTGGCCCTGGGATCCTTGAAGCAACTGATCAAGAAAGCTACTGAAAGGCACCCTTCACATCCATATTTCCTTAAGATTTTAGTTCACATTGAACAAAGTTCCTGGCTAATGGGAAACCTTCGAAGATATTTTGATCGCTGTCTTCTCAGCTCAACTTTGGCTTCACCTGTTCTGCTACTATTTGCTTTAAGCTATGAATTAGAACATCAAAACAAACTGGAAAAGCAAGCCTCAGTTGGTAAGGCAGGCCATTTCATTCTCTTCAATTTTCTTATCGTGATTTAACAATATATTCAAATGAATTTTGATTATTCTAATTTTTAAAAAAAATTAATTTTAAATCAAGTTACATGCTGGATTTTCGTTTAGTGTTTTTTTTCTTTCTTTCAACTATATTACTAAGTATAACATTGTTATTATTGATTAGCATCTTTATATGCATGCAGTTGTGAACCCTGATATTGTTAAATCAAATCTGCTTCTTCCTAATTGTTCTTAGATACATCTTGCTGCTAATTCATAACACTTTCTTTCACATAATGTTCTTTATTATCTGTTGGATAATGCATTATCCAACAGAGTTGTCTCATCTGTATATCAGCCAGTGTCTTCCAATTCTTAAGCACTTAATGGTTATTAAATATTTTGTTATGCAGTCGATCTCTTGGAATCAGTCTATACATATATATATATATATATATATATATATATATATATACCACTTGTATAAGCAGCAGTGTTGTTTACTTGGCAGGGCATTTATTATAAAGCAGAACAACCAGAGAGTTTCTATAAATAATTTAGGCATTTCATTATACACTTGCTCTTTTTTGGTTTTTTCATTTATTCTCAACATTTGCTTTTAGTTGCAAATCAGAGCAACGCATATTACATTTAAATAGGATATTAAAAGATTAACAATATTAATGAATGTTTGACAGCTGTTTATTGTATTGTGTGTTGTCTACTCTCTCTAGATGGAGTGGTATGTGCAACCTCTGGAACATTGCATCGTTTACGTTCACTATTTGAAAGAGGCTTAAATCAGCCACAAATTTGCAATTGTCCTCTGATATGGAGACTTTATTTATATATTGAGGTAAGTATCATCATTGGTTTGCCATAAATTTATTTTGATGTTGACTTAATGTTAAAAAAATATGAATGTAAATCTGATCCTTCTGTGTCATTTCATTGTATTATATTCATTATGAAGCGTAACTTTCTAAAGTCCCTAATCTTCCTACATCACCTTCATGCTTTAATCAATGGAAGATACTCAGTTGTTTTTTCACTTACATTTTCTTTTATAAGTCTACTTAGAATCCTCTTCTCTCTTAGTTGTAGCTGGTTTTCTGGTTAACTTGTCATTCAGCACCTCATATGATTGACTATACAAAAAGATAGATAGGACTAAGTTTACCCATGTTGCCAAAAGCAACTTGCTTCCTGAATGTTGTTCTTCTGCCCACTTTATCTTCTTTATCAATTTTTTAAGCTTTCCCCTTTCATGATACCTGCACTGGTAGCTGTCATTCTCTTTCTTCCTGCTCACTCTTTATTGACATTCATCACTTCCACTCTATTTTACCTAACTACCACTCTCTCTCTCTCTCTCCTAAGTCACTTAATATTGACAGCCACTATTCACTCTTACCATTTAATCATTCCCTTGTTCACTCTCTTCCAAGTAAACATGTAACTGTTATTACTTTCTGTTGTAACAGTCTCTCTCTTTTTTCTTCTAACACTCTTATTTTTCCTTTCTCTGTCATCCTGCCATCCCAATTACTCTGCTTCCCCACCCATTATACTCTCACTTCTTTTTCTCTCTCCCCTGAACCCATCTTCCAGTTTTACCCTCTTAGTCACATTACCCTAAACAAATGTGAACAACATAGAATAGTGAGAACTTCTTAGTCATCTTTGGGGTACAAGACACCCTCACACAATTGCTAGTGCCATGATAAAATGCACTATAGTATTCTCTTTAAAGTGGTTGGTATTAAAAACAGGATCCAGTCACAGAAAGAAGACTAAGGCCAAAAATAGAATGTGTAAAATGAGTTGTGGTTCTAGGAGGGTAGTAACATGGGAATATGTCAAGTTGCTATGATAGAAAATGAGTATTGATGTAATTAATGAAATTCATTATTTGTTTCAGCATAAATATGGTGAAGCTGAGAGAGCTACAGGACTTTATTACCGAGCCTTACAACACTGCCCCTGGGCCAAGGTAACTTTGTGTCCACTTACTTACACTAAATGCATTCAGTATTGATTTCCAACATAAGTACAAGTCCACATTTTGGGTGGGGATATAGTCCCTTAGATTTACTGCTAGAACTTCATTGGTATTGATTACATTTGAAGTCAGGACATAAGTAAAAACCACAAAGCCCTCAAACACATTCAATATTAATTATTAGTCTGTTGGAATTAACTTTATTTTTCATTATTTCATTAATTATACTGATCTTTTACCAAGTGACCTGTTATCTAAATAAAATGGAGAAAATACCCTCAAAATTTATTAGCGTTGGGAGATGGCATAAAATAACAGACTACCATACCAAATATTTTACATTAGTCTTTTATGCTTCTATTCAAACTTTTCTTTTTTAAATTCCCATTCTTCATAAAATAAGTGTCAATGACAAACTGAAGTTGAGCACCCACTACACTCACAGAGTAGTTGGCGTTAAGAAGGGCATCCAGCTGTAGAAACACAGCTGTAGAAACACTGCCCGGTTGAACCGTCCAACCTGTGCTAGCACGGAAAACGAATGTTAAATGATGATGTGCTGGTGGCATGTACAAAACACCCAACATACTCTATAAAGTGATTGGTATTCGGAATGGTGCCTAGCCCTAGAAACTATGCCAAAGCAGAGACAGTGGTGTTTGATACAGTCCTCTGGTTTACCAGTTCCTCTCTAATGTTCCAACTCATGGCAACATGGTAAAAAATTACGTCCTTATGCTTAAACAAAAGAAATTAAATTTTGCTGTGGTTAGTACCATAGAAGAAGTAAATACTTGAACTTCATACAAGTTTTACTGCATGTTTGAAAAGGATATAAATGATATGAAAACTCCTTATTTTACCTATCAAATTGAAGAAAGAGTTATCTTTTATTTTTTATAAGTTAAAATATTTAATAGACTTTAGTATTTTAGTGGTTGTCTATGAACATGAATTAGATTATGAAGTATATATTTGTCGACTTCATTTTATAGCACACTAACATACACATCTTTTTTCATTGGAGAATATAAAAGTTTTTAATTTTACCTAATATTTTTGTTGCAGGCCCTTTACAAAGATGCCATTGCTATGCTTGGAGATAGTAAACTGCAGGATATTGTAGACCTAATGCTGGAGAAAGAGATGCGAATTCAAATTCCTATTGAAGAAATTGCCATTCTCAGAGGAGATGAAAACATTATCCCAGATATTACTATTTCAGAGGAAAACCCATCAGATCCTCCTAAAGAATGACATATATTGAAGTAGATATTTTAAAATGCTGTGAGTCGTCAATGGGGCATATCTTATAATCTATGAACATGTTGCTGTGGCAGGTGATATCAGTATTTTCAATTTTCTTACTATTCCAAGGTCTTTCTTTAAAGTCATCTCTTACTGCCATGAATCAATAAACATAATGTTTATCACTGTAAAACACATCCTTCCATTCGAAATTTCCTAATATTTTTCCAAAAGATTAATTTTGAAATATTTAAAAGTCACTGATGAATTAATAACTCCATATCATAAACTATTAAATATGTAAATGCTTATATTTAAGAAATCTGGATTGGATATGGCTTTAAAAAAAAAATGGAGCTGTATGTAATTATACAATGAAAAGTGAGATAAAATGTTAACTGGAAGATTTTCTGAATTATAATTGTAGTGAGAAAGAGATCTGGATGAGTTTACATTGGGCTATGGTATGTGATTTTATTATATAAGGATTATAATCCACCTTTTAGCATTTTTTAAAAGTTAAGCACTGAACAGAAATAAACTCTTATTATACACTAATACATTTAGACTGGTGTCCTCATCCTGATTGTTGTAAGTCACTTTGTTTTGATTTTTTTTTCCCATCCAATCTTCATGTACCATAATATTTAGTATTCATATTCCATGTCAGTATGGGTTGAACAGTTTGACAGAATCCAATGAGTCAGAGAAATGTATCAAGCTCCAATGCCTGTTTAAGCATGGTTTCTACTGTGGGATGCCCTTCCTAATGCCAACCACTTTACAGAGTGTATTGGGTGCTCTTTTATGTCACCAAGTAGCTCGCAAGACCCCCTTCGTTGAGATGTGTATAATTGAGGGAGGTGGTTTTACAAGAGGAGAAAATGGTGGTGATGAGCTGTCAGGCTATACCCAGAAGATACAAGAGGGTGAATACCTACGGGATGGGGGCAGAGAACCAGGTAAGTTTGCAAGGGTGTGAGGTAAGTGACAGATGGTTAGTGGTGGGGAATATAAGGATTTAGGAAACATGGAGGTGTGTGGTCAGTATTGAATATCAGTTTGAAGGAGGGTGAAAGAAATAGGAGTGGGCCAAAAAGGAGGAAGTGATAAGTGACAGTACAAAAAGTAGGGTGGGCGATGCTCAATGACAAGGACTGAGATTCCGGGTATATAGGAGTGGAATTTCAAACTGATCCCTTTATTAAATCTACAAGGATGGATTATTCTTATTTAGTTGTCCATATCAAAATAATGAAAACTAAATGGAATGACATGGTCTCTGTTTTATGGACTGAAGGCTGGAGGGCAGAACAGTCAAAATGTTATGACTAACAACTAACATTATTATACTTGTCTAAATATATCATTGTATAATAATGAATTATTCCTCTCAGTAATTAAAGCAAGAAATAGATTTTAAGATTGGTATGTTGGAAATTTTGGCATTTCAGTGTAGATAATGTGGTTAGATTAAGAAGCAACACTTAGAGCAAAGACTTGTCCTTAACACAGTAAACTGACAAAAGATTTAATTTAGTGCTGCTGTTGCTTATGACTATGTGGCTGTGCCACTGAGAATCTTGGCCATGAACATAATGCAGTACATGTAATAGCAGGAGTGGCTGTGTGGTAAGTAGCTTGCTAACCAACCACACGGTTGCGAGTTCAGTCCCACTGCGTGGCATCTTGGGCAAGTGTCTTCTGCTATAGCCCCGGGCCGACCAATGCCTTGTGAGTGGATTTGGTAGACGGAAACTGAAAGAAGCCTGTCGTATATATATGTATATGTGTGTGTGTTTGTGTGTCTGTGTTTGTCCCCCTAGCATTGCTTGACAACCGATGCTGGTGTGTTTAGGTCCCCGTCACTTAGCGGTTCGGCAAAAAGAGACCGATAGAATAAGTACTAAAAGGTGGTGCTCCAGCATGGCCGCAGTCAAATGACTGAAACAAGTAAAAGAGTAAAAGAGTAAAAGAGAATTTACTAATCTTTCACCACTTTATTGCCTGAATTATCTGCATCACTAATGTAATACAAGCTATCTATTATATATACACTCACACAAACACACCATCTTCATGTTGATAGAATATACAAAAACACTATAACAAGGACTACACAATGGTTGACACCTCATATGCATTTTTTTTTTTTTTTTACATATTCTAGTAGTAAAAACAGTTTTAGTCAAAGTTGCTAGGTTATTTTAATGCAAAAAGAAAAACCAAAGGAATTAGATGTTACTGTTAGAAATATGGTGTAAGTGAATCCAGAAATTTGTGAATGTTAATAAAAATATGGTATTTATTAAGTTAGTAATTAAGGATTTTTATTATTGATTAATAAAGTTTATTTGTAAGTAGGTTTCTATGTATAAAATGGTGCAGATTTGATTATTGTATTAAACAGTTATCTTAATAAAGCACAAGGTAGGCATATGTCTACACTGTAGGTGTAGCAAGCATATCAGTATTTGCTGTCATTAAAAAAAAAGGTCTTTTGATTTAACCTGCTGGTAGGTTATAGTTTGTTTGCAATATTAGTTGTATATTAACTGCTGAAATGACCTTAAAGCACAAATGAACTGTGATGTACAGTCTAGAATTTGTTATGGAACTTTGTATAATTAATTTACAAAGCATTAGAGGAAGGCTTGTCAGTATATTCTAAAAAAATTAGTTATTAATCACTGAATGTAAAACATAAGCATAAAACCAATTGTTTTTAGGTGAGGTGTGTAGCTGTTGGAATGGAATCTTAGCACGTCACTGGTACTTAGTTTATACACTCGAGATCAGCAAAGTTGATCCTTGCAGGATCTAAATTTGGAACTGAAAAGGATGAAACTTAATACTGTAAAATTTTTAGTTGGATGCAGTTATCTCAGCCACTTTAAACACTATAACAAAAATAACTGAATTAAAATTTTTTTAATCATTTATTTTTCTGAAGAAAGAAAAACAATTAGCAATTTTTAGTCACCACTACTGATCTGAAAAAATTTCCAATAATAGCAAATATATCTCAGATACAATTCACTCTAAATATGTGTGGTTTAAATTCTTACCAAAAGTTTCATATTGCTACAAATTGATGAGAGTAACCTTTAGATTCTAAACATTTCTGCCACATGTATTGCGCACTGTATGAAAAATTGTTTATTTTTAATGAAAACTCTGGGACTGGTCGAGATAACTTGGTTTATACCTGATTATTACATCCAGCGAATGTATGCTGCCTTCTGTCCTAAATTTGAAGTCCATTTATCTCTATAATTACTGTATTATACTTTATAAATTAAAGAAAATATACATCATTTTGTAAATTTGTTTTGATTTCTTCAATATTTTCTTGTATAATTAATTTACATTTGCTCATTCTTTGGGAATTAGTTTTCCAATGGCGTGTGAAGGAAACTACGATATTGCTCTGGTACAGCTTCATACAACCCTAAAATGATAATGAAATAAACATGTCAAATATAGAGATGTTGTCAGAACAGCATATTTAATAATGAAACCAATTAAGTTAACACCTTTCTATCCACAGTACAAGTTTACTTCTTGGCAAAAGTCTTGACCTCTTTCTGTAGATGAAAGCTCATTAAATTAGCACACGGTAAATTACAAGACACAACTAGGTAAAGAAGAATATTTCAGACAAACCAAAATCCAGAGAATCTCTCTGAAGTACTATTTTCAAATAAACCAAAATTACTATAGCTATAGCTCTGTTTGTTTTCACAATGGATAGAAATCTTAAAGAGTAAAAATGACAATCCAGAAAGAATGTCAAGAAACAAACTAGTCCAACTTGATCTGTAGTCAGAAGCTTGTTAAGCTAATTCAAATTTTATTCTAAAAAGTGAAAGACAGTGTATATGAGACAGAAAGTTGAGTAAAAGATGAGATTCAACCAATTGTCATCATATCAACATCCATATCACAATTTACATGGAATTTACACACAAATTTGCCAGGGGAAGATTATAATCAAGTGAACTGATCACAACACAGTACCAGTACTTATTTTAATGAAACCTAGAAAGGCACAGTCAATTTTAGTGGAATTTGAAATCTGAATGTAAAGAGTTGTAATTAAATGCTGCATTGATAGATTATCTGTATGTTTTGATGATGAGCTTTCAGTTGTTTGATCAACTAGACCATTCATTAAATTTGCATAGAAGACCAAGTATTCCTCAGACACATGCACTCCTAACGTAATTCTTATGCCAAATAAGCATGATATAATCTATCCAATAGACTTCCTCTCAGCTTCCATTAATTCATTTTCTTTCATAAGACTTAGGTCAACCAAAGGTTATAAAAGAAATTTGCTGAAGACACCATGTAGAGTGTCATACCTAAAAGATATGATTGTAAAGCAAACTTATTAAATACTTGACCATGTTTTCGTGCATGATACAAATATTAACTAAACATCTTATATATTATCATCATTTAGCATGTGCTAGCATGGTTGGATGGTTTGACAGGAGCTGGCAAAGCAGAAGACTGCACCAGACATCTGTGTCTGTTTTGGCATGATTTTTACGCCTGGATGCCCTTCCTAACACCAACCACCCTGCAGAATAGACTAAGTGTTTTTTACATGGCACCAGCACATGTGAGGTCAGTTTCAGCATGGTTTTTACAGCTGGATGCCCTTCCAAATGCCAACCACTTTACAATGTGGACTGGATGCCTTTTACATGGCACAACCACTGGCAGGGTCACCAAGTAACTTGCAAGATAAAGATCTTTTGAGAGGGGAGGGGGCATTGGAGGAGGTGATCTTGTGCCAGATAATAAGAAGTTAAAGTATGACAGAGAGATAAACAGGTGTCTTACTGTAGAAGAGGTACATGGATACCCAGCCAGAAAGAGAGAGATATCAATAATGAAGACAGAAACAGCTGCTTTAGAGGAGATATATTGTTTATATATATATATATATATTATATATATATATATATATATATATATATGAGAGAGAGTAGATAAGATCTGGGCTATGTATGTTTCATAGCAAGTGGAACCTCAAAAGTGGTAAATATCCAAGAAAGGTGTTTATACCAAGAAGCAGACCAATCCAGGAAAGAAGGATTTGGAAGCTTAAGAATCCTTCACATGATCAGAGAATTAGGGAAATCCTCATTGAGAAATTTGATGAGAGGGAGGAGGAGCTACAGACTTGTGACATAGAAGGTAACCGGAAATTCCTGCATGACAGCTTACTGAGCACCATGGACCAAATCTGCGGCTGGTGCAAAGTTCCTTCCAGACCTAGAGTAACATGGTGGGGGAATAATACTGTAGACAGAGCCATTAGAGCAAAGAAACGGACCTGGAAAACCTGGAAGAGTGGGGGTAGCAGGGAACTGTACCAGATAACCAGAAGGGAGGCTAGGAGATGGGTATATATAGCCAAGGGAGAAGCAGAAAAGAAGAAGTTTGTCAATGTTCAGCAACATGAGGACAAAAGAACTGGAGTATTTCGAATTGAAAGACAGTGTGTGAGAGAAAATTGTGATGTCACAGGAGAGAAATGTGTCCGCATGGATGATGGTGCAGTTGCTTTTAATGTAGGTAAAACTCCATAAGATGTACCCAGTGTAAGCTATGGACACATAAGAGGCACAGCAATATCAAAGGAAGGTTAACCAGGATGATAGCTTTTGTGTGCAGCAGATGCACAAGGACAATAAACACTGAAGATGTTCGGAAAACAGATTCCATCACATACCAGGAGAAAAAACTAGAAATAGTTGATAGCTTCTGCTACCTAGGTGACCAAGACTGTAGTGAGGCTGGATGCTCTGATAGCATTGCCACTAGAATAAGAATAACCTGGGCAAAGTTCAGAAAGCTCCTAACTCTGCTGGTAACAAAGGGCTTCTCGCTCAGAGTAAAAGGTCTACTGTATGATGCATGTGTGTAAACAGTCATGCTACACAGCAGTGAAACATGAGCCATGACTGCTGAGGACATACGTAGACTTGAAAGAAATGAAGCTAGTATGATCCGTTGGATGTGTAATGTTAGTATGCACACATGACAGAGTGTAAGCATCCTGAGAGAAATGTTGAACATAAGAAGCATCAGATATTGTGTACAAGAGAGACAACTGCATTGGTATGGTCATATGCTGCGTATGGATGAGGAGAGCTGTGTGAAGAAGTGTCACATCCTAACAGTGGATGGAACCCGTGGAAGAGAGAGACCCAGGAAGACATGGGATGAGGTGGTGAAGCACAAACTTTGAACATTGGGCCTCACAGATGCAATGACAAGAGACTGAGACCTTTGGAGATATGCTGTGATTGAGAAGACCCATCAAGTAAAGTGAGATCACAGCCGTAACCTTTACCAATGTTGCATAACCAGCCCATTTAAAAGTACCCTTGAATCATAAGGTGACACACTGCACTTGAGAAGACCTATTGAGTCAAGTAAAATCAACATAGAAATTGTAGTTGTGCTGCTCGACTGGCACCCCTGCTGGTAGCACATAATAAGCACCATTCAGGTGTGGGTCGTTGCCATTGCCACCTGACTGCCTCCCTGTGCCAGTGGCATGTAAAAAACACTATCCAAACGAAGTCGATGCTAGCCCCCCACCAACTGGCTCCTGTGCCGTGCATGTAAAAAGCACCAGCTGAACGTGGTCGATGCCAGCGTCACTTGACTGGCTCTCGTGCCGGTGGTACTTAAAAAGCACCTTCTACACTCTTGGAGTTGTTGGCATTAGGAAGGACATCTAGTTGTAGAAACCTTGCCAGATCAGATTGCAACCTACTGGCTTGCCAGTCCCCAGTCAAACCATCCAACCTATGCCAGCATGGAAAATGGAAGTTAAACAATGATGATGATGATGATATATATATATATATATATATATATGTAATGTCTATGTAAATACATTGTTGTGAAGTTTGTTTCAGGTTAACATTTAAACCAACCACATGCGACCCAAATATTCTGCCTGTTCTATATTTGAACAAGCCAGATTTGGCCTATCACACCTCCCTTACAATGCCTTTCTAAAAATAAACAATCATATGATTGAAATCTAGAAAGTACGAGATAATTAATTAAAAACAATGTGAATAAATAAGCATTTATTTGAGAGAATAATCTGAATACTAAAGGGTTAAAGAAATTCCAAAGCAGATTAAGGGCCATTATAATCTCAAAGTGCCTGAAGAGAAACTAAGAGAACTTAAAATACTTGTAATCTGTTTCCTGTTTTCACACAAACTTCAATTTCAAACTCAAATAAGCTTCACCGCCAGACTATGTTTATACACAGATAAAACAATATATCATGCTAAGAGATGAAAGTCATAATCTTAGAAATTTGATCAGTTTAATTAACTTTAACATATTTGTCAAATACTACTTATACTACTTATATTATCTGTCTACTACTTATGGGTAGATTGATAACTAAAAACAACTTCACAGAGAGAAAGAGTAAATAAAATAACACACTAAGCAAATAGAAATCCTTTACCTCTCTTTTTCAATTCTGTTTCACTGAACAATTTGTTGTAATACCTCTGAAACACGAAACAAAGCAATATAAAAGTCATGGAACATAGCAAGACATGATCCTCCAACCATCTAAGAGAGAAATATTTCTGAATAAGAACCATCTCAGACTGTGATGATCTGCCCTACCCATAAAAGCATGGAAAGCAAACATAAAAATGATGAAGTGGACTTATATCCATATCTGTTAAATTTTCTGTGAAATTTAGGTTTTTCTACTTTACTATTACTGAGAGTAACTAAAGGTTATTTATTAACATATAAATGAGTATATTATTTAGCAAAAGTTAATTTGCAGATTGGTGCAAGATTGATGCTTTCATATATGTGCTTGAGTATTATGTTTTCAAAAATAACATGGTAAAATTACATCATGACAGATGTGATATAAGCATGCTAGATAAGACTAAAGTTTTTTTGTTTTTCATACTTCAAGGTTTATTCTCATTTATGAATAAACTATGTCCCTCTAGATATCGCAAGGATATGGTTATCTTTCTATTACTAGTGCCACAAAAAATATTCTGTTGCTAATTCTTCTGAAAGTATTAAAACATTTAAGTTATTGTTAATATGTTTATCATTTTTAGATTTCAAGAAAAATGTTCCATCTTTAAAGATGAAACATTTAATATTTACATCTATACAACATTTTGTTCAGTTTGACCTCCAGTCATCATCAAGTGTCTTATCTCTGGATACATAATATTTCACTGGATTCTAACTAGGAGCTTTTATTTCTAAAATAACAATGGTCTTATCACTATCCCACTGATGCTTGTAAATTAATGTATTTTTTCTGGTATTTAAATTCATTTTATATTAAAAGCACGCATATTAAGCTAATGTTATATATACTTTTCTTTGAATTTTCCAAGTTTACATCATGCTCTTCTATTAGCTATACAAATTCCATTCCATAGTGATATGCAATTTCTCTCTTCACATCATATATTTTCAGCCATTCCCAATTTAGATGTTTCTCTTCTCATTAAGGCTTTCTGATGTTCCTCTATTCTGACCTTTAGAGCCCCACCCAGCTGCTTTTTTTATAAGATCTACAAATGCAATTCTTATGTTGAAGCCATTCTTTGGTGATGAATTTGCAAAATATGGTGTTACTTTAGGACATAATTCTGACATTATTTGTTATAAATTCTCTGAATATTTTCAGATAATCTTTTGCAGTAAGAGAGATAGACAGTACAGTTGGGTTCTGCACAAAAGATGAGGTTAAACTAAATTCCACTGTGTCTCTATTTTACTGCAAGGGAATATGTAAGAAAATTCAGAGACTCTAAAACAACAACATCAAAATCAAGTTCAAAAATAATACCACACTCTGTAGATTCCTCATCAAAGTTAAATCTACAAATTTACATAGAAATGGCTAGAGCGTAGGAACTGCATTGATATCTCATACTTCTGTCCTGGGGCTAAATAACATCAATTATGATGTATCAAGTTTGAGCATGTAGAAATTCCTCAAGTTCAGCAGATCCTTAAAATAAAATTCACACTAATAAATTTTTAAGTGAAATGAAAACTCTGTGTGTGTGTGTGTGCATGCCTGAGTGAGTGAGTTATTAACATACCTGGCCAGTATCACAAAGACAAGTTACCACTGTATGTCCTGGTCCTAGAGATTTTGCCACACGAACAGCTGCAGCGACATTGAGCCCTGAAGATGCACCCACAAAGAAACCTTCCTCTCCTAAGAGTCGAAAGACCTTTAATGGAGAAATAAATAACAGTGACAAAGAGATCAGAGATAAAATGGTATATCAAAAATAAAATTCTACCTGTTGAGTTTCCCATTAATCTTTCCTCAAGTTTTCCAGCTATATTGCAGATGTTTCCCTGTTTTTCTGCACATGTCAATATGGAATAATGACCATAAAATGGTAATGAGATTTCATGCTTTTTCTATAATCAGTGTCACTTAATGGGACTGAGCCTGAAACCAAAAGGCTGGAAAGCAAATTTCTCAACCAGACAGCCATGCCTGCACTGCGCATCTTAAAAGAAAGAAAGAGCACATTAGGTAATATGTTCTTAGACTACGTCTGAATAAAATATGTGATGGCCATGACTGGAATAATTACCATTTGAGTGGGAGAATTGACTAAAGGTGGGAAATTGACAGAACTCTTATGGTGTCAGGATACCTCACAGTATTTATTCTGATTCTCTATGCTCTGAGTTCAAGTCCTGCTGAGGTCAACTTCACTTTTCATCCTTTTAAGAGTCAATAAAAATGTCCCCATGCAGGGTGATAAGATTGTTGGAAGTGGTAAGGCATTAGACAACACATCTTGCAGCATTTTATTGTTCTTTGTGCTCTGATAGGTACATTTGCAATGGCAGTGGTACCAAGCAAGCCTTGCCTTTCCCTGAGACATTATCAGTAGCATTAGAGACTTGCATGCATGGGCAACTGATAGAAAAAAACCCAATTTGTTCTTACCTACACCATGGAGAAGACCTTACCAGGTGTGCAGAAATCCATGGTAGTTATGACTAAAGGAAGTTCTGCAAAGTTTATTAGTTACAAAATCTTACCATTTCCACAGATTCTGTATCTGAAACTAACAAAGCATCATCAACTAAAGCTCCTTGCATGTTACCAGTTATTCTTCCTTGGCCAATACCTTCTGTGATGGATACATCACCTGCTCTCTCAAGCTTGCCATGTTTAAACCAGTTGTAGACAACACTGCCCTAGCAAAAAACAATTTTAATAGCACTTCAATTAAAAAGAAAATTAAATAAGAGCATTTCCAAATAAATTTTCCATTCAAAAAGTTATATGAAAGTTGTCTTATTAATTCCATAAAAAATGAAAATATAATTTTGTTTCTAAAAAGCATTATCTACATCATTCAAAACTGCCATGCTTCCCGAAGTTTGCCAGTACACCTAATGTCTCACACCCAACTTTTATTCTTTTTAAAACAACTCATTAACAGTTCACTTTCTGTGAATTAATTGTATGTAGTGTACATGCATTTTTAGCTATTTTTTTCTAATGAGTGATAATGCTCCTGAGCACTATATACAATAAGTTCATTATTATTACTTCTACTCTCATCATCTAACTTACCTATAAAAACATAGAACCATTATATTTAATTTATAATCTCAAGATCATATGAGGCATTTAGTAACAGACCGTCATAAGCACCACAACTTAAAAGCTGAGAAAGATGCAGTCAAAGTTTTGCAACTTTCAGAATGTGATATCTCAGCGAGGAATGAAGTTAGGAAGCTGGTTTTGGTCTTAAAATGACCATGAAGACCTCCTCTAATCATTTCACCTATGTAAAATTATATATTTATGTATACATCTGGAAGATGAAACAACAACTGCGTCTTTATCATTTTGTAGAATATACTGGTACTATGAAACAGTGCATTGCACATTTTAGCCATAGTACCTTGGAAAAACATACAGAGACCCCACCCCAAGGTATTCATCATCGTTTAACGTCCGTTTTCCATGCTAGCATGGGTTGGACGGTTCAACTGGGGTCTGAGGAGCCAGTAGGCTGTGCCAGGCCCAGTCTGATCTGGCAGTGTTTCTACAGCTGGATGCCCTTCCTAACGCCAACCACTCTGTGAGTGTAGTGGGTGCTTAAGTATCTTTAAGAGGTAAGTAAGATAAGATAGTAAGATAATAGCCCATTATCATTACGATGGTAACAAGGAATATTAGAAAATGATACAGAGACCACACCAAAGTTATTGATTGAGTGTGTGCTTACAATGGTGTGTTACTAAACTCTCTGGTACAAGTTTAAGTGAGCGAGAGTTGTGTCAATAGCATTGAGGTACAATTTTTTGCAGCTGGATTTTCAACCTTATTGCAAGCCTCACTGGTTCTTCCTCTCAACTTTTTCAGATTCTAGACATCGAGACAAAGAAAATGATATACTAACCTCGAAAATGGCTGGGGTGGCACTTATGACACTCTGTTACTAAACACCTCATATGATAGCTGCCAACATTATTACATATTTGAAAATTTAGACAAATACATTACTATTTGACTAAGAGAAAATATATAAATAAATTACACACAAACACACATGTATATCATCATTTAACATCCATTTTCCAAGTTGGCATAGATTGGATAATTTGAAAAGAACTGGTAAGGCCAGCCACACCAGGCTCCATTGTTTGTTCTGGGATGGTTTCCACAGCTGGATGCCCTTCCTAATACATATAAATGATCTTATGATCTATAATACTAACTTCAGGAAACCTGCTAGTCACCTGTTCACTTACCAGTCTGGTGGGCACACTAGTGAGACTACATTCGAAAGGGCCTTAAAGTCAACCTAGCAAAAACCAAAGTCTTAGTAAGTAGGAAGGCAGACAAATCACAAATCCCTTCAGGTAGATGGCTCTGCTCAATCTGTAGAAAAGGTATAAGTAGAAACTCCATAAGATGTACCCAGTGTAAGCTATGGACACATAAGAGGTGCAGCAATATCAAAGGAAGGTTAACTGGGAAGATAGTTTTTGTGTGTGGCAGATGCACAGGGGCAATAAACACTGAAGATGCACAGAAAACAGATTCCATTACATGCCAGGGGTAAAAACTAGAAGTAGTTGATAGTTTCCATTACATAAGTGACCAAGTCAGTAGCAGGGGTGGATGTTCTGAGAGCATAGCTGCTAGAATTAAAATAGCCTGGGCAAATTTCAGAGAGCTCTTACCTCTTCTGGTAATAAAGGGCCTCTTGCTCAGAGTGAAAGGTATACTGTATGATGCATGTCTGTTATCAGCCATGCTACATGGCAGTGAAACATGGGCTGTGACTGCTGAGGGCATGCATAGGCTAGAAAGGAATGAAGCTGTATGCTCCAATGGATGTGTAATGTCAGTGTGCATACGTGACTGAGTGTATGCACTAAAAGAAAAGTTGGACATAAGCAGCAGCAGATGTGGTGTGCAAAAGAGATGACTGTGTTTGTATGGTCATGGGTTGCATATGGATGAATACCGCTGTGTGAAGAAGTCTCACACCCTAACAGTGGAGGGAACCTGTGGAAGAGGTAGACTCAGGAAGACATGGGATGAAATGGTGAAGTCCAACCTTTTGAGATATGCTGTGCTTGAGAAGACCCCACAAGCCAAGTGAGATCATAGCCATAGCTGATGCCAGTGTTGCTTAACCGGTCTGTTTAAAAGTACCCATTAATCGTCAGGCAATATGCAGTGCTTGAGAAGACCTGTTGAGTCAAGTGAAAGTGTAGTTGTGGCCATTGCCAGTGCCACCTGACTGGCACCCATGCCTGTGGCACATAAAAAGTACCATTTGAGCATGGTTGACGCCAGTGCCACCTGATTGGCTCCTGTTCTGGTGGCACATAAAGAGCATCATTTGAGCCTGGTTGATGCCAGTGCTGCCTGACCGGTCCCAGTGCTGGTGGCACATAAAAAGTATCCACTACACTCTCAGAGTGGTTGGCATTAGGAAGGGCCTCCAGCTGTAGAAACCTAGCCAGATCAGATTGGAGCCTGGTGCAGCCTCCTGGCTTGCCAGCCCTCAATCAAACCATCCGACCCATGCCAGCATGGAAAACAGATGTTAAAGATGATGATGATGATGATGATGATGATGATATATATATATATATATATAAAATAAAGCATTATTTCCAAACACTCCTAATACACATACTAATGTGGTTTCTGAATTTCTTTCAATATATTATTTTCAATTTTTTTTAAATGGACTATATGATTTGAATTCTAAATCCTATAGTGATATGCTCCACAACTAGAATGCATCTATTCTACCAATTACATCTATACAGAGAAAGAGAGAGAGAAAAATCACATTATTGCAAAATGGAATATGAAGGAAAAAAATCTTACAATCACATTTTTAAGGAAAAATCTTATAAGTTTTAGCAAACTTAATTAACTTACAGGTGGGTCAGCAAGCACAGCCTGTATATTAGGATTTTTTTCTTTCAGGTACATACCCACACCTATAGGAAGAGTTGGGAACAAGGGAATAAATTATCAAAATATTCGATTATTTACATAGGCACAATTTCTCAGATTTGTAAGAGAAGGAAAATAAGATTGTATGATGTTCATATATTTAACTAATATAATAATGTTCTTTCACAAGCACAAAACCTTACTGTTAGAGAACAATGGGGGTATGATTATGTGGTAGTGATGGTCCCTCTGAAGAGAGAGATAATGTGGTAGAAATAAGATTTGTGTAATTATGCATGTCTTTTATATAAACACTAGCACTATGACCCGGCGTTGCCGGGTCATAGTGCTAGTGCATGCATATACAGCTGCGTGCGTGCACACATACACGCAAGTACTGTCCAAATCTTTGACCAATCACATACAGCTAGCTGGCATTCAATTAACGTATCAAGTTTCGGGCATTTTGATTGGGTTTTGGATAGAAAATTCACAAAAAAGTCACTTCTATTGATTTTTTAATGGCTTTACGGGGAAATGTAAAGATGTGCACGACCACCCTTGGACAGATTTGAATGACGATAGAAAGTGTGAGCCCTCTAACTGAAAAATTGTGGATTTGTATAAAGGACACGCACGCAGACATTTTGCCGTTTATATATATAGAGATGATTATGACTTACATAGATTGAAGGGGCTCAGATTAAGAGAAGAAAAAGTGTGTGTGTGTGTGCACGCACGCACACATTTATGCAAGGCATGTGATTTAGTGATTAGGATGTTAGCTTTATTGTTTTAAGATCACAAGTTCAATTCCTGGACTGAGTGGCATGTTGTGTTCTTGAGCAATGCATTTCATGTCATGTTGCTCCAGTCTACTCAGCTGAAACTGAGTATCAGATGAGTACTGGTGCAGCCCTCACTCCCTCTCACTGTCTTATCCTCAATGTTCCTTTGGGCCAAGGGCAGAAGAGCTAAGAAAGTATTTGTATCTGCTCATAACTAAATAGACATTTAGCGAAAGCATGCTGCTTGCTACACTGTCATACTTGCTTGCAAATGACCATTGTGCTTTGTTTCACATGAATGAATGTGTGTATGTGTGTGTGTGTATCTATATTTAAATGTGTGTATGTATGTATATATATATATATATTATATATATATATATATATATATATATATCTCCCTGTTGTTTAATGTTAACTATCAGAAAAAAGGTTAAAAAAATACTCAATACAATAGTAGAGATTAGAAATAGATGTATTTTGGTTGAGTCAATCTCTTGCTATTCTGAGTTACGTCAGTGGATGCACAGGGTCTTCAAGCAAGTTACCACACATATACATACACACACACATGTGGTGGGGTAATGTATTTATGAATACTGGCACACATTGTGAAATGAAATAGAAGAGTCATCAGGCAATTATGTCACACACACATATATGGGGTGGGGAGGGATTTATGCATACGGGCACACATTGTGGAATGAAACAGAAGTGTGTTTCTTGTTGAGGTGTCTTTTATGCATTGTCAAAGCCTCACAATTATAAGTTGTTAAAAAACAAAACCACTGCAATTGAAATATTTTTAGCAAGATATTACCTGAAAATGTCCCACCAGTTCCAGATGCAAATGTGACAGCATCAACTCTACCCTCTAGAAAATAATGGAAAAAATTTTAATACAACAGTAACAAGGTCGATGTGTAATTAAAGACTTATTTTTTGTAAAAATGAAGAAGTTTACTCAGAGCAGGATAACAACTAAATACCAACTTCAAAAGTTTTGAGCACTTTTCCATGCTTGCACAGATCAGACGGAATTTTATTGAGGCAAATTTTCTATGACTGGATGCTCTTCCTGTCATCAACCCTCACCTGTTTCCAAGCAAGGTTTTATTTTCTCATGGCCAGACATGCTTTAGGAGGATAATGGAAATGAATGACACTGCTTGTAGGACAGTGACTATCTTTTTACAACTATCATGTGATGCCAAGACAAGGAGTCACACACACACACACATCATCATCACCATTTAACATCTGGCATGGGTTGGATGGTTTGACAGGGAACCAGTGAGCTGCAGAGCTGTGTTAGCTCCAATGCCATCTTTGGCATGATTTCTGCAGCTGGATGCCTTTTCTAATGCCAACCATTTTACAGAATGTACTAGATATTTTTTCATACACACACACACATGCACACAATGGTTCCCATCAACCAAAATTACCAAACCCACTTACAAGACTTTGGTCAACCTGGAACCATGTGGCAGTGAAGCAAACTTCTTAAATATACAACCACACTTGCACCTATACAATGTTTAACTTCTAATATTAATTAAGAAATAATATTCCATTATCTAGATCAGACCTTCACTTCTCTTCTTTTTTTTTCTTTTTTTTTTACACAAGGTTTGACTGTTTTCAAACCCCTATTGTAGTGTCCCCATCCTGGCATCTGGGAACCATATGGGTCCCACAAAGATAGTACTAGAGTTCCTTAAGCTGTATTAAAAATCTTAAAAAGCAGCAGCATAAAATGTATTATTACACAGTTACAAATATTTAGCTATATATATTTTTCCATTGTGAGTTGAAATGGAAAAAGAGTTTGTTGTTAGTTAATGAAATTGGTTTATTGCGTAGGCAGACCTTTCAAAGGCCTAAGTGATTTCGTAAGAAATATTAGAACACAGCTATCCAGTATCTCACCTGACAGATAAATCTTCCTTCAACAAAGCATTTCCTTATTACAATGAAGCTTTTTTTTTACGTGCACGTAAAAAGCACCATCCGATCGTGGCCATTTGCCAGCCTCGCCTGGCCTCCGTGCCGGTGGCACGTAAAAAGCACCATCCGACCGTGGCCGTTTGCCAGACTTGTCTGGCACCTGTGCAGGTGGCACGTAAAAAGCACCCACTACACTCATGGAATGGTTGGCGTTAGGAAGGGCATCCAGCCGTAGAAACATTGCCAGATCAGACTGGGCCTGGTGCAGCCTTCTGGCTTCCCAGACCCCAGTTGCACCGTCCAACCCATGCCAGCATGGAAAGCGGACGCTAAACGATGATGATGATGATGAATGAAGCATTAAAATGAAGCAGGTTTACAGATAAATTAGTTAAACATAATAATAATTTTCAGACACTTAAAAAATATAAAACACAAAATCATTTGGTTTAAAAGTCAATACTAGTATATGTGTTGTTAATCACTTTTTTTTTTATCTACAATTGAATAATATAAATATGATTAAAAAATATAGATATTCTATAATTTTTAATAGAATTAATGTTAATTTTAGCTTAAGCTGTACACAATTTTATCACAGAAACAGCAAGCATCAATAGTAAAATTCTTAAACAACAGTCTTCATTTATTATTTACCATTCAGTTGTTAGTTAACCAATTCAAATCTTTCAAAACCTATAGTTTATTATGCCACAGTACTTACAACAAATAATTCACTTTAGTTGGGTTAAGCTGAAATAAAATTTAAAGGACAATTTAATCAGCTTCAGTATTCTTTTAGAAATCCAGGAAAATCTTTAAACATATGTTCATCAAAATACCTTGGACTACATTACAATAACGTAACAAAGGCTGTGACTTTCACTTGTTTCTCAGAGAAAATGAATATATCGTTTCACAAAGGCTTTATCTTGAATACATTTCGGAGTCAATATCTTTTTGTCAGCCCAAAATCAAAATATTTTTTTTTAATATTTTAACTCACTAAATGGCTGAAAACTGAATAGTTGGAAAATACATTAATCCACACTCTATTTAAGTTAATATAAAATGTTCTTGTCGTATATCAAAAAGATTATCGTACAAATGACTGATGTTAACCTTGTACACCAGCATTTAATAACTAAAAGTTTTAAATTGTCAAGTTTCATAATTCAATAAGTTCATAATTTATCATCATTCTATGTAGCAATCTGAAATAGTTTCATTTATTTCATTGATTGCTTAGCCTTTCCATTATATTATTTTTTTTTTTAATAAACTGCCTTTGTTTCAATTAATATTGAAAATAACAAAGAACTTAGTAAAATAACTTACTTATTGCTGGGGTTATACTCGTAACACAATTCAGTACAAAATTATAACATAAAACTAAGGACTGTCTCCAGAGCTTTGGTATCAGGATTCAATAAAAACCAGTAAAACATGAAAATTATATTCAATATCTAGATAATTTCATCATCATCATCATCATCGTTTAACATCTGTTTTCTATACTGGCATGGGTTGGACAGTTCAACTGAGATCTGGGAAGCCAGGAGGCTACACTGGCTCCAATATGATCTGGCAGTGTTTCTACAGCTGGATGCCCTTCCTAATGCCACCCACTCCAAGAATGTAGTGGGTGCTTTTTACGTGCGACCAGCACAGGGGCCAGAGGAGCTGGCATTGGCCACAATCAGATGGTGCTTTTTACATGCCACCGGCACAGAAGCCAGTGAAAGCGGCACTGGCATTAGTCACATTTTGATGGTGCTTTTTACGTGCCACCTGCACGGGCTCACAACTATAATTTCCATTTGATTTGATTTTGATATTGCTGTTGATGTACTTGACTCAATAGGTCTCAGATAAATCTGTAAACTACACTATATCAATGTCGTGAGTTCTTTGCATTTCTAGAATGTTTATACTGTTGTGCGTTTCCTTTATATATGCTTATTTATTTGTTTAATGTCCTTTTTTCTATGCTATCATGGGTTTGGTGAGGGAGTTATTTAAGGCAGGATTATGCCTTCCTGTCACCCTTACTTGTTTTCAGAAAAGAAGAGTGGGGTTATTCCAGAGGTCTTCAAAAGCTTGGAGTCAATGGTTAAGGACAGAGAGGGCAGTTTGAGTGAAGGTATTAAGGAGACAGAGAAGTTGTAAGAAGGCAGTGATAGAAAATGAGGCAGAGGGTAAATGCAATGTGAGCAATAAGGAAAAAGTGGCTGGAGGGTACAATAAAGATTGCAGGTAAGAGTAGAGTTTGAATGCAGGAGAGTAGTAGGAGGAAGAATGGCTAGAGGGTACTCTAGTGGTATAAAGGTGGGTAGTGAGATAAAGGCAAGAGTAGTTAGCATATATATATGTGTGTTTGTGTGTGTATTATCATCACCACCACGTATTGCATGTAAATATATATAAAGCACTTAGCAGCATAAGCAAATTGTCAGACTCAAATGGCTGAAAGTGCATTGCTAACAACACCAATGATGACAACGACAGCAGCAACAGTGGTGGCCAGAGTAACAGCATATGCAGCAATGATGCAACCACTGACAACAATGGTAACGGTAACAGTGGTGGCAACAACAGTGTTTCAAGCAGCAGAGACAACAATACCAACAGTTACAAAGAAGCAGCAGCACTAACTTTGTGGCTGGAAATGAGCTGCTAAATCAGCAACAGCAGAACCACCAGAATCATGTTGAGGAATATCAGCATTGGCAAAACTCCAGCTACAACAATTGCATTAGACCTAGAGTTAATGAAATAGCCATTGGCAGTGGTAACACATTCAATGCACAGACACAAAAATGTGTCAGTTCAACCGTGTCCCCATTTAAGCAACTTTTGAATGGCCATAGGTCCTCTTTTAGGATACCAGAAAGGCACAACATCATGTCCCTGGCCAGCCTTGTATGGCGCTTAAAAGAGAAAGGAACCCTATACATAATTAAATGGAAGTTCCTTAAACAACTAGGGGCTTATATAAATGGGAACAAACAATGTAAGCTTTGCTTGGCTGAGAGGGCAAAAAACCTAATAAACTTGTTTAATCTGAGGAACATTTTAAACTCCAGGAATGAATTATTCAGCCAATGCCCACACCTAAAACATTTCCTGCTTCAGACTTGGAATTCTCCATTTGTTGAATATTCCCTCCACAGCTCCTTTAAATATCACCATGGCCGGAGCTGATGTAAAGGGGGATAACCCTGTCCCGCTAAGCCAGGGCAATTATTTTTTATTTACAAAACCAACTGACTGTTATGTATTTCTTCCTCCAGTTTCTGGAGATAGGTTATGTGCCTTCAGCCGTTTGAGTCTGATGAGTTGTCTATACTGCTCGTTGCTTTATAGGTGTGAAACTGACCATAACTTTTAACTTCCTAAAAAATACCTTACTGTTCTAATGCTTTAGAGTGTGCTCCTTCTTCAGATATATATATATATATATATATATATATATAGAGAGAGAGAGAGAGAGAGAGAGAGAGAGACACACACACACAAATCATTTCCCTCTGGTAAGAGTAGTGAGCATGACAACCTCTCTAGTATTGGAGCCATGAAAAATGCACCCTGTACACTCTGAAAAGTGGTTAGCAGATGAGTAAAGAGTGTATGGAGCTGTGAGGTCCCTATGGTTCTGTCTCTCAAACTGCCAGGTATTGGTGTCATGAGAAAATGCACTCAGAACACTGTGTAAAGTGATTGGCAATAGGAACAACAACCAGCCATAGAAACCAAATAAAATGACACATACAAGCACTAGGCTATAGGAGTAGTGGCTTCCAATAAATGACTCAAACAGTGATGACCTATGCCAGCATAGAAAGCAGATATGATGATGATGCTACATACATATATATTCAAGCATAATGTGACCTCTGAGTGCAATAAAATTAACTAAAATTCTTAAAATCTGAAGTAAGCAAGCATGCATGCCTGAAGGCAACATGTTTGTGAATAATTCCACTGTAGCATACACTCACTAGTTTCTCGCCATATCTCAGGTCCAGTTGTTTCCATATGAGCAAGTCGGTTTGCTAGATTATCAAACTGGTCTGTCCACACAGCATTCTCTATACTTTCAGCATACCTTCGTGCCTGCAGCAGGAAACAATATGGAATTCATTAAAAATTTTAAGAAAAAATATGACAGAAGACAACATTGTATGATTTTTCTCATTTTTACTGGTTGAGTTTTTCACAGGTCACTAATATGGTGCAAGTCTATCCCTTTGAAGTATTCTTGCAGTTTGTTCTGGTGCTAGACTATGTGATGCACAAGACCTTAGAAGGAAAAGAGGAAGAACTGGGATTTAAACTGGAAAGATGAAGTAGATGAGTTACACCAAAGATACTTACAGATCTTGACTTTGCAGATGATATTGCTTTTATCTCTGAAGAGATACATTAGTTACAAAAAATGCTCAACAGACTAGAACTTGAAGCTGCAAAGGTTGACCTGTACCATAATTCAGATAAGACTGAATACCAGACATTCAATCAAAATCATAAGCAACCAAATCACCTCTTTGCAAAAAACAGAAAGGATTTTGCTGTACAGAAGGCACTTACTCGGAGTGTGTGTTACAAACTGCATAAAATCTGGAGTTCTAAGATGGCATGTAAATTGAAAATAGGTTGTTTGTCTCCACAATAGAGTCAGTTTTGTAATATGGTGCTGAAACTTGGACCCTTACCAAAAAGCTTGAAAAACAAATAAATGGCTGTTACAAAAGAATGTTAAAAATGGTTCTGAATGTTACATGGTGAGCTCATTTAAATAACAAGCAGCTTTATCAAGATCTACCCAGAGTGACTGAGAAGATTCAGCAGAGAAAAATGAGAGCTGCTAGTCATTGCATCAGGCATCCAGAAGAACCTATGTGTCAACTGGTTTTATGGAAGTCAGTTGAAGGAAGAATCAACAGAGGAAGAAAATGTCTAGTCTATGTGGACAACTTGCTTCAGAACAGTGGAATGACAAATGTTGATAAATTAAGAACATGCATGGAGGACAGTGAGGGATGGCATGCTTGTGTGAAATCACTGAAGTGTCTGTGAAGACAGCCAAACTAAACTAATGGGTCATTGACACAGCTCTTTTCACCATACAAGAAGAAAGAAGCAGGAAGAAAGAGAGATATGTCTTCATCTCACCTGTTGGTTATAGTGATTTGGGTCAGTAAGTGGTACAGCAGGAACAGGGAATAACTGCACACCAAGAAGTTTAAGCATGTCAAGCTTTTCCTAGAAAAAGTAGACAAGAGCCTTACAGTAAAATTCTGTGAATTTCATATAATTGAAGCAAAACTAAAATTATATCATTCTACAGAAGAATTACCTGATTTATCCAGTGTGTCTGGTATTAGTAAGCATGAAATCTTGAAAATAACATAAATGCAACAAATCATATCTATCAAACATAAATAATTTTCATTATTTACCTTTTGATGGATATTTGTCCTCATCTTGTTTGTTAACACAACATTTCGACTGATATACCCTCCAGCCTTCATCAGGTGTCTTGGGAAAATTTGTACCTGGGTTCTCATTCCTAAGGTATTTTTTGATGTTATTATTATTATTCAGGTCACTGCCTGGAATCGAACTCAAAATCTTGGAGTTAGTAGCCTGTGCTCTTAACCCCAAGATTCCAAGTTCAATTCCAGGCAGTGACCTGAATAATAATAATAATAATAATAATAACATCGAATAATACCTTAGGAATGAGAACCCAGGTTTGAAATTTTCCCAAGACCCCTGATGAAGGCTGGAGGGTATATCAGCCGAAATGTTGTATTAACAACAAACAAGATGAGGACTAATATCTGTTAAATGTAAATAATGTACATAATTCCTCATCTCTTAAATATAGAACTGTATAAATAATTTTGTAAAATATTTTTAGAACAAATTGTTTTTCATATTATTCATCTTTAGATGCTATGTACTTTCTATTGGTGAAAAATGTTACATTTGTGTTTTGGATAATTAAAGCTTAATGCTTTAATACTAATTAAAAAAAATATTGAACCATGTGGGCAAAGAAATACATACTTTGAATATTCTTTTATTTTTTTTATTTATTTCAGTCATTTGACTGCGACCATGCTGGAGTACCGCCTTTAGTCGAACAAATCAACCCCAGGACTTAATCTTTGTACACCTGGTACTTATTCTGTCAGTCTCTATTTCCTAACCACTAAGTTATGGAGACATAAACACACCAACATCAGTTGTCAAGCGATGGCAGGGGAACAAACACAGACACACAAATATATACATATATATATGACGGCCTTCTTTTCAGTTTCTGTCTACCAAATCCACTCACAAGGCTCTGGTTGGCCCAAGGCTATAGTAGAAGACACTTGCCCGAGGTGCCACACAGTGGGACTGAACCCAGAACCATGTGGTTGGGAAGCAAGCTTCTTACCACACAGCCACTCAAATTTAGAAAATAAATTCACCAGGAATTAATTGAACTGGGATTACCAATGTTGTGAAGAAAAACGAATAAGGAACAAAATTGTTACCAAAAATGTTTCCTTTTCCTCTTCAGAAGATTCACTCTAAATTCATATGTACAGGTTTGGGCATAGCTGTATGATTAACAAGTTTGTTCTCCCACCTTGTGGTTTCAGTAATACTGTGTATAAATATCTTCTTTAGGTAACTATCTTCTGCTATAACTCAGGGACAATCCAACCAAAGCCTTGTAAGCAAATTTCATAGTTGGAAACTAACTGTATGAGTGTGTTTTGTCTTCTTGTCATAGCATTGCATAATAGTTGCCAACAAACATCACCATCATACAAGCTGTATCGTTAATTTGCAATCATTCATGAAAACGTGTCTGACAATAGTGCTGTTCATATCTGAAGGATATAAAGGAATATATCACCTTACTTGAAATCATATGAAGTTTTGCAACAAGAGGGACAGCCAGCTGTAGAATATCTCTCAAGAAATTTCCTCTGACTCATACAAGCATAAGAAATTGGGTGTTAAAATGATGATGAAGATGCATGTACACTGTAATAACCTCAAGTTTAAATATAATCCTTCAGTTATCAGACCGATGAATTTTTTCAGCTCAAAATTATTTTAGAGCATTGATCAAATAGATATCCTTATATTATTTAACCCATTACATGTGTGGTACATCGTGTAAAATTTGTATATAATGCAACTTACTTGATATTTGCTTGTATATAATAGTAGTTATTATTGCTTGAATAGAATCTGGGCTGATGTTAGGTGGTAGAGATGACTTCCCACATCTAGGACACTGCTCTTACTACACAGACATTCTAGACTGTATTAAAAATGGCCACTCAACTGTTAGATCTAATATCATTTGCCAATACACTCCAAACTCTGACCCACAAACATGCTGTCTTCTCTCTCAACTACATAAGTGGTCTTCGCTCTTTAGAGTTGGCTGATGTCATGTCACCGGAACTCAGGTGCTCTTAACTCAATTGTCAGTCCATCTCTCATCATTTACATTATATTTACACTCCACCCAAGCCAGTCCTTCTTATCCAAAACCACTGTTCTCAATCCTTCTTCAGAATGTTAGTCCTTTAGAATTCCCCCTCTGTCAATGCTTTTTATGCAGTCAACTATTCAAGAATAACATTAGCCTCACCATTCTCACAGGTCTAGTTGAACCTGCAAAGGCCTTGAGTTTAGCACCTTCTTCCAGACTAGACAAAACAAAGCAAAAATGTAACACACATTTTTGCCAGGTAGTATCAATTTGTAGCATCTGTAATGCACAGTTCTGTTAATAGCATGAAGGACATCCAACATTATTTAACTGACCATGTTTTCAAAAAGTTTTATGAACCAGATTTTAAATGTATACAACTAAAAACAAAATCTGCAATCTAGAGCTATTTCCCCCCATATTTGCAACACCTACACAATGTGCACATATACAAGCGCATCTGATGTTTAAGATTTTTAGAGGGACTAATAAATGGGAATTCTTATGTTCAAGTTCTCTGTGAAAGTTTTTAAAAATCTACATGAAGGGAAAAGAACCTCAATTAGGAAGTAGAACCAAGTCAGACTACTGTTAAAAACTTACCTCCTATTTTATGGTGTTCATGAACTTAAACTTAACACTTCATGTACCTCTATAAATGAGAAGTTTCATACTTGTAGAAGACTAAGTTAACCTCATACATACACAGATTGAAGAATTAGAAGTTATACTAACCTTGGACTGAGTATCAGGAATGAAAATTGCACATTTATAACCAAGAGAAAGACACATGTGTGCAAGGCCAATTCCAGTATTTCCAGCAGTGCCTTCCACAATTGTACCTCCAGGCTTAAGTTGTCCTTTATTAATGAAAATATATATTATTTAATCAAGGTACAGTTATACACATGCTCATCTATTATTATTATATTATTAAGGTGGTGAGCTAGCAGAATCATTAGCATCTTTTTGGGTTGATAAAATAAATATCAGTTGAGCACTGGTGTCAATGTAATCAACTGGTCCCTTCTCCCCCAAATTTCAGCCCTTGTGCCTATAGTAAAAAGAATTATTATAAGCATTAATGAACCTCATTGGAAACTTGAACACAAAGAAGAGTCCAATGGGTTAGTCACTGATTCACTGCACTTTTTAATGAAAAACTGAGAAGTGGTATTTGTACATTCAACTTCTTAAAGTTTGTATGCTGTTGGCTGAGATATTTCTGGTGAGAAATAAGTTCCACATAGCTGCATGCAGGAAGCTCTGTTCATCAAGAACTAAAGTTGATGTGCAGCTGTGAAAGTGTTGGAACTTATATATCTTCCATATAGTAGTATTGGCATAACTTTGGTACACAATATACCATAGCCTTTGTGCATAACTTTGATACACAATGTACCACAGCCTGAGCCTTTTGTGCAATGTTGTTGCAGCAACTTGTTTATGTTTGTATAAACTATTGATAGCAAGATATTTGGTCTCAATTGAGGTGTGTTATCCTCTGAAATGAGTTGAATTCGATGAGTATGCTATGTAAAGCATTCATAGACAGATGTATTCCATGATGCTTCAGATATACATTTTAGATGGTGTATTCTGTATTCAACTAGTTTGGAAATCTGCATACTGTTATAAAACACTGCGCAACTGTTACTTTTGGAAGAAATACATTCTGCCCATAAAAGCTTAAAGCAGAACACATCACCCAAAATTTCAAGAGACTTTTTAATGGAGCCAATTTAAGATTCTCAAAACATGACAAGGTTTGATGTAGCTGCTTCCTTCTATAGACATCACATATCAGCATCTGTATTAACTTCTCTCTTGCATGTTAGCTTTATACATACGTACGTACATACACATATACACACACACACAAACATACACACATACAACAAAAGATGGCACTAGATCTAGCTATATTCAATCTCCCTCTATCACCACCTTTATCAGTCTGTCTCTCTCCTGTCATAATGCCAGCTAAATAAGAGACTGTGTCAGATGTAAATATTTAAAAGTATTTCAACTTTGAAGATAAGGGTAATAGTCTGAAGGAAGATTACAATCTAATCCACTTTCAATCTCATATTCAAATCCTACTCAGATCATCTTCCATCTCTCTCTGAAGAATTGGAGAAAGGTCAGTAAAGTAAGAACCATAAAATTCTCTTGACCAACTCTTAAAATTCCTTTCTCTAAAACTTTAATTTGGATCTTGTGCTTCTGAAATAAATCAATATACATACCTTTTTTTTCAGCATCTTTTATTAGGTAATAAGCTGCTCTGTCTTTAACAGAACCACCTCCATTGCAAAATTCTGCCTTAGCAAGGATCTCACAACCTGGAATGCAATCAAGAAGCAGTGAGTGAGTATTTATAGATCAACAATATTAGAGATTCAGTAAACATTACAAATACCAATAATATTGAATAATAATAGAAGATTCAATAACTTACCTGTTTCTTTACTCACTTGTTTTAACTTAATCAAAGGGGTACTGGGAACAGAAAGAAAAATTGTTTTGAATCAATACACAGTGATTACATAATAAATACCCTAAATATTTCCCACTAAGGAGTTTTTCTCCTATATTTGTAACATGCCCCTCTTTTGATCACTAGCATCAGAGATAAGCAAATAAGGAAGCTTCTCAACCAGCTAGAAATAGCAGCCAAGTTTTTTTTCAAATCATACCCCACTATATTAAAATAAAGCAAGGACAGTGAATAATGTAGGCCTAGATGCAGTGTACTTGAATAAAAGTTAAGATGGCCATAGGTGGAGAACTTTTAGTAACAGATCTGCTTGACCAGAGATAATCAAGGACTCCACAATAACAAGTATCAAAAACATCACTCAAGAGGAAAAAAAGAATTCCGCTAATTGACAAACAACACT
Organism: Octopus sinensis; assembly: GCF_006345805.1. Lineage (NCBI taxonomy): Eukaryota > Metazoa > Mollusca > Cephalopoda > Octopoda > Octopodidae > Octopus > Octopus sinensis. The sequence continues at coordinate 77,423,649 of NC_042999.1, read as the reverse complement.
TTTTACTGAGAACTTTCACTCTTGGCCTTTCACCATACTGAGTTGTGAATATTTTATTGCCTCTGTATTTCACCCAACCCAGACCTCCATACTAAACAAATCCTTTTCTATTCTAGGCACAAGGCCCGAAATTTTGGGGGAGACAGCCAGTTGATCAGATCGACCTCAGTATGCAACTGGTACTTATTTTATCAACCCTGAAAGGATGAAAGGTTAAGTCGACCTTGGCAGAATTTGAACTTAAAATGTAAAGATAGACAAAATACTGCTAAGCATTTCGCCTGGCATGCTAATGTTTCTACCAGCTCACTGCCTTTCCATACTAAATATATCCTACAAGATAAATCTTGTAGCTGCTTTACAGCTATCTATTTAAGACTATATATGGCTATGGTGCAGCCACATTTGGAATTTGCATCACCAGTCTGGAACCCCTATCTTGCTATTTCCCATCTAGAAACTGTTCAGATACATGCAACCAAGTAAATACCCTCCATCAGGCATCTACCATACTCTGAATGCCTTGCTTCCCTGGGCATAAATATATTGAAGCTCTGATGTATGGCAACTGACTTGGTAAACATCCACAACGTTATTAACCATTGTACCAACAACCACCTTGAGCACCTTTTTGAGCTCTTGTGTCTAACACACATGGGCATGCCTACTAAATCAGAAAAGAGCACAGCTCCCATGACTTTCAGAAACATTTTTTTCACACTCAGAGTTGCTGAAGCATAGAACAAACTACCTGCATCTGTTGTTAGTTGCAGAGATATTGCATCCTTTAAAGCCTCCATGCTACCTGAAATTTGCCAACACTATACCTGATATCCCCACCTTCATATGCATGCATAAATGTATATCATGACCCATACACTGTTCACTTTCCTGACACTTGTACATAATTCTATGTACTATACATGCACCTTTGATAAGTTGTAGTGCACCTGAGCATTATACACAATAATTTCAGTATTACTATTATTATTATCATTTTTTAATTCATGAATATGATATATATAATATTTTCAGAATCATCATCATTATTGTCATTGGTTGCACAGTTTGAGTTTTTGCCAACTCCTTTTCTGCCTATTGAGCAAGGCCATTTCTCTGAAAATACTACAGTTCTGTCTTCTTTCCTACGCACTAAAACCTTTATCTTAACTAAGTGTATCTTGGACCTCTCTATTCTAGGTTTAGCTTCCATGCCTGGAATTTTCACTGATAAATTCAGTTATCAAAACTCGATGATCAAAAATAGGAGTTTACATGGACGGCCAGTCTTAAACTCATCCATGATGGCCTGTAAGACAATGATGAATGGGAGGTGTGTGTGTGTGTGTGTTTGTTAAAGTAGTAAAATATTGTTGTACTTACTTTCCAACCATTCCAACAATGCCATCTCGAATTATGTTCTGGAAATAAATAGGCACCGCATAACAGTTAGTTCCAGTTAGAAAAGATTTAGATTACATCATCATCGTTTAACGTCCGCTTTCCATGCTAGCATGGGTTGGACGGTTCAACTGGGGTCTGGGAAGCAGTGTTTCTACAGCTGGATGCTCTTCCTAACGCCAACCATTCTGTGAGTGTAGTGGGTGCTTTTTACGTGCCACCGGCATGGTGCCTGGCGAGACTGGCAACGGCCACAATCAGTTGGTGCTTTTTACGTGCCACCAGCATGGAGGCCAGTCGGGGCGGCACTGGCAACGGCCACGTTTGGACTGGTATCACAACTACAATTTCCATTGATTTTTGAGCGATTTCGATTCCGATTTCACTTGCCTCAACAGGTCTTCGCAAGCAGAGTTTTGTGTCCCAAGGAGGAAAGGTATAGCTTCAGATGTTGTTTCTGTTTTTTCTACAGCTACTATAAAGGTATCTGCTCTTCAGAACTGGGTGGTCTCATGCTACCATTAGACAAGCTCCCTTCAATTTACTCATATTTCTTCCTTTCATCACATACATTATGTCTATCAGCCCTATGTCCTGTATTAATCTTCATACCCAGTCCTTTCTTAGAACATAGGCCCTCTGGAATTCTCTGTCCCTACAACATGGACTTAAATTACCATATACACTTGTGTATAAGTCATACATTTTTACTATGAAACTATACTGTAAAATCTAGCATGTGACTTATCTACTGAGGATACAAAACCTCAATGTATAATATATAGCACATAGTAAATGCCAAAAGCAACCTTTCAACAGTGAAATCACACTGCCTCAAATTTTTATGGAAGGATATTAGTCAATTCCATTGACTTGTACTTTATCTTATCAACCCTGAAAAGATGAAAGGTAAAGTTAACCTCTGCAGGTTTTGTACTCAGAATAATTACCACAAAGCAATTTTTATTATCTTCTGACTCTGATGCTCAAAAGTAACCAAAGAACATGGATAATAAAGCTGAAAATTAATTTATCTTTAAAATTTGAGTTTAAAATACAAACAGTCAGAATATTTTTTCTTAGATCCCAACAATATACCACCCCTGTATGTATCATCATGCCATCAGATGTATTTATGGGGAGAAGAATATTGAAAAACATCAATACATGTCAGAGTGACAAAGAAATGAGGAAGGTATCAGGTGGCTGTGAGATGTGCTAAAAAATAACAGCTAAGTAGCCCTTACATAATACAATTTTTTTTTGCCTAATCGAATGAATATCTATATGTTGAACACAGATTCGCAAAAATCCTGAAAATTCTAAAAACTAAAAGAGTTGAGGTGTTATATGTGGTGCTTAAACTAGAATTCTGCCTTAAAAAGATCTCTACTTGAACCAACATGCTTAGGCATAAATGCTGAGAGTTTGGTGGTTTATATTGTTATCAGCTGCAAACCTAGTTGTAAGTAACTAATACATACTGATGATAATTATTACACTAGTGCTAAGATAAACTTTCAGAACTCTGTGGTAACAAGGTCGGGAAAACGATATAGCTTATAAACGCTTTGTGATAAAAATTAGGAATAGCAGAACAAATAAGCTGATAATCATTTATAAAAGAAACCAGTCTAAATACTTTCTTTACTTAGTTAAGTCTCTTTAAGTCTTAAAATATCTCTAGAATCGCTAAAATAAGATAGTGGTTTCCAAACATTTTTGTCCCCTCCGTAGCATTTTAAGTAAATAAAAGTTAGGCTCACTTTGCGTATAGTTTTTTAAAATATGTATCTAACAAAGTAAATTTTAGCATATAAATATAATTTAAACTATAGCAAATTATTAGATATTGAGATCTTTACTCAATAAATGAAGCATAGTAATAAAGATTGTATATTTAGAATTTCAGTTTGTAATTTTCATTTACAAACTAAAATTTTTATATTTTCGCCACACCTCTATATCTTACGAAACTTCAGTATGTGGTAACGCACCGTTTGGGAACCCACGTTCAATTTTCAGCTGCAATCCTAAAATCATAATAACAATTCGAGTAATAACAGAAATCCTTTGATATTTGTATACGATATCATTCACCCACACAACCCTCCTTCATGACATAGACAAAAAAAGCCAGGCTGAAACAAGCGGGTGAATGACACCGTCCCCTCATAACTGACACTGTATATCAAAGTTTTTATTTTGTTCTTAAGAATTGTCTGAAGACATGACAGTATATGCAACACAAAATAACTAAACTGATATGAATATTGTTTTATTTTCTTCGCATGTATCCACATGTTCTTAATATTTTATACACGTGGACTCGTATCATTTACTTTGATGAAATTTTACTCGTGCACATCCGAATCATTTGCTTTGTAAACAAACAGGATAATTGAGTACACTGCTCTAGCACCGTAATTATATTAACATTGATTCATTATTCTTCTGGCATAGGCCAATGCCTGTTGCTGTAGATTTCCAGCTCATAACTTGTACTCGTTTTATCGACCCACCTGTAACTGGCATATTTTGAACTTGATAAAAATATATATGTAAACCCGAAAACATCTCGAGTATGTTATATTTATAGGGAACGGACGTGAAACCTCAGGCAATCCCATAAATCGGCCTTATATAACTTTAATATATACTGCTCTATAACTTAGTGCTTCCTTTTTGGGATTTATGTTTACGGACAATATATAATATATATATATATATTATATATATATATATATATATTAAGTATAGGAAAGAATGGAGCTGAACGAAGATTTAACAAAATTCCTTTATTAAAATAAAGGAATTTTGTTAAATCTTCGTTCAGCTCCATTCTTTCCTATACTTAATATATTAAACTTCAAATTTCCGCACTAAGGCACGGAGTTTATGCTCTATGGTCGTAACTTCAACCGTGCTTTTTCTGTTGTGAGTTTGCTACCCAGGTATCGGTTATCTTTTGAATTATCCGTAATAAGATAATTCATTTGACTACTTAAATAATATATATATAAAGGTGAAAGTAAAGAATACGTACACCCGGTGTTTGGAGTTAGGGTTTAGGATTAGGGTTTTTGATACGTTGAAAACGGGTGGTTTACGTATTCTTTACCAGAGAGAGAGCAAACAAGTATTTTAGTTTTTAAACTTTTTTTTTCACATATGTTGGTAAAGAATTAGAAAAACGAATGCAAAAAAAATAATAACCTGTGAAGATGATTTCCTATGCTGAATGTATGGGGTAATGAAAGTTTGTCTCAATAAACGAGTAATATGTGACTGGTTCATCTCTTTGTAGTTAATATAGTTAAACAAAAGTTACCCGTAAACAATTCCTCCTCGGGTTAAGTAAAATTACAATTTGACAAAACTTTGTAATATATTCCAAAGTGTGTCTGCTTTCTTGAGCAACTATTTAAAATGCTGTTAGTGTGAAACTTTCTTGAAAATTTGTCGAGAATACGGACGAGAAACATTAAGTGACATCCTGCTACAATAATAGGCACGTTTTTGTTAGAAATAAAAAGGCGTGAAGTTCTCTTGTTGTGAACGTAACTTGATATTGCTCTGGACTCGGCTTTTTTAATCATACAGTGATAGCGAAGTTATTTTCGAAGAAAAAGATAAGGCGAACCACCTAGTATACACAGTAGTTAATAAACAAACACAATTACTCGAAATGGATGAGGTGTCGAAGGTTATCAGTACACGAAGGTTACCAATTACCGAAGGGAAAGTTTTGTGAGTTAATAGGTTACAAAGAAAAGATAATTCCAGAAAGATTTATGGAATAAAAAATAACGAACAGCAGATTTGTTTTACCGACGATCGCCGTTTATAGTTTTTATTCACATTTCTTCAAAATTCAATCATCATCGTCGTTTAACGTCCGCCTTCCATGCTGGCATGGGTTGGACGGTTTGACAGGAGCTGGTCAAGCAGAAGACTGCACCAGACGTTTGTGTCTGTTTTGGCACGGTTTTTACAACTGGATGCCCTTCCTAACACCAACCACCTTGCAGAGAGAACTGAATGCTTTTTACGTGGCACCAGCACAGGCGAGGTCAGTTTTAGCATGATTTTTACAGCTGGATGCCCTTCCAAATGCCAACCACTTTACAGTGTGGCCTGAATGATCTTCAACAGCAATGTTTTTCCTATCCCCACAAACCTTTTCATTTATTATTACCTTGAATGTTTCTACATTTACTTGTATCAATCATTTTAAGGAGCCAAACCAAATGTGTGGTGAGAGGTTTTTAGATTTTTTTTTAATTAAACCTGCAGTATTCACTATTTCATATTGAGACAAGTATACCCAGATGCAGGATGTTAACTCAAGGATAATGAGCCACTTGCTTGGTAGTATATTTCTTCAGCTGCCAAAACAGACATGGATCCCTGGCTAGCTCATGTCAAACCGTCCAAAAGATGCCAGCATGGAAAATGGACATTAAATGATGATGATGATAATGAATAATGATCTTATTGTATATAGTGCTCAGGTGCACTACAACTCGTCAGAAAAAATAGCCAAAAGTGCATGAACAGTTTATAGAATATGCACAGGAAGTGAACAGTGAATGAGTTGTTTAAAAAAAAAAAAAAGAAGTTGGGGTGGCTTCAGGTGTACTGTTGGCAGATTTCAAGGAGCATGGAAGTTTTGAAGGATGTAGTATCCTGACAGCTAACAACTGATGTGGGTATTTTATTCCATACTTCAGCAATTCTGAGCATGTGAAAATGTTTTTGAAAATCATGGGTGCAGTGCTGTTTTTTTTTATTTTGTAAGCATGTCCATGAATGTTAGACATATAAAATTCAAAACGGTGCTCAAGATTGTTGTTGAATAATCTTGTGGATGCCTACTAAATCAATTGCCAGATGCCAGAGTTTTACTGTGTCCATGCCAAAGAAGGAAGTTGTTCAGAGTGTGGCAAATGTCTGATGGCAGGTACTTATCTGGGTGCATGTTACTGAAAAGTTTCCAGTTAAAGTTAATTAATCCATAAATTTTACTTCACAAATTTTCTTGGTAAGTACAAAAATTAGATAATTTGGTTAGTAGTTAACATTTTGGAATTAAGCTTGTATTGAAACAGTCTACCAATACATATCTACCATTATTCTATTTCACATTTTCTGCAGTTTTTGTAATCATTTGGTTATCTTTTACTTGTTTCAGTCATTAGACTGTGGCCATACTGGGGCACCACCTTGAAGTTGAGCAAATCAACCCCAGTACTAGAATAAGCCTGATACTTATTCTAACTTTCTATTGCCAAAAAAACTCAGAAAGTAGATTTAAGTAGCCATGTATCTCCTCAACAGCAAGAAACCTGTTCTGTTTCCCTGTATATTCACTGATTTCTAGCATAATGTTGCCTCTATCTCTACTGTAGCTCCACTCAGTCAAAAAGTATCCTAGTCTTGCAAGCTACGTGGTGACCTCACTAGTGCTGGTACCTTAAAAAAAAGTACATTCGATAAAGAGAGCAGCCATAAGCCACACTCTGTAAAGATGATATGAAGAATATCTAGCCAAAGAAAACATTTGAGCCTAATACAGTTCTGTAGCCTGTCGGACCATCCAGCTCATACCAAATTAGAAAACCTTCACTTTACTGGCAGCATCCCTGCACATGGCTTGTACAGTTCTCACTAACCACTCATCAATCCCTTGCTTCCGCACTGACCACCATATAAGGGAGAGGTGGTCCCTGTCAAAGCTTTCTCCATGTCAACAAAAGCCAAGTACAGAGGTTTAGTTTTGGCTAGATATTTCTCCTGAAATAGGAATATAGCATCAGCTGTGTGTCTACCTGGCACAAATCCAAACTGCATATCATCTACGCTATCTTCCTAATAAATTGAGCTATGACCCTTTCTGTGACTTTCATCAAATGGTCCAGCAATTTGATACCTCTGTAATTACTTCTATCCAAGGCATCATCTTTGCCTTTGTAGCAGTTGACTATAATGCTGCTGCACCAATTGTTGGGTATGACTCCCTCATGGACAACCAGATTAACTATATAGGTGCCCAGGCCATATCCCACTCTGCCAGATTGTTTATTTCATGTAATTCTGTTTAATTCTGCCTAAAGTCTGTATCACTAGCTTACCACCGTTCTCCATCCCAGTCACTGAAGATCCAACTCATAGCTGCCAAGAAGAATCTCGATGAGGCTTACTTGAACGCCGAGGTCGACTTTATCAATGGCAAAATTAGTAAACTATCCAAGGATCACATTAGTAAAAAACACCATCTCGCCTGGAAATCCATCAAAGACCTATCAGGCAAAAACTCTGGGTCATCAATTAGAATTAAAGGGAGATCAGCTAAGAAGCGTTTAGAAAATTGGTCAACCCATTTTAAAAACCTTCTTGGGAAGAATGCCAAAATCCCTGATAACCCCACTCTTCCAAGTGTGCCTATATCAGACACGCTGGACATCAACACCTCCCCTTTTACCATATTTGAATTAACAGCAGCCACCAAGCAACTAAAAGCCTCAAAAGCATTTGGTTCCGACAACATCCCAGCTATGATTTGGAAGGATGATAGATTTCACACACTTTTGCTCAACCTTTGCAACCACACACTTTCCACCTTTGTTGCTCCAAAGATTTGGCACCAATCTCAAATCATCCCAATACCCAAAAAAGGCGATTTATCCCTCATCACCAACTACAGGGGTATATCTCTAATGTTGATTGCTGCAAAACTGTACAACAAACTTATACTAAATCGTCTTGTCCCTTTTGTTGAACCTTTGCTCCGAAAGAACCAAAATGGATTCAGACATGGGCGCTCAACGCTGAGCCAGATACTATGCCTACATAGACTTATTGAAGAATCAAAAGCATTTAATCGCGATCTTGCAATGGTATTTGTAGACTTTTCTAAAGCGTTTGATTCTGTAGATAGGTACAAGATGTTTGAAATCCTTAAGCTCTATGGGATACCAGACAAAATCATCTCTGCCATCAAGGTCCTCTACACAGATACATCTTCAACCATCTTAACCCCTGACGGAGAAACATCATCCTTCTCAATCAGAGCCGGAATACTACAGGGAGACACACTCACCCCATTTCTTTTCATCATTGTTGTTATGTGCTACATATGTCAGTTGATACCATCTCTGGCAAGGGCTTTGAAATAAAACCAAGAAGAAGTTCCAGACACCCAGCTGAATACTTGACAGACACTGACTTTGCTGACGACATCGCTCTTATCAGTGATTCTCTCTCCAATGCCCAGTCACTTTTACAATCTCTTGAACAGGCCTCAAATTGTGTAGGTCTTTACCTCAATGAGGCCAAGACTGAATACATAAACAAGTGCCTGTCCAACAGTGATTGCATCATCCATACTCTCAACAATGCGCCCTTAAATATGGTTTCTGATTACAAATATCTTGGATCATACATATCATCATCTGAAAAAGACTTTCTAACTAGAAAGGGTATGGCCTGGTCAGCCTGTAATGACATGCATAAGATCTGGTCATCAAATCTAAGTAGAGACTTCAAACTTGAAATCTTCAAAGCCACAGTCGAACCAATTCTACTATATGGTTCAGAAACCTGGACGTTATCAAAGAAGCTTGAGAGGCGATTGGATGGAACCTACACTCACCTCCTTATGAGAGCTCAAAATCTCTTGTGGAAGTGCCATCCAACCAAAATGCAAATATATGGGAAACTACCACCTGTGTCATCTCTTGTGAAAGGTAGGAGAGTCCAGTTTGCTGGACATTGTTGTAGAGCTGAAAAAGAGATAATTTCTACTCTTATCCTCTGGAAGCCATCTACTCGCAGTACCAGAGGGCGCACACTCTCCTACTCTGATGTAATCTCCAGGGATACAGGCATCCAGCAACAGGACCTCCGTAATGCCATGATGGACCGTGAAGTCTGGCGTAGCATAGTAAATTCCATTGTCTCGACCACAGTCGAACAATGATGATGATGATGATGTTGTTAACTTGAAATTCTCTAATATTTTCTTGTTATCTATGACCAAATGTTAGATCACACTCATAGTTTAAAACATGCTCTTTAAGATAGGCATGATTGCAAATGTGAAAATCGAAAACGGCAGCTAAAATCCAAGACGGTGTCCAAAATTAAAAATTGATATTTGCGATGAACAGGAAGCAAGTTTTATTATAATAAACGTTACTTATGCAATATTTTACATAAATCGCCCTATATTTACCTTTTGAAGGATTTTTCTACTATCTTCTTCACTAATTCAGGTTCCATCATCAATCAAATGCATGAACAGGCACAAAGGGAAGTACAAGGAAGGGCTGATTTATTGCATGTGCAACGTCCTGCACACTCAGTTTTGCATTGGCACCTTTTAAGTGCTTGGCATTGTTCTGCTATAGCTCTTAGTTCAGTCCAACGAATAGTGAATGTGCCATTGTCATTATTTTTCTACCCCCAGGTAATAGGTGATGGCAGTGCTGGCTTCATCTGGCCCCATAAGTGTCCCACCTGACATGTATAATCTGAATTCATGAACAAGATAGTAGAAAAATCCTTCAAAAAGTAAATATAGGGCTCTTTGTGTAAAGTATTGCATAATAAATAATGTTTATTATAATAAAACTTATTTCCTGTTCCTTGCAATTATTAATTTTTAATGTTGGATTTTGGCTGCCATTTTCGATTTTCACTTTGGCAATCATGCCTATCTTAAAGAGTAAGTTTTAAATTAGAAGTGTGCCAAATTGCATGTTTGTATCACCCTTTGAAGGATTCTTACAATATTTGATGTTTATCCTATTCACTATTCTCTCACAGACTTAACTTCACTAACATCAGATAACACAAATACCTCCCAAGAATACGAATTCAACATTGGGTAATAATAAATAATGGGAGGAAATCTAATATGTCTACTATCAGCTTCTCACTTCCACTAATTCTCTGAGTGTTTGTCTTCCAAAAATTTCAAAAATACTTGAAAGCTCTGGTGAAAACAGTTTACGAGATGACTGTTCTATAAATTGATTGATTAAGCATGCAAACCATGGTATATGGATACAGCTCATTGAATCATATGAAACATATGTAAGTAAATAAAATATCATATAAATATAATTCTTCATTATTTTTTTTGATTACTGCTTTAATTCAGTGATTAATATACCAAACTATTAGTTAGTAAGGAACTTTAGACTTACAATATGCACCTGTCACATGATATAAACAACCTATACAGATTGTTATACATTTTATTGAACATTCAGTTAGCCAGATTTATGACATGGAATGCTTACCAAGGATTCGCCTGGATGTATTTAAATCCTTATTTCTTTCAATATATATATATATTTCTGCAAGGTTGACTTTACCTTTCAACCTTTTGGGGTCGACGAATTAAGTACCAGTTGCATACTGTGGTTGATCTAATCGACTGGTCCCCTCCCCCAAAATTTTGGACTCCGATTGTCTGTTGTGGCATGGTTTCTATGGCTGGGTGCCCTTTCTAATGCCAACCACTTAACAGAGTGTGCTGGGTGCTATTTTACACAGCACCAGCACAGGTGCTTTTTATGTGGCACCAGCATCTGAAAGGACAAGCCTGAAAAATAAGAAACCATATAATGTGTGGAAGACAGTGAATATATTTTCAAAAAGCAAATTTCCACACTAGACACCGGAAAAAAAAAAGATAGAAGAAAAATGTTGATATAAATGTATGTTTATTGAATTTCTGGTAAAATAATTAAAATAGAAAAACTGACAATTTACAAAGATTTCGTATCTGCTCAGCAAACCACTAAATAAAATCCCTGAAGTTTGGCTGTCGCAGATGATCAGAATCAGGTCTGGAATAGAGAAAAAAATATTAAATTGAAAGATAACTGTCATTGCAAAGGAAATAACAGTCTCAGCGAATCAATTGTTGCATGAGAATCATTATAATTCTGCATATATATTTTATTTCAAACACATTGTTTATATAATAATAGCATCAGAGATAGTTTCTTTTTTATTGTACTACTTTAAATTTTACATGAATTTCAATACATACAGTACAAAAAGAAATAACACATAGACACACACACATACACCAGGGGATGCTGAAAAGTTCCTGGCTTTGAGGGTATCACGAAAGGCCTGGTTGGAGTTCTTTTACAAGGCTTAGAAAAACCAAAGGACTGCTGCAATAAGTTTGAATCTGAGAGGGAAATATGTTGAATAAGACCAAAATTAACTGATCCTCCTGTATTTTCTTTTACCCAAAGCTAGCAACTTTCAGCACCCCCACCACTACACATTTGTCACTCCTTTATCTTTTATCACCCCCAACCCCACCATTCCTTCTGTCTTTTTACACTAATACCTTTCTCTCTCTATCACCCTTTATCTCTCCACCCCTACTTTCAAATTATCTCCACTGACCACTAACTGGTACACCCCCCCTCCGTATCTATATCTTTGTTTTTCTTTTTTCTTTCTTTCCTTCATTCCTCTCGTTTTTTTTTTAATTTTTATTTTATTATTTTTCTTCTTACTTTCTTCTCCTCTCTTTTTTCTCTTTCTTTATTCCCCTCTTCCTGTTTTTGATTTGACTCTACTAATGCACTCCCTATTTTAGGTCACTTTAAATAAAACCCTTGATTCAATAATACTGTGTATAAACTCTATACTTGGAATGACCAATTTTAAACACTATTGGATTTTACTCATAAGGTATTGTTATCTTATATGTATACCATTCTGCCTAAAAATAGATCTACAAATACAATATCCCTACACATCTCACATCTACTTTCTTTCCTCCGCCTCACTCTCTATTTTGTATCTTATCTAAATTAACTATTACTTAACCATCTTCTCACACCGTCTCTGATGGAGGGATATAATAAATATCCTGGAAACAGCTGTAAGACCTATCTATAAATGTTTTAAAATCTACACAGCCTTGGTTTTTTATCTCCTTACGAAAAAAGACATACAAACAAACAATAGATAACCTACTTGTGAAATTGATATGCAAGTGGCTGAGCCCTCCACAGACACATGTACTCTTAATGCATTTCAGGGAGATTCAGCATGACACAGAATGTGACAAGACTGACTTTTTGAAATACAGGTGCTACTAAATTTTGCCAGCTGTGGATGGGAGCAATATGAAATAACGTGTCTTGCTCAAGGACACAATACAAAACCAAGAATCAAATTCACAACCTTACAATTGTGAACCAAGTACCCTAATCACTAATACTACTGAGAATGCTATATTGTTATGTGCTTGATATATCGTTTTTGATTCTCTGTGTGTGCATACATGCCCATGTGTTATTTCCTATTGTCAGTTGTCCATCAATGGAGAGTACTTTCTTTTCTGTGTTGATATAATAAAAAGAAAAAAAAATTGTCCTGTTTTCAATGTTTCAGAAATGTGCAGGAACTTATTTTAAGCAAAAGAGCTTATGCATAAGGGTACACTTACTGAAACATTTTATCACCACAATATACTATTTCCTTAAAATTTCACAACACACAAACAAATAGATTTTGAATCATAGTATTATAAATATGATTATTAAGAGACAAAAATATCAAGATTTAAAGAAAATGATTTTCTGCTGCCATGGGAAATTATTGCAGTGTTTAATCACCAGTGAGGCAAGAGAGAAACTTGTATGAAGCTATAACTAAACAACGAACTATTTGTCTACAATTCAAATACTGTACCCACCCCCCTGTATATTTGAGAATTTATTCAATGGCTCAGTTCAGAAAGAAGCTCTGCTAGGCTGACTTGACTAAAATACATAAAATTAAATTAAGCTTTCAATGATTGTTTCAAAAGACTAATTTTTCTTTTTGGCCGTATCATTTATTTAATTACAGTCAGTGAAGAGTCTTTCGTATTTATTGGAGAGTCATTGATTCAAGCTCTACCACCAGCACTGCAATGTCTTTCTAGGAGAAAGTACTTAACATTTTATTGATCAAATTTTTGCAAATGTAAATAATGTTAGGTAAAGTGGGAGTACAGATCATTGCTGTAAAGAAGTACTATATGACTGACAAGTGCTTTGTAGTTTAGCTAAGGTGAAACCTGACTGAGCAGATCTGTGATCAAATGCATGTCAGCCATGATCATCTCATCTTATCAAAAGACACAGAACAACCAAAACTACATTCATCAATGTATTCTTCTTTTGTAAGACAATAGGGTATGAGTTGAAGGAGATTCTAGAACACTTCATTACTGGTTCATCCACAAGTGATGTGATAGTTTGGAATGATGTATTTGAATTTCCAAATTATAATAAACTAATGAGGAACAATTTTGTCAAGTTACTTTCTGTTACACTACATGAAGACTAATTCTTCAGAAAGGCCTCAATCACACATTTATACATGAACCCCTAAAATCATAATCAGTGTGTAACTTACAAAACTCCTGGAGGTCCAATTAAATCAAATCTGAAAAATAAAAAAATGAAAGAATAGACCAGTAAAATACTTATTTCAATGTAAAATGAAGTATACAAAAAAAAACAAAAAAGACATGGAATGAAAGAGTAAGACCATATCTTAGAACATCATACTTTATGGTTGATAAAACACAAGGCTGAGACAAATGAAAGTATTCTATATTTAACCAATGCAAGCATGAAAATTAAACAAAAGAAAATATAAAAAGCTTTTACTGTTTCAGCCAAATTGAAATAGTATTTAATTATGCAGCCAGAACATTTTCATTGACTTGGACTCTAGAAAGGTGAAAGGCATAAATCAATCTAGACAGACATAAAATTAATAATGCTGCTTGTCACCATCTCCTTCTGGAGCCAGTTCTATCTCTCTCACTTTCCCCGCTCCACACTGATATTTACCATCAACCACACTTCCCTCCACCTTTAACCCAATCTCTAACCATCTGTCACTCATCTCCCACACTCTTATGAAATTACCACTCTTTCTTTCCCCCACTGATTCACTGTCTATGTTCTCCCTTATACTCACTTCTTGTACCTTGAGAGTACACTCTGGCATCCTATCACTGCTATCTTTACCTCCCTTCCAGTTACCCTTATCCACCTACACATATAATGCAAGGTAGCCATGTATCTCTCCCATAGCAAGATACCTGTGCTTGTCCCCCTAACATGCACCCAGTACACACTATAAAGTGGCTGCTGTTAGAAAGGGCGTCCAACCACAGAAACTATGCCGAAGCTGTCATTGGCACCCAACACAGCTCTATGGCTTGCAGATCCTGTCAAACTATCTAACCCATGCCACCATGGGAATTGGAAATTAAATGATGATACTGAGTGGGTCACTAAATCCTAAAAAGAATTTACTCTGACTTTCAACTTTCTTCACTATTTCACACTTGTCTAGGAAAAATAAGAAATCATTATCATTGACACAGTACTGCAAATATATAGGAAAAAGGTATAACTCATTGACATGACTCCAGTACATGATTGGTACTTATATTACTAACCCTAGAAGAAGTGAAAGATCAAGGCAACAAATAGGGTTGATGGACAAAATTAGATAAGGTATATAGCCTAATGTATAACCATTTCTATTTCCACACCTATTAGAAGTTAAATGATATGGTGGCGGGAAGCTTCTTGTAAGCCAAGTTTGTTACCCAGGTATTGTATTTTGTTGGAGTTATTGCAAGTCTCTTACACAACTAATGCTTTGAAGAAGTCATGAACATAACATAATTAATTTCCCTTTGATAGTAAACACTGAACATAGCTACATGAAGAAAAAAATTATTTGGATTCTGTATATTTGATGTTTATAAAACAAAATCATTGAAATTAAAAGGTAATCTGTTAAACTCACAATCTTAAAACTAAAAGTTTTATCTTCCTATAAGAAAACAAATCTAAATGATAAAGAAATGTTACAAACTGACTAGGCAAAAAGATAAAAGTGATATCATGGGAAATAACAAGAATGGTGGCAGCTGTTATGTCCTCTAGGACTTTAAGCTTACAACATAATGAAAACAAAAATAACTCAAAATATATTTTTCAATTTTATTTTTATATGTATCAAATAAATAAAATTCATACATAATTTAATAAGAAAAGATAAAAAAAGTTCTGGAATTAAATTAAGAGAGAAGTTAACAAACCTTGGTCTGGGAAGCTGTCCAAAACCCCTTTCACCGAACCTTGGATCAAATGACATTCCACCACCAGGTGCTAGTGGATCAAGATCCCCAGTACCATAGTTAAATGGATCAACTGGATTCCTAGCAGCAAAAGAAAAGCAAGATGAAACAAATAAGTCATGATAGTATTAATGAGAAGCAATTATGCACATGATCATCTTCATTATTGTATATGTTTTCCCATGCTTACATGGGATGGACAGGTTTTAAGCACAGAATTTATCACTTGTCTTTTGTCATCTAATACATGTAACTTTCTGAGATCAGCTTTCACTATTTATTCCTCAGTCTTCCTTTTCTGCAAGCACTTTCTACATAGATTGCTCAACACTTCTTTGCCTATCATCCTGCATATGCAACACATGTCCTTACCAGTTCAGTCTTCCTTTTGCTCTCTACATTTGATTCCTCTCATACCTAATTTTACTTTGCAACTCATGTGTCCT
The DNA here is from genome assembly GCF_006345805.1 of Octopus sinensis. Taxonomy (NCBI): domain Eukaryota; kingdom Metazoa; phylum Mollusca; class Cephalopoda; order Octopoda; family Octopodidae; genus Octopus; species Octopus sinensis. Next base: position 77,407,605 of record NC_042999.1, on the reverse strand, counting down.
ATTGTTTATGAACACTAACATTACATGTTGAGCTGAGTATCTCTGCCTCACTTATTTCCAGCTTTCACATCTTATCTTCACTCAATGTTCACATTCACTACCAAGCAACACTGTACTTCATACAAAAACATCAGACAGTCTCCCATTCAATTGGAGAAAGAATCTTTTTGCTGCCAGCAGAAGTGATAACTTACTCAACATTTTTTACCCTGTTCTTACTCTGGTAATTATAATTTTAGGACACTCTCCTCCATTGCTAATTAAACCACCTAGGTAATGAAGATATTAAGGCTTTTGAAAGACTTTACTTCATGGATCATCTTGAAGCTTACTATTGTAGGATGTCTTCTCTATCAACCTGCCTTATGATCTCACTGCACCTCATGGGCACCACAGTTAACATTGAGTATGTCATATGGAATTTATTACCTATTATTTCTTCATATTAAACATGGTCATTTGCCTAATGGCAAATTATTAACCATCTTACAAACAATAACTCTGAGCATCCTTTCAAACTCCATCTGTCTAACACCTATGGACATGTTTACAATGTCAGAAAACAGCACAGCTCCCTTGACTTTCAGAAACATTTTTTCACGCTAAGAGTTGCTGAAGCATGGAACAAACTGCCGGCATCATTTGTTAATTGTCGGAGCACTGCATCCTTCAAAACTTCCATGCTTCCTGAGATTCACCAACACTACACCTGATTTTCTCCCCTCCATACACACGCAAGCATGTATCTGACTTATACACTGTTCACTTTCCAGACATTTGTACATTACTGCATATGCTTTATACGCACTTTTGACAAGTTGTGGTGCACCTGAGCACTGTATACAATAATTTCATTATTATTTCTTTTTAAACTACTAATTAGAACTTTAGTCTTTGCTAGGTTTAATGGGGCCTCTCACTTCTAAGTTTTGAATTTCTTAAGTCTTCAGCCATGAAAATTAGGTCATAATCATACAGGGTTTCCTATCAGCAACCAATCTTAAATACCTCTGTTATAATTAAAAAAAGAAAAACTGTAATAAACAGGGGGTGGATGAGAACTGAGCATAGCTGAAGTTGTTATATAGTAGGATCAAACCTAATTCACATTGCTGTGAAGTGAACTTCTTAACCATGCAGCTTGACTGTATCTACTAATAATAAATTATTAGTATAGTTTTAAAACAATTTTTTAAAAAGTTGTTCAATGCTTTTCTTTGTTTTGAAGATTGTAAATGTTTTTTATTCCATTTTTCCATTTAGCAAGAGCAAAACATTTTCTTGAGCAACTACATTCATAGCTGGTTGTTCTTCCTACCTGAACGACTTAGTCATGAAGAGTAGCAGAACATGCCATCAGTTGAGTACACTGAAGCAAGTAGTGACATGTGCTTCATACAAAAATTCTAAGTGTAGCAGAAAACTTTGAACTCATGACCAAATATGTGGTCAGCAGTTACAGTCATTGTACCTAAAATTTCCAGGAATTATTAGATATTAAAGTTTTAAGATGTGAAATTTAATTAACTATTCAAAATCCTAACTACTCTAAGTCACTTGAGACTAAGTGACTTACAATCCATCCATCCATTTCTGCCCACTATTCTAGGAAGTGTCATGGGTGTAGTCAGCTTTTCCATAGGGTCCTATCAGAAGCAACCAGTGTGACAATGGCTATTATCCAACCATCTCATTCTTGGTCTACTCCAAGACAGATATAATGGTCTATATTATACATCACAATGCTTAGAAAGGAAGTGTTACTGTGCCAAAATAGTATTTGTTAGCATTAAAAAAGAAAAGTGACAAGTACCATAGAGTAAGATGTGATATGAGTCTGTGAATATGTCAATTCTATATAAACTTCACCTGCACCACTAAGGAAAGCATGGATATTACAATTTCTTGTTTCTGTCTTGCCTGTATTATGACATTTTTTTTTATTAGACAAAAGAAACCAATACTTGCAAAGAAAAAGAAAAAAGAAAAAAAAGCACACATATACCCCCCCCCCACCAAAAAAACCCATTATTTTAAAGATAAATTACAGGTAAATATAAACAACTTTGTAAAAGTTTTAAGTATGACAAACCTGAAATGGAAATGTTGGTCTGAACGAGATGGATTATATGATGATGAAGGCTGATGAAAGGAATCTGAAGAAGTTCTTCTGGCATTCTGAGGTAATGCTTTTGGTTGAGTATTTTTTTGGAGGTCTGGGCATGTTACAGCAAGAAGTTCATCATCAATCAATGTTTTGAATTCTTTGATATTCTTGTAAGCACTGGAAACATAAGAACACATTGAATTTCATGATTCTCAATCAGTAAGACCATTGCAGCTTTATTCATTCGTTCATTAAAAAAATATTATGATTCAATCAATATGATTAGTTGAAACAATTAAAATTTCTCATTTGTCATGTCACTTACATTTTGGCATATCTCCCCCATCCCCATTTTTATTCTATGTGGTTTAACTGCCGTTAAGTGAAGGCTTTGCAAGGAATTGATAGAGTTTTTGACCAGGAGTGTGATGCTGTTCACTCTAATAGTCCATTCCTCACAGACACATTAATTAAAATAATTAATAATGATCTCTTTTGGCCATAAATTCCAGGATAATAATTTGGGTATAATCATTTGAATCAACCCCAGTGCATGATTGATGACTGTAAAATATCAGGTTGAGTAAAAAGTAAGAAGTGTTTTGAACCATGAAGAATTTGTATCGGATTTTGCAAAGTTTAAAATTTTTTTAAACATTTTTTTACAATTGTTTGATAATATATACACACACTTGTCCAAATGCATCAACAAATAAACATTGATATTTTTTACAATCATCTCAAATAGAACTGTCAAAATGCAATATTCGAGCAATTTTGCTGTTCAGCTTCAAAAAAGGATGTAAATAGAGGAAACTACTTGCGATATCAACAAAACGTTTGGTGAGGAAATGACTAGTGAGTAGTCAGCTTGAAAATGGTTTAAACGATTTCACAGTGGAGACCTGAGCCTTGAAGATCATGAGCGTAGTGGAGGTCCATCTGTCATTGATGATGGTCAATTAAAGACCGTCATTGAGAAAAATCCACTCAAGAACTAGCAAAAGAATTTCAAGTTAGCTAGAAAACTGCCAGAAACCATTTGCATGCGATTAGAAAATCAAAAAAAGCTCAACAAATGGGTACCACATGATTTAAATAAAAATCAGAAGATGCGCAGATATGAAATTTGCTTGTCGCTTTTTCTCCATAACTAGACTAATCAATTTCTCAACCGTATTGTAACTTGTGATAAAAAGTAGATTCTGTACAATAACAAAAAAATGTTCTTCGCAGTGGTTGGACCAAAGTGAAGCAACAAAAACCTTCCCTAAATCCGAGCTCTTCAAAAAGAAGGTTATGGTGACTGTTTGGTGGTGTACTGCTGGACTCATCTACTATAACTTCTTAAAACACAGAAAAACCATTACTGCAGAATCATATTGCCATGAAATTGCCATATTTTCATATTAGCTGGACTGATGTCCTCATCTTGATTGTTCATTTCACTATGTTTTGGTTGTTGTATGTTCTAGCCTTCTTCAAGTGTCTTTTGTTGAACTCGGTTGTTGTATTGGAATTTCAACCCTAACCCTAACCCTTCATTTGATCCATGGGGTTACACTGTTCTCACTCTGCTCTCTGTATTTCGTGACATTTTTTGCATCAGTTGATTTTTTTTTTTTTTGTTAATTACCTTAGTGCCTTGCCTGGGATTGAACTGAGAACCTCTAGATGACTGTATTGTATTTGAATAGTATATCCCTGTGGATCAAATAAAGTGTTAGGTTCGAAATTCCAATACTGGAGCATACAACAGCTGATTGATTGAATTTACTACAAAACATGACTGATAATTACTTATCATGACCCTTGAGAAATGGAAGGGCAAAATCAATCTTGTTGAGATTTGAATATGAAATCTAACAAGAAAATAATAATGGTAACAAATGAAAAATACTTACTTAGGGAAGAATTTGTAATCAGGATTGACATAGTCTTCAATTTCTAATGAAACAGCTGAAAGTGCTTCATTATCAAGATTCTAGACAAATTGAAATAGAGAGAAAAAAGGAATTTAATGCATAAAGACTTTATTTTAAGATTAATTATATTTACTTATTGAAAACAATAACTAAAAATGTAAATATATTCCAATATTTTAACTTAATAGATATCTTTCAAATATATATATTCTTTCACTGGTTTCAGCCACTGAATTGCGACCATGGGACACATTTCAAAGATTGTCAGTCAAGTATATCAATCCTATTATTTTGACTGTATTTGAGGCTGGCATAAACATTAGCACAAGGGGAGATAACTCGGCTGGCCATAAATATAAGATTACCTGGATGTACTAGTTTCCATTCAAGCCAATCGTTTTCCACTTACTTTCTGTATACCAAATTTCATCCACAAAGTAGTGGTCAGCCTGAATCTATGAAAGTAAACCTACTCAACATAATGAACTGTAGGACTATTTTATCTTGGGAATGCTGGGTGACCATATTACAATTTTATGACTCTTCGACTTTCATTTTGGTAACCCAAGGAAATAAGTAATTCACCTACCAATGTATTATGCTTCACACATACATATGCAAGCATATAAACACACACACAAAACAAATGTATGTATAATACACCAATATATATTTATTAAGCCATAGGTCTATAATCTTGATTTACATCATGTTTAACAACCAATTTAGTGTCAAGATACATATGCAATACACAGCAGGGTGGAGTGAAAAGTGCAACTTCCGAAATAGGTAACCAAGAATCGATATTTTGTTGCGAATTAGGGTTAAAAGAAAGGTGTATAAAGAACTTCATGGTTAAATATTTTTTCAAGCTCCGCAATGCAAATGAAAATTTTTTTAAATTGTTATTTTTGGTTGCATTTTGGACTTCATGGATTATAAGTTGTAACAAACACATATTTCCACATAGTAGAATGCAAAACAGTAAATATAGTATCCTTAAGAGGTTGCATACCCAGTTTCAACAACATCAAAATAAAAATTGAAATGGAAATTGTAGTTAAGACACCTGTGCCGGTGACATGTAAAAAGCACCGTCCGAACGTGGCAGATACTAGCGTTGCCTGACTGGCGTCCGTGTCGGTGACACGTAAAAGCACCAACCGATTGTGGCCGTTTGCCAGCCTGCTCTGGCTCCTGTGCCAGTGGCACGTAAAAAACACCCACTACACTCATGGAGTGGTTGGCGTTAGGAAAGGCATCCAACTGTAGATACACTGCCAAATCAGACTAGAGCCTGGTGCAGCCTCCATGAACCGTCCAACCCATGCTATCATGCTACTGCAACGGATGTTGTAAGTGGACATGTTGTACATGTGTGAAGTTTTCCACTTGTACTTTGACTTTAGGCCACTGTATTAACATTAAAGATCGTGTTAAATTTACTGTTATTTACCAAATTTGTAATAAACATATTTATCTTAACATTATGAGATGGCAGAATTCCTATGGACTAAATACTTAGAGGCCAGGGTTTTACATAATATGAATGGAAGAGCTGTACCTTGTAATCTCATTTCTGGCTAGAGTTCAATATCAATGGTATAGAATCTATTATTTGGGTAGTCTTATCATCACATTGATACTTTGTGGGGTATTGTTAGCTATGAAATGGATGCTTTCATGTTTGTTAGCATAACTTTATGGGGTTACCTTAACTATAAATTTTATGTCATCTACATAGACCTTTATGAATTTTTATTCTCAAGTTTTCTGTCCTGCCAGCTCATGAAGCAGCTAGCCACATCTCCAGTGATACTAACATGGTTAACTGCCCCTTTTTCTTGCATATACAGTTTGAACACATGGCCTTTTAATGCAGTTTTTCCTTGTGTACACAATTTGAACACGTGGCCTTTCAATGCAGTTTTAATGCTGGCATCAATGGCATGTGTGATCATCTTTCGTAACTGAGTGCTTTTCTCAAACTTTAGACGAGTCTAGTCTATCCACTGTAATGTTTCCTGTTTCTACCTCATTCAGATCCGGTGGGGCAGAATCTCCTTGTCATATTGGTTAAGGTAGTTGTTGTTATACACTAGTCTGAAGAGAAGACCTAGTTCACTCATACTTACATTGCATGACTCTACTTCATTCTTGTAGACAATCTCCAAGCAGTTCTCTGCAGCAAAATCAATGTTGATAGATAGATATAAGGATATTATATCCTTGCTGTTCATTATACAACCTGTAAGGTTGCTGGAGTGGTTACAGTCATTGATTCTTTTGTGCTCTCACAGACATCTCATTTTAATGAACGTCCTCATTACTATTAAGAGGAAGTAGGATAGCTTATAATTACTGAAGATATTAGCCACACAAACTGGCCAGGTTAGGGTCCAGCAACTGGATATGGGATTGCCTTAAAGTTAGAATATCATTATGGTGACTTGGAAATTATATGTAGTCCACTTTCTTGGTTGGAGTACATTAAAGCACATTTCCATGTGTGCATTAAGAAGTTTTTTTTCTAGTTTGTCAGGTTCCAATGGTGTAACTTCTCTTATGGCATTCATGTTTAGTAGCACCATTTGGACATATTCTGGCATGCAGTTTTCTGACATTCTGCTGGACTTTTCTGTAGGAAGGCATACTATTTCCCTATTCATAGCACATTGTTTTAATTTTCATAGTCTATTCACAATCTCTGTCTCAAATTGTTGGACTCCTACCTCACTATTTCCTAGTAGTCTGATCTAGAATATGTCTAAGCTTCAATCTAAGTAGTGAAAATTTGCCTCCGTTTCATCGTCCTGGTGCAGATTCTTTTATTGAACGGTAGGATTGTTAGTTAAATACATTCCATAAGATTTGTCATAGAGGTTAAAGAAAGGGAGTCAAAAGTGTCGACAGAGTTGTTTCTTTATAGTTAATATAATTTTCAATTAACTTAGCATTCAAGGGAAACAACTTATATTTGTATTTCGCTTTTGGATTTGGTTTGCAAGATTCATGTGAGTTCGTGTGTTAAAGCATATTCTGTTGTGTCTGGGGAGAGTCATTTTCTTTTTGTGCCTTATAATTTAACACACTCACCGGTAAAATTTCTACTTATTTTTATATTCCTAGAATTTTCGTTGCGTCAATAGTCTTGATGCAACGAAAATTTTAGGAAAATAAAAATAAGAAATAAGTGGAAATTTTACCGGTGAGTGTGCTAAATTATAAGGCACAAAAAGAAAATGACTCTCCCCAGACACAACTTATATTTGAATATCCTGAGTTGTGTCTCATCTATTTCACTCCTAACATGTACAAACTGAAAGCCATACTTTAACATAGTCAGCCAACCTAAATTGTTGGAGATTGTGTAATTAACCGAGCATGAAACCAGAGTTACAAGTAGTTTCTACAAAAGATTGTACCACTCCTATTTGATGGTTAATTGCCAGCAAGTATGCCTTGGCATAAGACGTTATTAAATAGTTTGAGGTATTATTTTTTAAAACTTTAACCTATAAGCTGTAGGTAAAAAGATAAAAACAAGCAAAAATACATATTAACTTATCATAAGTATAAGTTACCGTGTAAATAAATCATACCCACTTAATGTTATAATATATTTTGGTTTCAGCCTTTCACCTAAATATAAATTGTAGTTAAGATACCCGTGCCAGTGACACATAAAAAGCACTATCTGAACGTGGCAGATGCCAGTGCTGCCTGACTTGCATCCATGTCAGCAACATGTAAAAGCACCAACCGATCGTAGCTGTTTGCCAGCTTCTTCTGGCCCCTGTGCCGGTGGCACGTAAAAAACACCCACTACATTCACAGAGTGGTTGGTGTTAGGAAGGGCATCCAGCTGTAGAAACACTGCTAAATCAGACTGGAGCCTGGTACAGCCTCCTAGCTTCCCAGACCCCAGTCGAACCGTCCAACCCATGCTAGCATGGAAAACGGGCGTTAAACGATGATGATGATGAAATTGTGTTTAAATAAAATGTCAAATACCTGAAATAATCTCAATCATTGCCAATAAAGCAGCTAAGTTTCAGAACCATATATATAGAGCAATAGGTTTCTATAATCTTTGTCTGGAACAACCAAATTATCAATTAACTTGTGCTTTTAAATCAGCCACTCCTGATCCACTGACAATACTTGCAATATCTAATGGGTATTAGGATTATAATCAGCCAGTAGAGAACTGCACATATATATTCACACACATGGAAGGTGTTGTATATTGTTACAGGTGCATGATGTCATATTGTAATTTACATATAATATTGAGAGTCATAGAGACAGAAGAGTGCCATGACCATTCAGCCCTACAAATTCATCCATATGCACACACACATACACACACACGCGCTTGTGTGTGTATGAGAGAGAGAGTGAGGGGGTTGTGAATTTCAAGCTCAGAACATGGTTTGGTGTTTCAGAGATGCATGTCAAATAAATTTTTTAAATGGTGACTTATCAATAAAATATACACTGCAGTGATCAATTCATTGGAGCTTTTCTTTCAAGAACAAGCAAACAAGCACTGGATCATCTGAGAATGTTAATATTTAGGGGGAACATTTTCTTTTACTTGTTTCAGTCATTTGACTGTGGCCATGCTGGAGCACTGCCTTTAGTTGAGCAAATCGACCCCAGGACTTATTCTTTGTAAGCCTAGCACTTATTCTATCGGTCTCTTTTGCCGAACCGCCAAGTTACAAGGACGTAGACACACCAGCATCAGTTGTCAAGCAATGTTGGGGGGACAAACACAGAAACATACACACACACACACACATACATACATACATATAAATATATATATATATATACACACACACGACGCGCTTCGCTTCTTTCAGTTTTTGTCTACTAAATCCACTCACAAGGCTTTGGTTGGCCCGAGGCTATAGTAGGAGACACTTGCCCAAAGTGCCACACAGTTGGACTGAACCCGGAACCATGTGCTGGTAAGCAAGCTACTTACCACACAGCCACTGCTATGCCTATAATTTATCTATAATTTGCTTGATGCTTGTAAACTTCTTAGAAAATGGAGGCATCTATATACATTACAATAAATGTATAAAAAGAAAGTAGATAGAACATGTGACCTTTACCATTAGATTTAGTGACAAACAATTTTCAATTAGAATAGCTTTCATCAAAAAACGTTCTGCTTTTCTATCTTCTGAATATCTGCTGTAATTAAGAACATATACATCTTGTGAATTATTCCAGTCTGGAGGCAAAAGTTCAGAACCAATTTTCTGAAATAAAAAATAAATTCTGCTATAGTTAACTATTACTGATGTGGGGAGGAGGATATCTGTAGAAATTCATTTAAGATATAAAACAATGAGAAATAGCAAATAAAAAGATATGACTATATTAAGTAATAGATTTTTCATACACCTATGCTTGTATGAAAAATATTTAGTAAAACAGCAAAAAATAATACCTTCCGTGTAATGTCCCATTACACGGAATAGAACTGAAAACAGTAAATCTTCCTGGGTGTTATTTATAATCAAACATTACTTCCTCGACCATACATAAATATACTATATACACACACACTCACACACAGACATATGATAATTAATTCATAAATGGGACCATATCAAATACTATTATGGATCAGAGTAGACCTGAGAACAATAATAGCTAAGGGGTGGTTCCACACTCCTCGAAACGGGGGAGCACACAACTAGGACCCCATTACTGGATGTAATTTTAAAGTTATCACCAGCCCAACCACCCCAGTTCTTATTAGGATTTCCTTCTTTATACTCTTATAAGAAAGACCCTGGGGTGCAGTTGGTTATTGGTCGTCTCAGCATCTGTTGTGGTACTAGTATAATAGCTGATTGCGCTGAAAAGTGGTTTCAGTACTGTGCAACACTGTATCCACTCAGAACAAGTTCACGTACAGGAACTTCTGGGGCCGACTTATCGAATTAATATTTATATTACCGGTGCGTTAACAGCGTTTTGTTTCAATGCTATACTGAACTAAATAACATTTCTATAGAATTTTTTTTAGTCAACACTGTCTACACATAAAATCTCTCTCTCTCTCTCTTCATGGATAGAAAAAGGAAGTAGCAGCTGGTCAAGTTTCGGTCTTGTATTGGGATTCATCACCGACTGTCTAGTCGCATTGCTCGAATAGTTTAGTAAGATATTTGTTGTTGTTTTTCCTTCAATTTCTGCAATTTCAACCAATCAATGACGTCTATTGAGGTGAAAAACATTCTGTGCCGTATGAATATGTCCCTCGTTTAAGAAACAGATTGGGTTTATTTACATTTCTGAAGAAAAAAAGATACCCTTCCCCCACCCCTAACCCAGATTGAAATACAATAGATCGATACTAGGGTCTTAATCATGGGTGACAATTTCATATGACACCGCTAGAAAAACTGCCGTTCAAACCGAAAAGATCCCATACCTTTACAATGCAGTGTATATGAATATGCGTCGTACTGTATTAGTGTGTGTGTTTGTTTTTCTAAACATCATATTTTGATGCACCTGGGCACTTTATTAGTGACGTTTCAGGAAACAAATAGGTGTTTCAGGTATTTCAACAAATATCTTCATCCAAGATTGATCAAGCCCCAGGTTGTGTTTAGTTAGCGCTACTCCTTACAGGTCTCACACCTCCCTGATCCATGGTTACCTTGGAGTAACCCACCAGTCAGTTATATAGTTTATTTAACATATTCCTTGGAGCAACCCACCAGTCAGTTATATAGTTTATTTAACATATTCCTGAAAGGGATTGTGTGACGTTCATGCATTTCTCTAAAGCATTAGCAACATTCTGTATGAACGACATATCAACACTATAAATGTAAACAAAAACAAACCTCGTCACTATCATTAGTACATTTAAACCCATTTCTGATGAATTCCCAGTGTAACAAGCAAATGGCTGCATCTTGAACCGAAGTGATCTCAACGCTACGAAATAGCAACTCCAAACCTGGATGGTCTGCCATTTTATTAGAGACCAACCGACGACGAAATAGAAAATACTAGTGACGTTTTCATTTCTGTTCCGTAAACATAAACAGATGACGTCATCACCAATGTCGTAAAGAAACTTAATTTTGTTCATAAAAGCAACAAATGAAATTAATATATTAAATTTAAATACTAGTAAATCAAAAGTTTTATGAACATTTTATTTAGCTTTATTATTTGTTTCTTTCTTTCTCGTAGAAACTGGTGACATTTCGCTGATTATTAATCACGTAGAAGTATCTTCATTAGATTTCTTACAGAATTGGAAGTACATTGTATTTATATATTTAGGCGGTTGAAGGAGATTAAAGAATGATCCATTTCTATAAGTGCAGTTAATTTAATAAGAAATATTTACGATTTGCAAGAATCGTGAATAATGCCGTTAAAGCGGAGATTTGAAATATCCATACCTAGAAGAATCAAACACAAGGGAAAGAAAAAGTGAATGCCAAATGGAAGGGAAAAAAGTGTCAACGACTGAATTTTTTTTTTTTTTTTTTTTTTTTTTTTCAGAATCAGTTTCCGTAAAAAAAATTACGGAACGTAACGAACAACTCGTTGACCCAACCAACTGATCTAAATAACAGTTTTGCAAGTCATAGCGAAAGATCGCAAAAAAAAAAAAAAAAAGATGTGATACTTCTTAGTACAACTACTCCAAAACTCTGTTGCAATCTGTGTTTTAATATGCGTTAATAATTAGATTAATGATCAGAAAGACAGAAGAGGTATCCCGCTCGAAAAGAATGTAAAGATGTAGTGAGTAATTAGGAGAGGGAGTGGGCTGTGCTTTGCTGTACGGGAACAACGCTGGACATGTTTCTATCTTATTCAACCTTCTCATCTATGCATAATCGCTATCTTTAATGCAGCAAAACAAAATGATTTGAACAGTATATATATTTGTGTGTGTATGTGTGTGTGAATAACTTAAAAGACTAGAAAAATATCCAGAAATTCATTCTGGGCGAAAACCAAATGGAAAAGTTGGTGCTAAGTTACTAATGTAGGGGAACCAAAAAGTGGTAATGAATATTTACTTTGTCTCTCTCTCTCTTTTACTCTTTTACTTGTTTCAGCCATCCGGCTGAGGCCATGCTGGGGCACCTTGAAGTTATCACATCATTCACTGTTTAAATTACACCCATGCCAAATAAATAAATGAATTTAATCTGGTATTGTTATAGTTTATGTTTGTAAAATAAATTCACAATGCGAAGTTTTGCTTAATTAAGAAAAGTTATAACCATAATATCGATTTTCTGCAGAAACACATTAATGGTCGGATCACTGAAAATTTTAATTTGTTTTCTCATGTGACTTTTCTTTTTATTAATTATTCATTTTGAATGAAATATAATTATTTGGTGTCAAAATTTTCACCACACCAACTGGAACCTGGTCACTGACAAGGTTCCAGAGGGATTCAGTGGAACCTTGTCAGTGACCAGGTTGCAATTGGTATGGTGAAAAGTGCTTAATCCTTTAGCATTTAAACCAGCCATGAATGAAATATAAGACAAGAAAGGGCTGTTGATTAATGCCAGATAAATTTACAGAATCAACCTCTGATCAAAACCATTATGCCTACGACCATTATTACTATTGTGTGTGTGTGTGTGTATAATCAACCTTTTAATGTCTACTTTTCTATGGATGGAATTTGTTGAGATTGATATTTTTTGTTGCCAACCCTCAGCTATTTCCAAGTAAGGTAATATTTCCTCATGACGAGATGTGTTTCCACGGAAGATTGAAAACAAAGGAGACCATTTGCATGATGTTTACAACCATCATGCAAGGTGACAGAAACATGCCCCCACCCCCTGCCATACATATACATTCACATATTTACATCTGTATATATGTAGTGAGCTTCTTTCTGTTTCAGTCTATCAAATTCATTCACAAGGCATTGGTTGGCCTGGCGCTATGGTAGAAGACACTTGCCCATGCTGTAAGGTAAGAAGTTTGCTTCCCAACCACATGATTCCAGGTTCAGTCCCATTGCATGGTACATAGGGCAAGTTTCTTCTACTATAACCATGTGGTTGGGAAATGTCTTCTACTATAACCGTCTGGTTGGAAGTATCAGGACCTGTCAGTGGACTCTCTACCAGCCTGTGGTGTTTGAGACATTTGGAGGAGCTGGGCCGCTAACAGTGAAGTTCTCATCACTATTGGCAGCTCTCCTTACCAGGGTGTCAGGTGATGCCCATGAGGTTGCTTGGCTGTTCCAATGTCTTACTGAGGTGTCAGGTGATGCCTGTGTGGGTACTTGGCTGTTCCAATGCCTTAGCCTTGCCACTGCTCATAATGCTGCAAGTGTGTTGGCTAGCTTCAGTAGGTTCTGTTGAATCTTGTTGCATGTGACCAATAGAGACACTTGGTGTTGCATTGATGTTTTTCCTGTTTTTCTTTTGTAAAAATATATCCCTTTTCACTGAATTATTGCAAATTGTAACAAACAGAATTTATTTTGATAAAAAGAAAAAAAACCTATTTTGTGCATGCATTTTATGAGAGGAATTATTTTATAAACACAAGCTACATACAACTTTACAAAAAAATTATATATCTTTCTGAGCATCTTTGTCTGGAAGTACTGTTAAAGACTATGTTTTGTTGAAAAAGGTTAATAAGATTAAAATATATCAAGAACTGTCCCTGTACTGTTACAATCAGACTTTTAGTGGTGCCGGTCAGTAACTTAGTGTGAGTGTTCTGTGATTTTATGTAAGAAGAGTGTTCATGAGAGAGTCTGTTCCAGTGTACTTTTAATAAGCGTATATAAGGAATGTAAGAAGGTAGTTCATTTACAACGAAACATTGCCAACTTTATCTAAATAAAACAAATGCTGGCTAGTTGTAGCACTGATTAATCTGCATGTATATGCGAATCATCTACATGTGCATGCGAGACGGGAAAAATCTCACAACTTACTTTTAGCATAGGAGGGTTATGTGGAAGCCATTGTATGCTAATGGGAACAAGAAGGTACCACTCATTTTGAGGCAGAGTTGTAGCTAATATCATTCACATGAGTTGCATGAAGTTGGTGGTGAACACAAAAATTGTTGCATGTCAAAGAAAGAGATGTTACTTCTAGGCTGTCTATTCACCAACTAGTTTGAAACTTCTCCTTCATTGCTAAAGCAGATCACTGCTGTTTGTATTCCTATGCATCCTGCCTTGATTGGCTGGAATCTGCCACAGCACAACTGAACTATGCAATAATGACAAATAGATCTTTCTTGACTCATTCCCCATTGTATTATTTACTTTCTGTCTTAATGAAGGCTTGTGGGTTGTCTCCTTTACTCGACATTACCTTAAGTCAATAATTTTTTTTTTTCCTGAGGTTGCCAGATGATAGAATTGTTAACATGCTGGGCAAAATGCTTTGCAGCATTTTGTCCATCTTCACGTTCTGAGTTCAAATTTGACTGAAGTCAACTAAGTACCAGTTCAGCACTATGGGTGATGTAATTGACTTACCCACCACCCAACCTCAAGAAATTGCTGACCTTGGGTCAAAATTTGAAGCCAATAATTTTGTTCCTTAGAATGAGGATAATCTTAACTATAATAAAAATTTCTGCCTTCACAACATTAAGCATTCTTGCACTGATCTCACCATTTGTTCTTTCACTGGAAGGATGGTATGGTGAGTTGGGAGAGATAAACTGCCATCCTCGTCACACTAGCAGTGTAACATAGAGAGAGAGAAAGCTGAGTGATATGTGTATCACATCTCATCTTCCTAACACCCATCTTATCATCACTTCTCTAACAAGGGCATAATTTAGCTGCTGTAATCATATGACAGCAGAATCTACTCATACTTCTTCTTGGTGCTATTAGTTACCTCTCCCTGTAACCACTTTCTTTAACATCTGTCCCACATTCAGTTTTCCACTACAAATCCCTTTCTATACTTTCAGGTATCTCTCCCTCTCCTCTGAACTACTTCTTACCCACCCTCATATCTGTTGTCAGTGCTCCTACCTTTATTCCTTACTCACTCCAGTCACCACTATGTATCTCTGATCTCCATTGCTGTCCCTGTACATTTCTCTCTCACTCTCCCTTCCTATTTTCTGGTCTATCTACAGGATTATTATACAGCTGCCCTCCACCCTTCCTGTATTGCCACTTATCTCTTTCCTGAGTTTTTTGTTTTTACTTTATTCTACACACTGATATTTATCATCAGCCACACTTCCACCCTTATACATCATTCATTATATTAAACTCTACCCCAATCCTTACCCATCTGTCATTCACCCTCAACTTTCCATCCTCAGTCTGTATTCTGTCTTATACTTACCTTCTTGTACCTTGACAGTATGCTCCAAAATCTCATCACCAACTTCTGTAACTTCTTTCAGTTACTCCCACCAACTCCTATATAATGTGAAGTAACCATATATCTCCTTTATGGCAAGGCATCTCTTCCTTTACCATACTTTAGCTTCTCAATGCCACATCCTCTCAAGGTTTCTTCTTTTACTTGTAAGTTACTTCATAACTTTCACTTATGCTGGTGTCATAAAAAAAAAAGCACTGAAGACACTGTAAAGTGGTTGGCATTAAGAAGAGATTCCAACCAAAGAAATCATACCAAGCAGACACTGGAGCTCAGTGCAGTCCTCTGGTTTGTTGGATTCTATCAAATCATCCAACATATGCTGGTATGAAGGATAGATATTGAAAGATGATGATGATGACATACATATCTGTTTAGTGTTAATTATTGGAAAATAAAGTACTCAATGCCATAGTAGAGATTAATAATATCCTTTATTTTGGTTGAGTCAGTCTCTTGCTACTCCGAGTTTCACAAGATCTTTGACAAGACTACTGTAGATTTTACTTGTGGAATGATTTCAACTAAATTCTACAAATATAAACAAACACAACATAGAAGGCAACGCGTCAACCTTTCAAAACACACAAAAATTGTTAACTTCACTTAAACACTTATTATTTGCTGTCAAGATTTTCATCACACCAACTGCAACCTGGTCACTGACAAGATTCCACAGGGATTCAGTGAAACCTTATCAGTGACCAAGTTGCAATTGGTATGGTGAAAATTAACACTAAATAAGTGCTTAACCCTTCAGCATTTAAACCAGCCATATCTGGCCGAAATATTCAACCTGTATTACAAGATGCGCCATAAATAATTCTCAATTATTTAAATAAGACTATTTTATTAAATTTAGTTGAAATTGCACAAAAATAATTAAAATATGCTCCTTGACATTCAGTTGTTCATGTACATTCAGTGAGTAAAACATTTCAACATGGCAGCTAATGAGTGAAGTGAGATTGTAGCTCTGAAAAAAGTAGGACATAGCACCAAAGACGTGGCTTCAAAGGTTGTTATTGATCCCAAAATAAGTCTATAATGTCATGAAATGCTCAGTAAGACAGGTTCAATGAACAGCAAGACCATTCCTGGCTGAAAATGATCCGTAAGGATAAAACAATTTGTGAATGTCAACTGAAAGAGGGTGTCATGAATTCCACAGCAGAGTATGATGCAAATGGCTAAAAGTCTCAATATCTCCCAGACGGTTTATGCATGAAGACTTAAATTGTAAGTCATTAAAATTGCATAAATTTCAATCCACTAGATATTAAAGACTTTTAGTTCTTTAACACGCTATTAATAATTTTCAGTTAAATTTTTATTAAATAATCTTCTAAGTGTGTGCATTGTCTTCCACTTTTTTACTACCCCCACCATGTTCAATACTATTTTGTCTTTCTATTTTCCATCTCTAGTTCTGACTTCTGTTTTTCCACCTTGTACTTTATTTTTTTCATTGTCCTCCTTTCCTGATATCATTCTTTCATTTCCATTCCTGCCTCATTAGCCTTGCAGCAAAAAAGACGATACCACTAATTCTCAGACAAAGAGCCTGGAATGATACATTCTTCATACCTCATAACTACTGAATTTAATAGACTCTCCCGTGAACTTCAATGTTTTTAAATGAAACACACAATGCTTCAAAGTGAGCATATTTCAGTTGAAGAAAATTGAAAGTACTTATTTTCTAAAATGTTTTTGTAATGGCTTGAGACTGAAGTTTTCATTCAAAATATGTCCATAATCATTCTTTGAAACATCTGCCTGTGTATTCTTCTATTCTTTATCCTATAAAATGCACATTAAAAATGGAACTTCCTCAACCAAACATTTGTGCACAAGTATTAAAACCATATTAACTTTTTGCCTCATGGCTTGATCGATAAAAAAGTTAATCATTTGTCCTAAATTCTGATTTTTTTCATGTTTTAAGAAACAATAAATTGTTCTATAAACATGATTTTTCATTTTATTAAAACATCAATGTTTAATATACTTTTTTTTGTATGTGTGTTAGTGCATGCCATTTATATCTAGGTTTAAAATATCAGATTTGTGCACCTTTATTTATTTTAATGAAATTTTGCAGACTGTTAATCTCACCTTTAGAGTATGTTCATTTTATCAATCTGGCATGGATCAGATGAGACTTATTGAGAATAGATTTTCTGTAACCAGATGCTTTTTCTGTTACAAATATTCATCTTTTTCAAGGCGTTCTTCATTCTATGAGCCCAAACAAATCAAAACTGACAGAACTGTAAGACTTTTATTAACAGAACATAAACAATGTCACACTGTTATGCTTAGATGATGTTAATGAAGACGTGCTAACAGCATCCACACACACACAGTGTAGATGAATGAGTTAATTGAGTAATAGACAATCAGTTCAGAGGTCTATATAGTTTGTTGTCCTTCAACTGATATTACAATTTGTCCAGAGCTGAGATGCTTAAATCTTTGGTATCATGTAGTAGTGAAAGACATTGTTGTAATTAGTGATTGTACTGTGAAATTGATAAATAACTCGTTTAGCAGCATCAAGTTTAACTTCACAATAGGAAAAGTAGTTTGTGTCAGACCATCATTTTATCTGAGGTGAGATTTACATTTTACTTGTTGAATACTTTTAAAGGCAGGGATACATGCTGGTTTACCTTGTGATTCAGAAAAGTGCAATATACATACATATGTGTGATGTGTGTAAGTAAATGAGTATGTTTTTGTTCTTTTGTTGGCAAGCAATTTTAAAGAAACTGTATTGGTTTTAAATGTCATCACTTGTTGGATACAAAGAATGTTGTTTAATTATTGATTCTAATAATTCCTGGGATTGGTTGAATTTTGCTAAGTTTTAGATAATAGTAACAATTCTTTCCATGCATGCAATTTTGGGAGAAGCTAAGTTAATCATACTGAACCTAGTATTTAACTGGAATTTTATCAACACCAAAAGAATGAAATGCAAAGTTGATCTCAGCAGAATTTGAACTCAAAATGTAAAGAACCAGAAGAAATACCACAATTTTTTCCAATGCTCTAATAATTCTGCCAGCTTGTTACCTTAATAGAAAAAAAAAAAATTTTGGTGCCATCAGCCATCTCTCCAGTAATAATAATAATAATAATTGTGTACAGTGCTCAGGTGCACTACAACTCATCTAAAGTGTATATATAATCAGGTGTAGTTTCGGTGGATTTCGGAAAGCATGAGGGCCTTAAAAGATGCAGTGTCATGGCAGTCAACAACTGACGCAGGCAGTTTATTCCATGCTTCAGCAACTCTGAGCGTGAAAAAATGTTTCCGAAAGTCATGGGAGCTGTATTGTTTTCTGACTTTGTAGGCATGTCCACGTGTGTTAGACACATGGAGATCAAAAAGGTGTTCAGTGTTGTTGTTGGTGAGGTGGTTGATAACTTTGTGGGTGTTTACCAAGTCCGTCGCCAAACGCCGGAGCTTCAGTGAATCCATGCCCAGGGAAACAAGGCGCTCAGAATATGGTAGGTGTCTGATGGAGGGTATGCGTTTGGTTGCACGTCTCTGGACAGATTCCAGGAGGTCAATGTTCTGTGCAAGATAGGGGTTCCAAACTGATGATGCGAATTCCAAGTGTGGTCGTACCATAGCTGTATACATTTTAAATAGATGGCTGGAGAGCGGCTAACAAAAAACCTGCTGAGTGATGCCAAGACACCCTCGGCCTTCCTGACAATCTTAGAGATATGCTTTGACCAACGCAAATCACTGCTGACAGTGATGCCTAGGTCACGCTCGCAAGAGGATTTCTTGATATCAGTGTTGTGGAGGGAGTATGTGAACGCAGGGTTTTTTCTCCCAAAATGCATGGTGGTACACTTGTCCACAGCCAGTTTCAGTTGCCAGTCTTGATCCATTGCTGCATTGTGTCTAGGTCTGATTGCAGGAAAGATTGTGAGACATCAGGATCTGTCCTCTTGATTTCAAGGTACAGCTTGATGTCGTCTGCATATTTCAATACTGTGGCATTCTTTAAATTGGCATCTATGTCGTTAATGTATGCCACAAACAAGAGGGGACCAAGGACAGATCCCTGTGGTACACCCGATGACATCTCATATGGTGTAGAGTGCTGTCCTAAACTGTGACTACCTCCTTTCGGCTGAGGATGAAGGATTTCAACCAGTTAAAAAGGTCATCCCCCACACCCATTGCAGAGAGTTTCACCATAAGCCTTTTGTGTGGCACAGAGTTGAAAGCCTTAGCAAAGTCAAGGTAGACAACATCCCCCCATGAGCCACTGTCAGTAATCTGAGTAATGTCCTCAAGGAACTCGACAAGCTGGTCACTGCAGCTGGAGTTAGGGACAAATCCATATTGTGAGGGTCGGATGAGACTGTGAGAGCTCCAGAAGTTCCAGAGTGTTTCTCTGACACACGATTCCATCAGTTTTGCAATACAGCTAGTGAGACTGACTGGGCGATAGTTGACAGGTGATGTGCGGTCGCCCTTTTTGAAGGTGATGTGCGGTCGCCCTCTATGAATGGATCTGAACCTGAGGAAACCAATTATTAATTGCAAAGGACCACCCTTCGCTAAGAGTAATGAGCTGTATGGTTTATATTTTATGACCACCAGACTAATGAGAGATGAAGTTTTTTTTCCAAAACATTGAACTAAGACAAATGAGTTCCTCATTCCACAAAATGGTTGTGTGTTAGAAATGGCTAAGTTGTTAAGTTGTAGCCTGAAATATACATAAAACTACCACTGGCATTGCTTTATGTCTTTTATTGAATAAGATACCAGTCTGATGCATGCTTTTGTCATGGAAGTAACTGAATTCAATCAATACTTGTTAATTTCTCAATGTTCCCATTACTTGCAGCAGTGAACTACTGTACTTCATCCCATTGAATCAATTTACAACTAAATATATAATGGATCCTTGAGACTTAAAAGTCAATCTTAAGTGATATAAAATGCAATGTTGCAAACTGGTTATTATATACGTTATTGTTTAACCCCACGTCAGTCACCATGCTGTCACTCACAGAAAAACTTATCTACTCTCAATAGTTTAGTCCATCTAGTTATAGAATAGTTTTCAGAGGAAGTGAACTGTTGTGTGAGAGTACGATGCCCCCTGGCGAGAACAGATTGGACCACTACATATAAATAGAAGCATTCTGAGTAAGTGATACCATTGTCAGCTACAGTGATCACAACTGGTGACCTGTAGTATGACTAGACAGGGATCTCAGCTTCCAGAGGTCCCTGGCTTGACTGTGCTTCTGGAATGTCTTGCCAATTCGGGATAAATTTGCAAGGCACGGAGTAATGGTTTCGCCTATGTGCCCACGTTGCAGGCAGAATAACGAAACTGTTCTGTATGCAATTGTACAGTGTCTGAGTCTCTCAGACCTGTGGGTTTCTACCAAATGGGTAGAGTACAGTTGTCAGCTGAATCAATTAAGATCGTTCTGCCATCTCCTCTAAAAGGAGAAGAGAAATTCTGTTTTTTAGCCATAATAGCTATAGTGAAAGAGGTGATATGGAAGATGCGTGGAAGAGGTATCGCATCAGGTACCTTCACCTCCATATATGCTTTAGTTAACCTCTTTTTATGTCGTCTAAGAGGGAAAGTATGTCTGGAAAAGAAATGCCTGACATCAAAAAAGTACAAAAGAAGATGGAAGAAAGTAACCTGAGTGTTGGGTATGTAAGTGACTAATTAAGAGGAGTAAAAAAAAAAAATGACGAAGTAAATGGTTCAATGCAGGAATGTGGTTGGTGGGGGTCAAACCCATTCTGCGTCCATTCATTTTTGTTCCATTTTCATCCAAAATTATAATGCATTTATTCATATATGTAATATCATTTGATAAGTCCCTGACCCCATTTGTCCTGTGTATAGTGTGGGATGACGTCAGCAGTGGGGTGCGTTGACCGGAAGCTGGGGCAAGTGGAAGGGGTCAGCTGTCAAGCGTGCGCAGGGGGCGAAAATTGACCTTTCCAACGTGGGTCGTGCTGGCGACAAGACGTGCGTGGACGACGCTAAGGGTTTGGGGCTAGCAGCTGCTATAGTTAGTATTCGGGTAGGGTGAGGAAGGACCAGCCATCTCTGGAGGTTCTCCGTCACCACGAAGAGAAGGTAGGTGCCTCTATATTCAAATCGCACACTCTCTACAAGCTATTTCGGCAGTTTGTAAACATTCTCATTTTTTTTCAACACGATGTCTGCAAAAATTAGGATCGCCAGTGACGTCGTCAGACCTTTTAACGGCGAAGGCGATGTAGTGGCCTGGATTCGGAAAATCAGGCTGGTGGCGAGACTGCAGGGCATAAGCGACGTGGCGAGTCTTATGGCGCTGTATTTGGAAGGGAGTGCGTTGTCGCTTTACCTAGAGATGGATGAAGAGGAACGGCTCTGCGATGAGAATATAGAGCGGCGCTTGTGTGACGCATACACGGAATGCGAGTACACAGCTTTCGCTAAGCTAGGTGCAATCAGGTGGACGGGAGGCCAGGTGGATGATTTTGCATCGGAAGCTAGAAGGCTAGCGACTCTGGCCGGGTTTGCCGGAGAAGGACTGGAGAGAGCAGCCCGACTGGCGTTCGTGAATGGGTTCCCCGACGATGTAGGGATTCACCTACAACGACTGCCCGGGGTCAAAAAATGCCATTGAGCGAACTTGTAACTCATGCTCGCGCGTTGACGAGACACTCTGGGCGGAAGGCTATAGCGATGGCGGTGACGGAGGCGCGTAAAGACGGACGACGTCCCGAGAAAGAGGTACAGAAGCTCACCGTGCAACGAGAGCGGCCGTTCTCAGGACGGTGTTTTAGATGCCAGGGACCGCACATGGCGCGGGACTGTACGCAGCCGGGGCCCGTTTGGTATCGATGCAGGCAGACAGGGCACATTGCCCGTGATTGCGGCCAGGGAAACGACCGCGGGGAAGTTGCTGCCTCTCGAACTTTCCCCTTAAACGAGTAGAGGCGCTATTGGAGACGCTGCCATTGATTGACGTGGAGGCCGAGGGGGAGACGTTCAAGGCCCTTGTGGATATGGGCTGTACGACCACCCTGGTGACTTTGAGGGTGACGAAGGAATGGAATGGGGTGTGTAGTGTCCGGGCGGTCGACAGCAGCGAAATCCGTTGCAGAGGCAGCAGCAAGGTAGAGATAGTGGTGCGCGGCGCGACGCTAAGGCTACAGGCAATTGTGGCCGAACGCGTGATAAATGGAGTTGATGTGGTGATGGACGCCATCAACTGCCTTGGTGGCGTCAGTGTTGTGGGAAATGAGGTCACGTTCAGAAGCGTGGGGGCGTTGTGCACTGCGAGTCAGGATCGACAGAGGGAGCAGAGCCCTGCGAGGGACTGCGCCGCTTACACCATTGAGGACAAAGATTTTCAGGCGGCGTTCGATGGTCAGCGGTGGACGATAGAGTGGAAATGGAAGGACGAGCTCCCGACACTGGAGAACAGGGTGAGCTGTTACCAGCATACCCTGAAAGGCCACGCCAGGGTTGAGTTTGAAGACGAGGTGGAGAGGTGGATCGTGGAAGGGGTCCTTGTCCCTTGGAAGGAGGAGGTAGCGGGCGGAGTGCTACCCCTGATGGCGGTGGTGCAGCCTACGAAGGGAAAAGTCAGACCGGTGCTGGACTTCAGGGAGCTAAACCAGCACATATCGTGTCACACGGGAGGTGAGGCGACAGACGTTTGTGGTGAGGCATTACGTAAGTGGAGACAGTCAACTGAGGCAGCGACGATTGTCGACTTGAGATCGGCATACTTGCAGCTCCATGTGAGCGACAAACTATGGTGATATCAGCTGGTGCGGTACAAGGGCTGGACGTACTGTCTAACCAGGCTGGGTTTCAGGCAGAATTCCGCTCTGAAGATCATGGCGGCAGTGCTTAGGTCCGTCCTAGGGAAAGACGGCAAGATTAGAAAGGCCACCAGCTCCTACATTGACGACATTTTGGTGGACGAAACTGTAGTGCCAGCCGACGAGGTAGTTAGACATCTGGAGAAGTTCGGACTGATTGCTAAGCCACCGGAGTCGATTGAAGGGGGAGCCGCGCTGGGGCTGAAGCTGCGAAGAGATAGATCAGGTGAATTGGTGTTCCGGAGAGGAAATGAAATCCCAGAGCTGAGTTCCAGCATCAGCAGGAGAGAGCTGTTCTCGGTGTGTGGGAAGTTGGTCGGTCACTACCCGATCGCTGGATGGCTGCGCACGGCCTGTAGCTACACCAAGAGACGAGCAGAAGGAGAGAGGTGGGGCGACAAGGTGGGAGAAGGGATGGTGGCGATGATGTAGGAGATCCTAGAGAGGACAAGAGCGGAAGACCCGGTCAGGGGGAACTGGTACGTGCCCAAGACGAAATGCGGGACCATCTGGTGTGATGCTAGCAGTATAGCGATAGGGGTGGTGTTGGCAATTGAAGGCACTGCGGTGGAGGACGCGGCCTGGCTTCGGAAAGCAGATGATTTCAACCACATCAATGTCGCCGAATTAGACGCGCTGCTGAAAGGGGTGAACTTGGCCTTGAAATGGGGGCTGCGCACGATTGAAATGCGGACGAATTCGGCCACTGTGCTTGGCTGGGTAGGATCGGTGATCACTGGTGACAGGAGAGTGCGGACGAAAGGTGCTGCGGAGATGTTAGTGAAGCGCCGTCTAGGAGTTCTAGGTGAATTGATCGCCGAATTCGGACTGAAGCTGAACGTGGTTTTCGTGCCTTCGGAGAAAAACAAGGCGGACGTACTGACTAGGGTGAAAAGGGCGTGGTTGGAAGAACCGGAGGAGGCCCGGAAAGGGATAGCTGCGGCGTGTCGGTTGGATGACTCTGAACTGAAGAAACTGCACGCTATGCATCACCTGGGTGTGGACAGGACCCTGTATCTGGCAAAAAAAATTGATGCTGACGTCACCAGGAGAAGCGTCCGGAAGGTGGTCGGGAGCTGCGACAGGTGTCAGTCCATCGACCCTGCTCCGTGTGGGCATGAACAGGGAAGCCTTTCCGTGGAGCAGAACTGGAAAAGGCTGGCTGTGGATGTGACACACTACCGCCAGCGAATGTACCTCTCCATGGTCGACTGTGGGCCGGGCCGGCTGGCCATTTGGAGGGAGTTGAGATCGGGCATTGCTGACGAGATCGTGCAGATCCTGAACGGGATATTTTTAGAGAGAGGTCCCGTGGAAGAACTAGTGATGGACGACGGGGCGGCGTTTCGTTCGGAAGCATTGAGGGTTATGCTTGATCGGTGGAACGTGCGACGCTTGTTCAGAGCAGCGTATAGGCCGGGCGGTAACGGGATCGTGGAGAGACACCATCGGACAGTCAAGGCCATAGCGGAAAGAGGGCACATTTCGCCGCTTCAAGCAGTTTTTTGGTACAACTTGTCTCCCCGATCCGGCCAAGCTGAGGAATCTGTGCCGCAGAGAGCTGTGTTCAAATATGAATGGAGGCACCCGAGCAAAGCGCCGGAGGGTCACGAGGAAGAGAAGGGACCCGTTCGCGTGAAAATAGGGGAGGAAGTCTGGGTCAAGCCACCAAAGGCGCGCTGTACGTCTCAATGGAGCAGTGGAACGGTGACGGCGATCAATTCCAGAAGCAACGTATCCGTAGATGGCACACCACGACATGTCTTGGACCTTCGCAGGATTGTTGCTTCGATGGACGATGATTCGGGAGAGGGGGAGAATGAGGAGCCTAGCTTGAGAAGATCTCGACGAGTAAGGCGCTCTCCCGGTTGGATGGTAGACTACAACATGGAGCGGAGAGATTGTGATCTTTAAGATCAGGGTGGCGTGTGGGATGACGTCAGCAGCGGGGTGCGTTGACCGGAAGCTGGGGCAAGTGGAAGGGGTCAGCTGTCAGGGGGCGAAAATTGACCTTTCCAACGTGGGTCGTGCTGGCGACAAGACGTGCGTGGACGACGCTAAGGGTTTGGGGCTAGCAGCTGCTATCGTTAGTGTTCGGGTAGGGTGAGGAAGGACCAGTCATCTCTGGAGGATCTCCGTCACCACGAAGAGAAGGTAGGTGCCTCTATA
The DNA here is from genome assembly GCF_006345805.1 of Octopus sinensis. Taxonomy (NCBI): domain Eukaryota; kingdom Metazoa; phylum Mollusca; class Cephalopoda; order Octopoda; family Octopodidae; genus Octopus; species Octopus sinensis. Next base: position 77,382,099 of record NC_042999.1, on the reverse strand, counting down.
TTCAAATCGCACACTCTCTACATATAGTCCTCACTTTGTTTAACTCTTGTGGTTTGAATAAATTCATTGTGTTAGCTTCACAGTTCGTGTGTTGATAGTTCAAAGCACACAGTTCGAGTTAGCCTGTTGGATTGTTGGTTCTTAAAAGAGTTTTGTTACATTCCGTGCGGTTACTGTTGTTTGCTTTGATTATATTGTTATCACACTGTTGCAGTGTATTCGTTTATCCATAAGGATATAACATCTGGTAACAAGGATTGTTTGAAACTCATATTGGGTATTTGACAATTTCTGCATCATAGAAAACCTATTAGTTGCAGTAGTATAGCTTCAAGAGAAGCAACAGGAAAAACTACAGGAGTTGCAAAAACAAATACAACAACAACAATTAATTGAGTTACAGTTGGCAAAGTCTGAAAATCCAATAAGCTCGTTTACACCAGATGGTGTGGGTAATGCAATTTCTGAATTTACATATAATCCAGGGGAGGGTATTATGTTTCCTGCATATTATAGACAATACAAGGAAATTTTTAACAAATGCAAGTCATGGTTGGAGGAGAAGAAAGTAAGGCTTTTACTACCCAAGGTAGCTCCTGCCGAACAAGAGCATTACTGTAACTTTATTCTGCCCAAAATGTTGGGAGAGATTGGTTTCCAAGAAACTATGGAACTACTTTCAAAAATTTTTTGTGATAGAAGTTCATTGCAAAAATTCAAATGTGCCATTCTGGGAAGCACAATCAAAAAAGTGTTAGGCCCCAATCTGTGTTATGGTTGTGGAGGCCTACATTACAAAAAGGATTGTCCATTTAAACAAAAAGTGCTATAGTTGTCAGAAGCTTGGATACAGGAGTTCTCATTGTAGAACAAGACTACAAGGCTCAAACACAAAACGTTCTAAGGTGTTTTCAGTGGAGAGTAACTGTGGTGGAAAAACAAGAAAATTTGTGCACATAAAAGTAAATGATGTGAATACCAAATTGCAGTTTGACACAAGTAGTGACATCTCAATTATAAATCCAGATACTTAAAAAAAATTGGTAAACTGAAATTATGTAAAATAGTGATAATAGCACATGGCGTAATGGGTGACAAACTACATTTCATGAACAAAACATGTATCAACATCACATTTTGAGGAGAGACACACGAAGCAAAATTATTCATTGTAAATAATACGATCAATCTGTTTGGCACAGATTGGTTAGAACTATTCAATTTATGTCATCTCCCCATAAATCTTTATTGCAATAACATAAATGGTTGTCCTGTTAAAAACAAGTCTTTGGAAGAACTGAAGAAAAAATTGAAAAAAAATGTTCCTGCAAGTGTTATCAGAGGATTTAGATCTATGAAGAAAGACAGAAGCCTATTTCCAAGTAAGTGAAAAGCTGTACATGTATTTCACTTTGAGCAAAGGAAAATGTGAATTCTTTCTATCCTGACTTGTTGAGGGTAGACGCAAATAGGAATATGCCTGCGCTGGCAAATATTCCAACTTTACAAGCATTTCTTGGGTTGGCAAATTATTATCAAAACTACATTCCTAATATGCACAATTTAAGCTTCATTGAACAACTTATTAAAAAAAGGAGTAAAGTGGAATTCATCTACTAAATGCCAGAACACCTTGAAGAAATAAAAAATTATAATCTCAGACCTGTTGTTAGCACATTGCGATCCCGAAATGTGTAGTGTAGTGTCTAATGCTTCCGAGCACAGATTAGGTGCAGTTCTACTTCATAAATACAAAAATGGAAGTACAAACCCAGTGGTTCATGTTTAAATGTTGGATTGTTGGTTCTTAAAAGATTGTTACATTCCGTGTGGTTACTGCTGTTTGTTTTGATTATATTGTTATTACACTGTTGCAGTGCTTTCATTTATCCATAAGGATATAACACAAACAGAGCATGTTCCATTAAAAAATGTTGAACTTAGTAATTGATGAATGCTTTTTTTTTAAATGATAGCTCTATTCATTTATAAAACATTCAGTACCTTTTTCTATTAAATCTTTGACTAATATTAACTGCACACAATCTATAAATGCTGTCATTATGTCAGAAACATTAAATATATGTGTACAAATACACATACGCACATAAAATTGTTTGAAGATATTCAAGACAGTAAATAAAAAGGAACATATTAAACAAACAAGTGAAATCATTTTCTACCATTTATTATCATCACCTTCATCATTTTCATCAACACCCATCATTATCATAATACTCATTACCATTGTCATGAAAATTATCACCATCATCAACAGTATCTAAATTGAAGTTTCATCCTTCATCCTTCATCAATAAGCTGACTTAATGTGTTAGCACAGAGCAATGGTTAGTAAAGTGTTTTGGAGCCAGAGGTAAACTCCAGTGGCAACTATTTATGCCTTTTGCTATACACAGCCCTACATAAACAGACAATTTACAATCATACCAAGACATTAAGTCTAGGAAAAGAGGGTCAGTGTTGCAAAACTGCCAAGAAAGATATGTTCATCAGCATAAATATGCTAAAAAGTTAATCCGTCACAAGAAAAGGCTAAAGAGATTATATGGGAGAATGATAAAAAAAAAATTATAATTATTATTATTAGTAGTAGTATTATTATATGTATCTATATGTTTTTTTTTTAATGATCACTAAAACTAGCTAAATGAAATATTGGGAAATATGTCATGTTCTTTTTTAAATTTGATTTTCTTTAGGGATGGAGTTAAAACTATTTAAAATATTTTTTTGTTAAACATATCTTCAGTCATATTGCATGATACAACCAAAGCTTTCATCTTGGTTAGTGAACTGGAAGCAATTGTCCCACCAAAAAGAAAAAGAAAAGTTTTGAGAAATAGACTGGAATAAAACCAGCTGTAATAGGAATACAGAGGAGGAAGAAAAAGTAAAATGTTCATGGAAATAAAAAGCTCTGCTATTGAAGTTCAATGTCTACAGGGGCACCTTTTCTTCGGGCAGAGGAGGATTGTCCTCTGATCGTGGAGTACTTGGTTCACTGGATGCTTGGAAACTTTCATTGAGGCTCTGGTTGGATTTGCTACCTTTCACTCGAGACTGAAAGTGAAAAATGGAAAATGAAAGATTGTATTATATACATATATCATCCTCATCAACATTTCAACATGTGGTTGGGAAGTAAGCTTCTTACCACAGACCTGTACCTGCACCTATTATGAATGAAATAACGTCATTAAATCTTAAAGCTAAGTTACAATTAATTTTAATACCAAACTGTAGTCCAACAACAATTCTTTTTATTGTTCACAAGAGTCCAAGATAGGGATAATATAAAGGTAAAATACAAAGTAACATAACAGAAAAGAAGCAGTAGAATATTTACTTCATTTAAAAAAAATTAATTAATAATCAAATAATAAGGAATAGTAATAACAGTACAGATTAACATAATAGGAACAAGAAAGATTCTCAAAATATGAGTGGGCAGAGAACCATAATCATCATCATCATCATCATTTAACATCCGTTGTCCATGCTGGCATGTTGGAAGGTTGCACCAGACTCCAGTCTAATTCGGCATGGTTTTCTATGGCTGGATGCCCTTCCTAATGCCAACCACTCCAAGAGTGTAATGGGTGCTTTTACACTCTCAGGGTAATTTAAGGCACCTCACATGCAACTTGGGATTACCTTGACAGATTAAAACAAGTGCTTTCTTTCAGTTCTTATGAAACTACATACAAGGTGGAAGAGTTAGTGTGGGTCCATTTGGTTATAGTAATTTTGTCACTCTCATGGACCTTTCATACAACCTCCCTTTCTGCTCTTACCTTTCCCTTCATGTGCTACTTGAAGTTGATTAGGGTTTCGTCTGAGAAGAAAAGCTCTTCCAACCATATCCCATCACACAACTCCCTTTGCCATAGAAATGCGGCCAAGGAACACGACCCCTCCTGCCAAAGGAAGATGAGGGGTTGATTTTCATGGTAGACTCAGTTGATAGATGAGTCCTACAGGTGATAACAGCTGTTCAACATAACCCACAAATCAGCAATGCATAAACACCGAGTGAATGTGTGCCAGATAGTCTTTCCACTCTATATGTATCTCAGACAAGCACAGTTGCTGGTGGTTTTAAGATGGCTATGCTTGTAGAATTTATGTTCAACAAGTAAAGCACTGCCATTTTAAGGTCTTCAACCAGACTTTTGGTCCAGTAACAGAAGTTTTTTCCTTTCTTCATATACCAGATTGCAAACCCATCAACTTGCCCTGGGTAATGCATGTTCCCAATGCCTCATACTGCTCCTCCACAATGGTACTGACCACGGCGATACCCAGTGTCAGCACCATGATGTCTAAAGGTACTGACCATCTCAATTCCCATCTATCCAAAAATGGGTCTTTCATATCCCAGTTCAAGCAGGTTGCCCTCAATATCTTTAACATACTTTGGCACTGGACGTAAAATATACTGAAGGGATGAGAGAAGGCAGCCTTGGCAAAATGCGCATGTGATATGAAACACTTCTGGTAGGTGACTACTTAAATTTGACAACAGAACAGATGACACTGCACATTGTAGATTCAGCCTCTGTAGATGAGATCCAAACCATCTATGCTTAGGAAAACTGCCAGGTAGGAAGGTTGATCCTATCATCTGCTTCACACTAATCTAAATTGATTAGAAACTTACCAAAGTCAGATCTGCTGCTGACTAACATTATATTCTATTTCATGAAGTACAAATTATTGTAGTTTGATCTACTGGGGGTCACACAAGTCTGCATCTCTGACTGAAACTGTTATTGACAAACATCTTAAACTAAAATCTTTTACTTTATGATGAGCAGAGTTATGGGTTTAAAGTTATCAACTATTCTCTCTTGTTCAGATTCTTCTTCAGCAGCATCACCAGTTCACAAAATTTGGAATGCTTCCAATCTACTACCAATTGCAATAGACAGCTGCCAAGACAACAAAGAAGTCAGACATGTAATAATAAAGTGCATACAACAGACTGTCCAGTTTGGCAATTTATCCATCATACAGTTGTTCAACATGTCTGTTACTTCAACAGCTGAATTTTTCTTTTTTACAGACTAATCTGCATGTTTAACCAATAGCAACAGCAGGTCACCGAGATAAGATTGAAGTCCATCATTTCCATTTTATCACTTCTTGTGAACAATCTGGCAAAGTGCCGTTGAAAAACTGCACACATCTGCTTGGAATCAGAGACTATACACTCATAGTGGTCTGCCAAAGACTGAAGTGTGGCCTTGTTGCCATGCTGTGCTCCACAACCCATGCTCATTGAATGGAAGTGGATAGAAGAGAGATAAATCTGTTTTGGTGACAATGTTGGTTTGTCACAGTTAACATATCCAGCGAATTGGCACTTATTTCTTCTGGTTATGTGAACTGAGTTCTGTAGAATTAACTATGCTGTCCTAACACATAACAAAACACTTATAATAAATCTGAACTTGAGTCTCATTAACTAGTAATCTAACAATATATCAACACAACCTATTGCTTTTATATAAACTATAATGCAGAGGCATAGCTATGTGGTGAGAAGTTTACTTCCCAACCACATGGTCTCAAGTTCAGTCCCATTGTGTGGCACCTTGGGCAAGTGTCTTCTACTATAGTTTGAGGTTGGCAAAGCCTTGTGAGTGGATTTGGTAGAGAGAAAATGAAAAACAAAAACCATAGTATATGTGTGTGCGTGCACACGTGCATGCATATTATTGTCTCCTTGTCTTGACTTTACATGATAGTTGTAAATGAAAGTCATGCAATCAGTGTCTTTGTTTCCAATCTTCTGTGAAAACATGTCTGGTCTGGGGGAATATTACCTTACTTGCAAACAGGTGAAGGTTGGTGATAGGGGCATCTGGTTGTAGAAAATCTGCCTAAAAATTCCATCCAACATACACAAGCATGGAACAGTGGACATTAAATGATGATAATGATGATGATGATAAGTATGTAAGTACTAATGAAAGAAATGTATAGAGTATTACTGTACATGTTGTGATTGCAAATATGTGTGTATTTGTGTATTGCTTAGCTCTAGTTCAGTCCTGATTGGGGTGACAGATCTTCAAGAATGTTCCAGCCAATATAAACCTTTTTTTTTCTCTCAGGCATAGTGTATATATGCCTACATTATCCAATGTGTCCTTTTTTTTTTTTACATTGATAAAGTTAACTTGAGGGAAATTTGGCTGTTAATTTTACCAAGCCAAGCAACCACATGTTGCTTGGAGCTTTTTTGGAGTACAAATAATGTTGTTATTTATCAGAGATTAGATGGTCATTGTAATGACAAGAAATTCATGCCATGCAGACAATTCCATTATCACCAAGCCATTGACTCCGTTAGAAAACATATAATTCTGTTAGAAAACAGAACAATAGAATGTGAGTAATAATTAAATCACACAATAAGTTTGTTTATTTTCATCATAATCATGAGGTATTTCTCATGATATCTGCTGATTAAATATTAAAAAAGAAAGAAGCTATTTCAGTTTTCAATATTTCCAAACACATTTACACAATGAATATAAGCACAATCACCTTCATGAATATGAACATAAACACACACTTCCGAGGAGGACAAAAAAATACTGTTTAATTAACAAATGTAAAGAGATATATAAAAAGACTAGCACAAAGTGAATGCCAATATGACAACTGTAATAATTTTCTGACATCTGGAATAGAAAAAGCAACATATAAAAATAGCACTGTTTAAACTTTCTTGTACATAAGCAATGTAAGCATTTTTTTTTATTTAATGAAAAATATTACATGAGGTATTCTATAAAGAAATTATATGTGGATTAAAAAGGATAGTAGCAGTGAGGTTAAGGTTGTAGACTATGTCATTTGAAGTTTGATTCTTCCTACTACTATAATAATTATATAGTATCCCTTGGCAATGGCTCAAACCTCTGTTTGTATCAGTCTGGTTGGCTGATAAACTGGCTTTATTTCTATTTTAATGTCAAAGGGAGAGAGATAGGAAGACTAAAAAAAAAAAAACCCTAATAGTAAGCAAGATTACAAAAGGTATTTTAGTCATGCTAACTTGGAAATATGGATGTAAAATAGTATAAGAAGACAGAATTGACAGATTAAAGTTTCTGTCTACATATTAAATAGAAAGGTAAGTTGTACTAAAATCTCATTATCAAACATATTGATTAATATATAAAATGAGGATGTGTGAGTATGTAGGCACAAGGCTAGGAACTCGTGCAGGAGGAAACTGTCAATTATATTGACTTAATATACTGACTGGTTCTTATTTTATTGAACAGAACCAGCTGAGAAAGGAGAAGCAGAAAAAGGTGTAGTAACACATCTAATAGAAAACAAGTGTGGTATAAAGCTATTTTAAAAAGGTTTCATTTTTTAAAAAAATATTTCACTCACACTTGCTGAAATCTCTTCTGATGACTTCACCTCAGTGGCACCCTGAAGATGGAATCACATAATTTAAAACAATTCTATATGAGATTTTAAAAGTTTCCTGTTTCCATGTTTCACAATGAAATTGGAAAATTAAGAGTAGCTAAGGCTGGATGCCACAGCTTTGATGAAGCTTGTGGAAGAGAGAGGTCCATGAAGACATAAGATAAAGTAGTGAAGGCTGATCTCAGGACCTTGAACCTCATAGAAAAGATAACTAAGGACCAGGATGTCTGGTGATATGCAATACTTAAGATATGTACATTTCAGCGAAACTGAAGCCTTCACACAATTTCCTCCTCAAGTCTTTTCCATCACCCATCAGCTCTCTAGCACTGCCCCTCCATCATCTATGCAGCTGCAGTAATTAAATGAGTGCAGAAATGCATATTTTATCAGTGTAAAACGTTTAGAAACATAAGAGTGTGTGTATGTGAGTATTATAAGTCTTTAAACAAGGAAAAGGGTAGGAAACACCTGTTGCAAAGCATATAATAATTAAAATTTCAATTTAATATGTAGAGGTAGATATAGAAAAGCAAACAGGCATGTACACCGATATTGAAGTGGTGACTGCTGGAAATAAGAAGGGCCATGGAGTAAAACTGTTTAATTTTCTTCTGCAACATCAAAATTCATTGAAATACAAACAAGGTGGGGAATGAACTTCAGAGAGACTACAGATAAGTATGGACCAATAACGAATTACAGTGTTGCAAGAGGATCCTGTTGCTTGAACTCAGTTTATACAAGATCTTTTACACAGACATTTGTGTATGATGAGGGTCTCTGCATGGCAGATAAAATATGCTGGATTTATTTCAGCTTTCACAACACAAGGCAGCTGTGTGTTAACACTAGCTTTTTACAAGGTTCTAGCAAAGGGAACAAAGATCCGAGTCCAACATTCAAGCTAATATAATAGTCATTGTAGCTATTAACAGGTTGAGCATTGCCATAGTCATATGCATTGTTCCTCTACTCAAATTGATTAATTAAATAAAGAAACTGACTTTGGACTGGGCTACAAAAAGTTAAATGTTTTTGATATTGGCGCAGCATGATGGATGTAAACTGCTGACCCTTTTGCTAGCAAGGCATCGTAAATCAAAAGAGTAGAGATGACAGTATTGTAGAACAAGAACAGAGATGGCAGTATCGTAGAAAAGAATTATATAAAACAACATAATTTCATGCATTAATATGTAAGCAAACAAACACAGAACACACACACACACACAAAAATGATACAACATAAAAGCATTTTAATAGTGAATTTTGTGTCTTGTTATTAGAAATAACAGGCAAAAGATTAGTTACAACAATCTTGCAGAATGAACAGATAGATTGAGTAAATAAGGACAAAATAACAAAAAAAAAACCCATTTATCTTAGTAATTGCTTCTATAAATTCCTTATGAAACCTTTTTTTTTTTCTTGATTTGTATTAAAAGATGGTACATTAGAAAGATTGTTTAAAGTATCTCGCTATATGCAATTTTGGCCTTCTTACTGATTGACCATGGCTACAAAAAAAAAGCTTTAGATTTTACATTTTGTGACAGTAGGGAGTGGCTTGTTTAGACAAATTAAGCTTCAAATTTTTGTGGGGCAAGCAATCTAGTAATATGTAAAATACTAACACCCCCTTAAAGAATAACACAAACACTGATTGTTGAAGTATTTCTCAGGTTGACAAGCCTACGTAAATTACAACACATGTACAATCAGTAATAAATGGAATACAAATATCTATTCTCACTTCCACTTTTTAACTCATACCTACACAACCTTCTTACATGCCCCTCCCCATCCCACATAACCTTTCATATACAGATGACATCAGAGTTAACACCATCTCCATTCACATACACAACTAAAAGTCTTTTATTAACCACTTACATAACTTAAATGTAATATCTGTCAAATACACTATTCCTTCTCTTAGTAACACCAATGTTAGACATACTCAATAACATAAATGCACAACTCATAAAAGACAAAATTGCTAAGCATCACCTTCAACACCTCTATCTGAGGTATATTGATTAACTAGAGCAGGGCTGCAATAAGCTTTGTGTAACTCATATGTTCTGGTATGTAGTTGTTGAACTGCTCTAAAAATGTTACTATTGATTCTTCCCTAACTTCTTGATTTCTTTATATTAAATTTATTTTTATCCCAATCCTCCAGCTCATAAACCTAGAATTACATTAAAAAAATAAGACAGCAGAACTCATAAAACTGAAAGTATCTCAAGCTGCCAATAAGATTTTTGCCTACACCTCACAGGTATAAAATTCATGATTGACAAAAGATATTCAATTAAAATTAACACTATCTAAGTTATAATGGTTATGGTTAGTCCATATTACGCTGTAAGGAGCACAAGGCCAGTTTCCTGAGGGACACCAGTCCATTGCAGGATTACTCATTTTCATCAGCTTAGAGGACTGGAGCAATGTGAAATAAAAGGTTTTGTACAAGAACATAATGCATTGTTCATTCTAGGAATTGAAACCACAGTCTTACAATCAGGAGTCCAACACCCTAATCACTAAGCTATGCACCTCCTTTAAGTTATAATACTTTAGGTTTTTCTGGTCTGTTATTTTTTAGTACTACTCTTTATTTATACTACTTTTGTTTTATATATTCTTTGCTCAGTCTATGCATTATATTTCAGTATCATAACTCTTTACATTAAACAATTTAACTTTGTTTCAACCAAATATTTATCAACACAAAGGACCATATAAGTTAAAAAAAGTATCACCAAGTAAATTTTTCAAATGTCTCGCCACAAAATAAACTTTTAAATCTAAGGCTGATATTTTTTCATTCCCAGTTAAGAGAAGACTAATACCTGTTAATAAATAGCTCTGATTATGAAAGGTCAAGCAACTTGTGATAAATAATATAATTTTATTTCAAGAGCAAAGGACCATTATAAATTTTTTGAACTACAAAAAAAGAAATTGTAAAATTTCACTTATTACTCAAGTAATTGCAAAATTCTAATTTGTAAAATTTACAAATTGGCTTAAAACTAACTTGTATCTGGTATTCAACAATATATTTAACATGTAATGCCAAGTTTTCTTTTTCTCAAAATCAAAAATATTTTTTGTGACAGTATGGATAATAAAAATTAATAGGAATATAATTATTCTAACCATATGTGGCTGAGTCATGTGATGTGGCATGTATCACAGAAGGAAGATTCTAAGGATTTGAGTAAATGGCACAGAGGTAATAAGCAAAGCTCCTTAACTGATTGCTTGTTTATATATTTTTAATTGAGATAATATGGCAAACGCTATTTTATTTAGCACTCTACAATAGCAGAATATGCTATTAGCTTATATATTTACTTACTGAGGTAAAAACAAATAAGTGAATAGATATTGAAGTAAAGGAGGTGAGTAGTATTATGTAACCAAGTAATGAATAATATATTGTTATCATCTACAGTTATTTTTTTGTGTTAGCAAGTAGGATACAAAGTTGTATGTCTCAGTTCAACCTGGACAAATTACACATCATGCTGACTTCACAAATCACAATTTATGACTGTTTGACAAAACTCTTTAAACACCATGCATACACTATCAAAATAAAATGCAATAAATGGTTCTCTGTAGAAATTATACTGTTTGGCAGTGTTCTTATATTTAGCACCTAGAACCAGTATTTGTGATGGAACAGGATAAATATTTCTATGTTGCATCAGATAGATTATCTTCCAGACTTCTTTGCACACTGCACTGTACTGATTATAGTTTGGATAACCTGCTTTACTTGAGAGGTTGCCTTTAGCAAAGTTTAAGAGGTTATTTCTTTCATCTTTTTTTTTTTTTACTTGGTTTAGTCATAAGACTGTAGCCATGCTGGGGCACTGCCTTGAATAATATTTAGCGGAATGAATTGACCCTAGTACTTATTTTCATCTTTTTAATCCTGGTACTTATTCTATTAACTTCCTTTGCCAAAGTTATGGGGCCACAAACACCCCAGCACTGGTTGTCGAGCAGTGGTAAAGAACAAACACAGGCATAAAACACACCCAATGGGCTTCTCTCAGTTTCCATCTACCAAATCCACTCACAAGGCTTCGGTAGGCCCAAGGCTATAGAAGACTCTTGCCAAAGGTGCCACACAGTGGGACTGAACCTGGAACTATGTGGTTAGGAAGAAAACTTCACACTATACAGCCACGAAAAGAAGAAAATAAGTGTAACTAAGAGTGAAGAAAGTAGGGCACTGAAACTGAGAACGCAATAAAACACAAAAGTGTAGATATTACAGGGAGAAGTAAAGAATATGTAAAGAAACAAGAGAAATAACTAGAATGAACATGAGAAGTAAGTGCAAGATACTGCACTGGATGAGAAGAAAAGTTAAACATAGTATAGGCAAGAGTAAAGAATAGATGAAAATGTGTTTAAGACAGTTCAGTAGTTAGGTGACTGTGCAGAAACAATTATTTGTACCATGATTAAAACTATTTTTCAGTAGGAAAAGATCATGTTGGCTTTTATTTTAATATTCCTTCATAAGGAAGTCAATGTTGATTATTTTGTTAATGTGTGAAAGAGTTTGATTATAGGAGTATCAGCAAACATCTAGTCACTTTTTGTTTAGTTTAGCACTCTAATACCAACCAAGTTATTATTACCCTGTTTTTTTAACTTTTCAACTACTGAACAGGCACAGCACAATACAATTGAAAAGGAGATAGACTCATAAGTTTACAGTGAAGAAACCAACAGATTGTCCAGTCAGTAATTTAAACTCCTTATTGACAAGTCTGAACACTTTATTTACAGATCATTGAATTACATTGAATGAATGCTGTTTTAACAACTAAATTTGTTAAATCTTATTACAATATCACTATCTTTTTAGTTTTTTTAACCCCAAGAAATGTATATCTCAAAACCTAGTAAAAGCCAAGTCTACTCAGTTTTAATTGGTTTTCACTTCACATACATTCTTAATGAAGGACATCAACAGCACAAAACTCCACCCTTTTTGCTTAATAACCTGAAGCCTTATATTTACATAAGAAATCACAAAGCATGATCAAATCATTACGCATTCAGATGATATATCTCATTAGTGACTCACAAATCACCTCATTATCAGAATCAGAAAAGTGGAATTGATATTTGTAAGTTAAAAAAATCTAATCTTGAGCTCATTAATCTACATTTCAACTTCTGTATATGTCTACTTAACCTTTTATCTCTCCAACACTGATGAAATAATATAGAATTCATAGAATTCAAATTTACAACAATCAAAGCAAAGTAACATGCATTATATAATAACTAAAACAGTATGAAGTGACAAAATACTGTTTGGTGACATCTAAACAGTTACTACTACAGCACAACAACAACAGCAACTTTACAAACAGCTGGAACTCACCAATTTATCTTTTAAATTCTCAATTGACTTTGAAGTCTAAACAGAATATGCATGGTTAGTAAAATTTCAGGACAGAGTAAACAAACTTACAAATACACTAATAATAGGCTTAATTCTAATTTTGATAAGCAATTTCATTGAACAAATAAAAGCAGCTCAAGCAAGGAAAATAGAAATAGAAAAAAAAACAACAAAAAACAAAAAAAAATTTTTAACCCTTTAGCATTTAAACTGGTCGCATCAGGCCCAAATATTTTACCTGTTTTATGTACAAACTGGCCAGATCAAGCCTCTCACACCTATCCTACAATGTCATTTCAAAAATAAACAGTCACATCATCGAAGTCTCAAAGTCATGAGATAATTCTCAAGACTTTGAGACTTCGATGATGTGACTGTTTATATCAAAATAAAGTGAAATAAGTATTACATTTGAAAGAGTAATCATCATCATCATCATCATCATCGTTTAACGTCCGCTTTCCATGCTAGCATGGGTTGGACGGTTCAACTGGGGTCTGGGAAGCCCGAAGGCTGCACCAGGCCAGTCAGATGTGGCAGTGTTTCTACAGCTGGATGCCCTTCCTAACGCCAACCACTCCGAGAGTGTAGTGGGTGATTTTATGTGCCACCGACACAGGTGCCAGACGAGGCTGGCAGACGGCCACGCTCGGATGGTGTTTTTTTTTATGTGCCACCGACACAGGTGCCAGACGAGGCTGGCAGACGGCCACGCTCGGATGGTGTTTTTTATGTGCCACCGACACAGGTGCCAGACAAGGCTGGCAGACGGCCACGCTCGGATGGTGTTTTCTTATGTGTCACCGACACAGGTGCTAGACGAGGCTGGCGGACGGCCACGCTCGGATGGTGTTTGTTACGTGCCCTCAGCACGGAGGCCAGTCATTGCGGTACTGGCTACGGTCACGTTCGGATGGTTTTCTTATGTGCCACAAGGATACAAATTCCATTGATGTTCATCTATTTTGATTTGGTTCGATTTGATTTGATACGATTCGATTCGATTCTCACTTGCCTCAACAGGTCTTCACAAGTGTCACAAGAAGGAAGGTATGCACAGGTGGACTGACTACGTCCCAGGTAGGGGCCACGGATTATGGCTTCACTAGTCTTGCCGGGTCTTCTCACGCACAGCATACTTCCATAGGTCTCGGTCTCTAGTCATTTCCATGGTGAGACCTAACGTCCGAAGGTCGTGCTTCACCACCTCGTCCCAGGTTTTCCTGGGTCTACCTCTTCCACGGGTTCCCTCAACTGCTAGGGATTGGCACTTTCTCACACACCTCTCTTCATCCATTCTCGCCACATGACCATACCAGCGCAATCGTCTCTCTTGCACACAACAACTGATGCTTCTTAGGTACAACATTTCTCTCAAGGTACTAACGCTCTGTCGAGTAAGTACACTGACATTACACATCCATCGGAGCATACTGGCATCGTTCCTCACGAGCTTACGCATGTCCTCAGCAGTCACGGCCCATGTTTCACTGCCATGTAGCATAGCTGTTCGTACACATGCATCATACAGTCTGCCTTTTACTCTGAGCGAGAGGCCTTTTGTCACCAGCAGAGGTAAGAGCTCCCTAAACTTTGCCCAGGCTATTCTTATTCTAGCAGTTACACTTTCAGCGCACCCACCCCCACTACTGACTTGGTCACCTAGATAGCGGAAACTATCAACTACTTCTAGTTTTTCCCCCCGAAAGTGACAGAAGTTGTTTTCTGCAGATTTTCGGAGGTCAGTGCTCCAGAGCCCTGCCACATACAAAAACTATCTTCCCAGTTAGCCTACCTTTGACATTGCTGCACCTCTTATGTGTCCATAGCTTACACTGGGTACATCTTATAGAGTTTCTACCTACACCTTTTCTACAGATCGAACAGGGCCATCTTCCTGATGATATTTGTGGGTTTTCTACCTTTCTACTTATTAGTACTTTGGTTTTAGCTAGGTTGACTCTAAGGCCCCTCGATTCTAAACCCTCCTTCCACACCTGGAACTTCTCCTCCAGTTCTGATAGTGACTCAGCGATTAGAGCGAGGTCGTCAGCATAGAGGAGCTCCCAGGGGCAACCGGTCTTGAATTCCTCCGTTATTGCCTGGAGGACTATGATAAATAGGAGGGGGCTGAGTACTGAACCCTGGTGGACCCCAACCTCTACTTTGAATTCTTCTGTGTACATGTTGCCAACTCTAACCTTACTTACGGCATCTCTGTACATGGCTTGCACAGCCCTCACCAGCCATTCATCTATCCCTAGTTTCCTCATTGACCACCAGATGAGGGATCGGGGGACCCTATCAAAGGCTTTCTCCATGTCAACAAAAGCCAGGTACAGGGGCTTATCCTTGGCTAGGTATTTCTCCTGCAGCTGCCTTACCAGGAATATAGCATCAGTGGTGCTTTTCCCTGGGACAAACCCAAACTGCATCTCATCTAAACTAACTCTCTCTCTAATTAGTTGGGCTAAGACCCTCTCCGTAACCTTCATTACCTGATCCAACAGCTTGATACCTCTGTAATTATTTGTATCCAGGGCATCACCTTTACCTTTGTAGCAGTTGACTAGTATGCTGCTACACCAGTCATTGGGTATGACTCCTTCGTGTATCACCTGGTTGACTATACGGGTGACTAGGTTATAGCCGACACTGCCAGATATTTTGAGCATCTCTGCAGTAATTCCTGATGGGCCTGGGGCTTTCCCTGTCTTCATGCTCCTAACTGCCTTAGCTACTACGGAACTATCAACTCGGATAGCTGGTCCCTCTGTTGGGTCAACATTTGGCAGACTCTCTTTATCCCATTCATTTTCTTTATTCAGCAAACTTTCATAGTGGCATCTCCAAACCTCTCTCTTTGCATCCTCATTTAGCGCAAGTGAACCATCATCCATGCGAACACACTTCTCTCCTACCACATCACGATTCTCTCTCACACACTGTCTTGCAACACGAAATACCTCAAGTCTTTCATCCTCACGGCTCAGAACATTGGCAAATTTTTTCTTATCCGCTTCCCCTCTGGCTATATAAACCTGTCTCCTAGCTTCCCTTTTGGCTGTCTGATACAATTCCCTGCTACCACCGTTCTTCCAGTCCTTCCAAGCCTGTCTCTTTTGTCTAATAGCCCCGTCAACCACCGTGTTCCACCACCATGTTACTCTGGGTCGAGATGGTACTTTGCTCCATCCACAGATCTGGTCAGTGGCTGTCAGCAGATTGTCCCGTAGGAATCTCCAGTTGTCTTCCACATTAAGTGAAGCTATATCCCCTTCTATTTCGTCAGAGGCTTCGAGTAGTATGTCTCTAAATCTCTGTGCATTTGCAGGATCTTTAAGCTTCCAGACCCTTCTCCTCCAAGCTGGTCTTCTTCTGGGCGACCATTTAGCTCTGATCCTGAAGTCGCTAACTACTAATCTATGTTGGGGAGTACATTCTTCGCCTGGGAAGGTTTTGGCATTTATAATCAGCCCTCTTTCCCTTTTTCTGGCAAGGATGTAGTCAATCTGGCTGGTGTGTCTGCCAGAACGGTAGGTGACTAGGTGAGAGGTGGGTTTCCTGAAGTGGGTATTGCAGACCATAAGGTCATTTGCATCGCAGAACTCCAGCAGCCTGGTTCCCTCCTCATTTCGAGAGCCAAAACCGTGGCCTCCATGGATGCCATGGAAGCCCCTGACATGTCGTCCAACATGTCCATTGAAATCACCTGCCACGAAGAGAAGGTCACTGTCATTTGTCAATGAGGTAGTCCGCAATAGGGTGTCATAGAATTGGTCTTTTTGTCCTTCCGGTAGCCCTGGTTGAGGGGCATATGCCGAGATGATGGTAGCTGTCCTATGGTGAAGAACTAATCTAATTTTAATTACTCTGTCACTTATTCTGACTACCTCGATTACCTTACCTAATCTGAATGCTAAAGGGTTAAAGTTGACCAAGTCAAGAATAGCAGGCAGCACCCAAATGTCCATAAACAACCAAATCACTTCAGTCTAATTATGTCCTCTGTTTGAATGTTGAAAAAGATGTGAGGTTAAACCAAACTGAAAAAGGATGAGTTCTAATCTTTCTTTCTTAAATAAAATTCTTTAACCTTATGTATATAAACCACATGAAAAGGAGTGTGAGATTAGAAAAAAGAGAAAGAGTTATCATGAAAAGAGTTATCATTTATATGTATGTAATCACCATTACAGATGAAACAGTAATATGTAGAAAATGTAGGTGCTGCCTCTAGCTGTAGATTTGTGAAAGTTTTAATGTAAATAATAAAAATTCATCTGTATATTTTTGGTATTTTTGTTTAATATATTTTCTTTATTTCCTTTGTTTTAAATAAAGTTTAACCTAATTCAGACTAAAAAGAAAAAAAAATCAGAAAGTGCTAACTAGCAAGTAGGACTCACCTTTACATTAGTGTAAGCATTCTCCACTCGTTCTTCCACTGTCTTGAATGTCTGAGAATTTCTGAAATAAGAAAATTCAACAGGAAATACAGCAGTTCAAACAGACAAAAACAACAACTGATCATTATTATTTAACGACTATTGTCCATGCTGGCATGGGGTGGATGATTTGACCAGAGCTGGCAAGCCAGGGTGCTGCACTAAACTCCAATCTGATTTAGCATGGTTTCTTTGGCTGGATGCCCTTCCTAATGCCAACCACTTTACAGAGTGTGCAATGGTGCTCAACCAGTTTTTACAAGATAACAATTTTTTTTATTTTCGGTTATATAAGATGGTGTTTGTAGTCATATAGTGTGTCAAACAACATGATGGAACTTATGGGATGGGGCTAGATTTGAATAAGCACTACAACACAAGGAAACAAGTCCTTTCAGTAGCAAGCTATACTTACTTACAGCAAGTTCATTAAAGAGTAACACTGATGACAAGATTCAAATTGATTCTTTAGCTGGTAAGTTAATAAACATTAATCCAAGTTACTAGCTTAGAGTGATAAAACAATAAGCTGAAATACTATTAACAAATGCTATCAATGTTTGGTGTTATTAAGGTTCATATATTTTAGTAGAGGTAAAATTTCAAATCCATTGCAGATATTTTCAATGACTCACAACAGGATATTTTGAGTATGAGCTTCAATTTGCCTACCTTTTTTGAAAAATGGACCAGCATTTGCGAGAAATTTATTTAATATGAATTGGTGTCCTTTCTTGGAGTAGGTTTGGCTCTTATTATTTAGTAGTACAGAAACCAGAGTTAAGGACTAGTCCTTAGATATGTGAAAGGACTTAATATCTCATTAAATATTAGTACAAAAGATTAAACTATCTGCCCTTGTCATAATGAAATTTAAAACATTATAATCTGAAGAAAGTGATACATATTTTTCTCTTTCAGTTTCTTCACACACAAGCATAAATCTGAAAAAAACATGAAATGTGCATCGTATGCAAACATCATACACAAACAATATTTTTTATAATCTTCTATTACACATTGTGTATATATAACATATCCAACATCATCATCATTTAATGTCTGTCTGTTAAACATTTATTCTATTATATTATCCAGCATAGACAACAGAACATTTAATTCTTGTTTCTATTCTTAGCAAAACAATTTAGAAACTGGTGTACGATACAATTCATTGTATATGTGGATACTTTTTAATAATTGTTATGTATTGTAGAAACAAATGTTACCTCATTTCATCAAATTTTTTGCTTACTGAAGCACCAAGGACTGAAATGGCAGATGTAGTTTTCTCAGAAGCAGTCTTCATAGCAGCAGATGTCTTCTGGTATCTATAGAAAAAAACCCCAACATATTTATATATACCAAAATGAAGAAAATAATTCATAAAATGACTTGATGCAACAAACTAGCAGACATGAAAACATGCTTTAAAGAAATGAAAAAAAAAAATAATAATAATTATTTCAGGAGAAATCATTATGTATATTGTGATTAAGTAGTTACTGAAATTGGATGTATTATTTAGAAGAAAATTAAAGTGACACAAGCACAAAATAAATTCCTTTGCTTTCTGAGAATACAAACCTGAATGCCAAAGATGCATTAAGAAAATATACATTGTTGAAGTTGTCAGAGTAACAAAAGTAGTTCAGTTATTGTAGGATTTCTGCAAAAACCTAGCATATTCATTATTGTCACTCTCAGAACAAGTAAAATACCATAAATGTGCATGCAAACTCAATAAGCAGCAACAGCTGAAACTGGGAGGAAATTATCATGCAAAACAAAAATGTTAAAGAAAAAAATTTCATGCAGAGCCATAAATCTGCAAAGAAATGTAGAAGTGAACATTATGGGATTGACGGTAAGGATATTAGAGTTACACCAGACTAAGTGGCTATTTTAAGTAAAGCCCTATAGTCATGCAGAGCAGTGTTGGAATCTGGAACTAATAAAAGTTAATAAAAAGCAACACTTATTGATTAAAAGAGAAATGAATCAAATGAGAGACTGAAATTCTGTAGATTCTGTTTGTAGAATGAAGCAAATTATGGTCAACATTAAGAACAGTGAAAGATTGCCTCTAACAGAAAAGATAGCTGAAGATCTATTAAGCTGAAACATTTACTAATGAAAATAAAGACAAAAACTACAGCCACAATAAATGAAACCTAACATATAATATTTTGAAACATGCAAAATATTTCCTTTGATTGAAATCTCTAAAAATCTATATCATTGACAGTCAGAATTAACTAACCCTTAGGGTGAAAAAAAATGGACCTACAATACTTTTGATCACCTCTGAACCCGAGTTGGGTTTTTTTTTTACCAATTAAGTAAAACAGCTCTACCAAATGGTGACGAACAAAGCCCTCAACATAAAACATATGTGTAGTATAAGTTTTGGCCACTTTCTTATATTTATCATAACATCAACTTCCAAAAAGCTTAAGTATTCCTACTTTGATATTTCTCAATCCACTGTCAACTATATCAATCACATTTTGGTATTTTTGTTTAATATGATATTTTCTTTATTTCCTTTGTTTTAAATAAAGTTTAACCTAATTTATTTCATTACATATCACAGTGCATATCTTTCATGACACAAGGATAATGTTTCAGGAGAGAGATTAACCCAGGACATTTCTTCTTGAAGAATGGAGTAGTCATGAAGGTGTTATAGTAGACAAGTAATGTGTTGGTGTCTGAAAGCTTTTCCTTGCATATTAATGGCCAATAGTCTGATCTGTCTAAGAGAGGAGGGCAGTAATTCTAAATACGAACTGACTTGGGCTGTGATGACACACTCCATACCAGCATGGTAAGTGGACATAAAATGTTCACGAATCATTATATATATAGTCAATATTTGTACATCAGCTTTTACCACACTGGCATGGGTTGGATAAGATTCTTGTAACAGTTTTCTACAGCTGGATGCCCTTCTTGATGCCATTTTGTAACTCATTCAACCCCAAAGTTCCACACTGTGGGATCAAAACAAAAATCATGTGGTTGTAAAGCAAAATTCTTAACTACAAACCTTCTCCTATATATATATATATATGTGTGTGTGTGTGTAAACATGCATGCACATACACCACAAACAATAATTTGCATTGAGGTGTGTGTGTGTGTGGTTGTGGTTGTATGAGTTTATGATGTGAAAGATGAGTTTATGATGACACACAAACAGAGAGAATAGTGAATGGGAGCATATTGTAGTGGCTTAATTATTGTGACCAACATATCAAAGGTAATCTAATTGATCAGTAAACACCATGATAGTGATAACGATACCATTGAAGGGTTACATGATAAGGAGCTCAATGTCAGGTGATCTAGTCTCCCTAAATGAACTGTGTTATTAGATAGGTACATAGAAACATTGATCATCAGAGCACTGCAATAATTTAAGCAGACAGTTGTTTATAGGTTTTCTGATATCTACAATATAGTCACAAGAATAACAGAAACATTTCCACAGGTCACAGACGGTGTGCTAGGAAAGGCGATGACAATAATAATAAAATAATTATTTTTAACAAAAGTGCAACACCCCATATTTATGGGAAAGGGGACATGGGAAATAATGTTTGCATTTTTCAGAGACATATAAAGGGAAATGCTGTTTTATTATAAGGGCATGAAGCAACAAATTTATAGGAGCAATTTACAGCTGATTGGATTTATCCTAGTTTATATATATATGGATGGCATTGTATCATATTTGAAAGCATGACCTAGATAGTTGAACCAGATTGGAGGTTGACTAATTATAATTTCTAACATAAGACACAAATTTTGGGAGAGGAATATAATGAAGTATACTGATCCTGCCAGCACTTGGGTTGTATTCATTTTAACAATCTTAGAAAGATGAAAGACAAAGGTGATACGGGCAGGATTTAACCTTTAGCATTTAGATTACTCTGTCAATTATAATGTTTATTTTTTCACATTGTTTTGATTTAATCATGTATTATCTTGTAGCTTTGAGATTTTGATGATGTGACATTATAGGGAAGGTGTGAGAGGCCAGATCTGGTTGGTTTGAACATAGGAAAAATATATGGACTGGATATGGCTAGTCTAAATGCTAATGGATTGAACTCAGAATGTAAAGAGATATAACTAAATACTGTAAGACATTTTGTTTGCTGCTAGTTCTGCCAATTGACTGACCTTTTATCATTAGCATAAGGTCACAAATTTGGAAGGTGTGAAGCTAATTTAATTGACCTCAATACGTAATTGAGATTATTTTATTGAGCTTTTGTTCACTTATCTATCTCTAAATGCTGCCAATCCAATATTGGTGATTTCTAACATTGCAAGCAAACCATAAAATTTGGAGAGTAGTAAAGTTAATTGTACCCAGTATTTTTAGTACTATTTTATCAATTGGAAGGATGAGAGGCAAAGTCTACCTTAGCAGGCTTTATATCAATAAATATATGTAAGGCCTGCTGATAACAATACATTTCCCTGAATTCATTATTTTCTTCTATTTGAAAAGGAGAATTTTCACCCAGAATATTACTGCTAGTCAACAAAAATTTACAATAAAATATATATAATGTACATGTAAGTACTAGAATTGTCTTTTCTTATGATTCTGTGTAACATTTTGAACACAAGCTCCAGAAGCTAGACTTAACCTGTTGCCCAATTTAATGATGAGCTGGTCCTTGAGTACCTTTAGTAGGGACATTTTTGTGGACATTTGGATCAGATGTTTAGGCAGAATGTAACGAAAAAACTTGGTGTTACTTCCTATTGCTGCAAACTATGACCTCACTACTAATCTTGGCATTCCTGTGAAAAATTCATGGATGCTGTTATTCTTCCTCTTACCATGCCATGAAAAACAAGGAGTTTTATTATTAGGTATGTAAGAAAAATAAAATTTTAATCAATTTCTTAACAAGCAAATTGTTTTTCAATGAATTTAAGTCAAATAATTGATAATTTAAATAAATAAATAATGCACGTGTTTTTTTTTTAATAATTTCAAATTTTCCCCCATGTTGCAAATGGTTTAAACCTAAAGAATAACAAGAAAATATCAGGAAAATAAAAAAAATAAAAAATTTCTTTTTCAGATCAAAATTTTTTACAGCCATAGAAAAAGTTATCTAAAAAAGGTAATTGTAAATTGGCACAATTTTATGTGGCATGAATACACTCTTCATCATCAAGTAATAAAGTAACAAATGAGTAACAAAAATGTTTCCCATTGGCACAAAGCTATGTGTTGAAGAGTAGAGTCAAGATTGATTGAATGCCTCACTTGGTACTTATTTTATTGACCTTGAAGAGACAGAAGACAAGGTAAGCACTGAATGTAGTTCATTAGAGAATGTGAAGGAATAAGTCATAAAATTCTAATATATTTAGTCTGGTATGCTACCACTTCTGTGAACTCCTATTCTTCCAATAAAAACTATAGAACAAGGAAGAAAGAAAACAAACAAAACAACAAAATATAAGTTTATTTGCATAATTAAATTTGCTATGTTTTACTTTAATTTCTCCTTGAACTGAAGATAAGAATAAAATTCTCATTAATATATAGAAACATCATCACATATTTTATTTTTTTGAGAAGGAGAGTAATATATGCAAGCTGTAGAACAAAAGTAATTTTCAATTATAAACAAATTTTTTAAATAAATTAAAAAAGAAAATACAAGTATTAAGATCAACAAAATTAACATTTTCAAATAATAATTTGCATTTAAAAAAGTAAGAGAAACCACTCAAACATCAGAAGAGGAGCTTGAATTAGTAGTTTCGTATTTAAATTGTTATTGGTCCATGTTACTGCTATGAAATTTCAGCCTTTTCATAAATAGTATACTTTAAAAAATATAAGATTTCTATCTGCAAACAGTTATATGTAAGAGAGGGAGGGAGGAAGGGGAAAGGTATAAGATGCATTAAGTTCATATCAGCTGAAGCATCATAAAGAGATAGTCTCTCATTGACCCAGCCTGATAATGATGTCTTACATGAGCACAAGGTCAATTTTTGTAGGAAACAAGCATAGATGGTTGAACTAATCTCAGTTAGCAACTGGTACTCATTTTCTCGTTCCAAGAGAAAGAAAAGTGACTTGATTGAAAGTGAGCTCAGAATGAAGAACCATAAAATTAATGCAAATCACAGTTTAATGCTCTAGTTAGCCCGACACTCATCTTAACAACAATAATATCAGAATTTTAATTTGGGTTACATATAAAATATTCAATTATAGTAATTAATAATAATAATTATTATCATTTGAATGTTGGCATATGGTCACTCATTTTTTGAAGAGAGGGACTAAGTCAGTTACATCAACGTTAGTGCTCAACTGGTACTTTATTTTATTGACCTCAAAAGGATGAAAAACAAATTTGACCGTGACAAGATTTGAATTTAGGAATATGAAGAGCTAGAATAAACATTGCAAAGAAATTTTACTGATACTCTAACAATTCTGCCAACTCACTAATAAATAATAATAGCTGTAGAAACACCGCCAGATATGACTGGCCTGGTGCAGCCTTCGGGCTTCCCAGACCCCATTTGAACCGTCCAACCCATGCTAGCATGGAAAGCGGACGTTAAACGATGATGATGATGTATATGATATATAATTCAATACATAGAAAAAAAATATGGGGCTTTATAAATGTAAAAGTGTTCAAAGTGTTATTTGTTTTTAATTGCAAAACATTGAAAGCACATTTGTGTAATGTTATTAACTGGGATGTTTCAGTGTTTTAGTGACATTATAAAATAAAGGAAAGCAATAACAATAATGATAATTTCTAACATTAGCATAAGACCACAGATTTTGCAGGAAGAGTTGAGTTGATGCGATCAGCTTTACAACATGACTAGTATTTATTTTATCAACGCAAGAAGAATGAAAAGGAAGTTGAACTCAAGAATCTCAAAATATTGGAGAATAACTTTTCTAGTTCTCTACCAGTCTATCACTCAACTGTTCTAATCATTATAATGATGAATTTGTTATATGCTTTATTTTCATTTTGTCTCTTTGACAACCTTGTCTAGTTTTGCTTCACTATATCTCCATTTGAGGATATGGCAAGTGCCAAATGTGAATAATATATTGAAATGAATATAATAATATTTGGTAAGATTAAATAAATGGCTGATTTTTGTAAAGAGGCACAATCAAGTGAAATAACTCTAGTACATTACTAATATTTTAGTGGATTTTAGAGAGATGAAAGGCCAAGTAGATCAGAATTTAAACTCCAAACAGTATAATAATATATATATTGTCAGCTTCCTATTTCTGCTATCTCAAACAACAAGAATGTTAAATGACAATGGAGTAATTCTCACCATGGATCTTTCTGTCAGTCTGACCACTCTCACAAGTAATAACTGCTCAACATAATCCTTCGATCATATTAAACTGAAAACATAAAGCTGTTCACTATGATAATCAGATAAATACTGCTATACAAAGTTGCAGTCTAGTCTGCAGATCTAAACTGATCTCAGTAAGAATTGACCAAACACTCATTCCCATTTTGACCATATGAGGTGGAGGCTGAGCTGGATAGTCATAATCACAATGAATTCCTTGACATTTCATAAGTTAATGCAATTCAGAACAAGCAGCAAATTCTACACTAGAAAAATGATCAAAATTTTCAACTCTGTCCAGTCACAGACCTGAAGTAAGTGTCTTTCAAGTCAATAATAATGTTAAAATAGGGTTGCAAGATATAGATCAATCAAATCGACCCTAAAATATTAGTAGTTCTTGATGACCCTCCACCACACAACACAGAAGGATAAAAGGAAAGGACAAGACCAGAGGGATTTGAAATTTGGGATTGAGGAGAATGGAACTAAATACTACATTGCATTTAATTTGGTGCACTAGTGTCTCAGCAATCTCCACTGCATATCAAATAATAATAATAATAATAATAATAATGATAATAATGATGGTTTCAAATTTTGGCACAGGGCCAGCAGTTTTTGAAAGGAAGGGGAAGTCGATTACATCGATCCCAGTACTTGACTGATATTTATATCTGACTCCAAAAGGATGAAAAGCAATAATAATTTGAGAAGGCTCAAAGCCTATTTTTGAGTGAGAGAGATACAGTTAACTGAATTAATCTGCCATATTACTGATTAATAATATTTTTTATAATTACAATCATAATGTTTTCATATTAATAATAATAATATTAATAATAATAATAATACTCTTATAATAATAGCAATACAAAATCCACAAATTTTACCAAATCTATAGACAATTCAGTAAACACAAATTCATATGTAACTAGAAAGCTATTTATTAAGCTAGCAGAAATAGCTGCTTTGTAGACATTTTTTTTAAGGAAATATTTTATGTGCACTGAATGTATTTTAAAAAATTGTTTATACTGACTAGCTGATGAGTTATAAAATAAATGCACTACAGAGCATAACATGCAAGATCAACACTGTTCCATAGTACTCACAAATCACTTGAAGAAGCACCCGCCCTGAATTAAAATGGATTAGGATAGCAAATATAACAAACCATAAGAGTAAAGTCAGACAAAACATAAACACATCATTATGTGAAATAACTTGAACATACTACCAAAAATTGTACTTTTATTATGTGTGTGTATATATATATATATATTATATATATATATATATATATATATAAACACTACTGAAAACAAATGTATCTCTGGATTTAATAGTAATGATTGAGATATAATTAGTGTGATAGTATTGCAATAGCAATTAGTGAAATACACAAAGGAAACCTGACAAACCAGTAACCATTTGAAAGGTACATGGAGAACTTTATGAAAGGATATTAAGAAAAGCCCTGAAGGACAAGGAGAGAAATCCTGTCTTAATAAGAAAGTACTATCTGAAAAGAATTAGCAGTAATTGAATATGACATTGGTAAATTTAACTCATCAAATGCTTAGTAATTTTTTTTATGTCATTAATACAAGGAAAATAAGTCATAAAATTCTGTAAATTTTAATAAGCCTGAGTCTGTTAGTGAATAAACATTTTTTTTTTCTGAGGTGGAAGAGAAGGAGCACTACTTGTAACCATTTTATGTCCTCTTATACAGGAGAATACAAATGCTCTTCTTGAGATTCATATCACATTACTCTTAGCACTAACTGCTTTATGTCAGGTAATCACAAGGTGAAGCAGTATCAGGTATTTGGATAAAACACCAGGCTTTCAATAATAGGGTACAGTAAGAAGTGTAGGTTTTATATCTTTACACAGATAAAATTGTCATGAGGAGTAAACATGAGAAGATATTTCTTAATACATTAAGTATCAGGAAGAATACCTGACAAAAACATGTTCTTAAAAAAATGTTTTTTGATGAACATAGCAGAAGAAACCTTTTTATTAAGCATTACAAAACCTGATTTTTAAGGGTTCTATTCAGTAAAACAAGACTGAAGTTTCTAAAGTTATTCTGAATTATTACATCCATAGCTACTTCAGCATATGTTTAACAATGAAAATTATTGAGAATAATAATTTTTTCAAATATATTATTCATTGAATATAAGTTCATATATTTCTGGATATGAGTTGAGCATTACAAATAAATAGTGGTGAGTAGTAGTTAGTCATACACACCATAGCTATGTAGTCTAGGCCATCTGAGAGTGAAGTGCTTCTAATAATGAAACAAAATAGCAGTAGGGGTTGAGGTAAGAATCCAGATCTTTGGCCATAAATCATCACCAGAAAAATTACAACTTGATGAAACATTTTCTTTTGATATTTTTGGAAAAGATAAACATCTAAAATTTATAATCCAACTTATAGGACACATTTTCTAAATTAAGATAAATTGAACAGGAAAAATATAACTGCTACATAAAGATTTTTACTGTCACTGAATGGAGCAATATTGATTTCTTACATGGACAATTAGCTTCAGGTTGGTGTGTGCACATGTGTGTGGTAAAGTTGGAATAAATTGTTGCTAATATCTTTACAAAAACTAACTGAAGCGAAACAGATACAGCTGGAATATGAAGCTGGGTCAGTTTGCTAGGTATGTAGCTTGACTTTATGGTACTAGTAATAATATTCATTTACAGACTGAATGGGATGTATCAGCATCAACAAATCAAAGTTAATTACTGTAAATTGATGCAAAGGATTTTGAGTATTGTTTTAACTGATTGTAAGTACATCAATATACCTTTAGAGGAAGGAAGTTTTGTAGTAGATATAATAATTGATTCACTATATTCTATAACAAAGTCAACAGATGTAAATGAAAACTACTGACATATGATGGAATAAGAAATGTGGAAAAAACAAAAGTTGAATTAGGCAGCCTTTTGTAAATGCAGAATTAAATGGAAGTTTCAGATATGAATATAATATATCAATGCAAAGAAATATGCAATAAGCATTTATTTAAAAAAGTTGACCAACAGTGTTGGTAATGACAGAAAACAAAGACTATAACTACATTAAGTAATGCAAGTGAATTTGTGTTAAATGGTACAAGCAAGTGATTCACATAGGAAATCAAAGACAACAATAACAAAAAAAGTTATATAGTATTATTAAATTATCACAAATATACAATAAATATCAAATGTAATAAGACACAGACTATAAAAAAACAACAACACAAATTGCGAGTGCATATGTATAAAGACACACACAGTCAAACATGAGAGGTGGTGGTGTCGTCAGCTTCTGCTGTCAACAAAATGTCCAATCACTTTGTGCATTTGAAGCTGTGTGGAATAAGAGACTCTTTACTTGAAAAACAAGTCAGATCAAGAACATCTGCTTGCAAGAACAATGCCTCAAATAGACATAATTTAATGATATGTGACTTTTACTATATTAATATCGTTACATTACTGGAGAATTCATCAAGGAAGGCATAGATATGGCTGTGTTTTTAAGAAGTTCAATTCCCAACCATGTCACTTCAGGTTCAGTTTCATAGTAATACTTTGGGCAAGTGCCTTCTACCATAGCCTTGTCTGACCAGAGCCTGTGAGTGGATTTGGTAGACAGAGACTGAAGAAGCCAGTTGTGTGTGTGTGTGTGGATGCGCACACGCATGCATGTGTGTTTTTGACTTGACATCACATGATAGTTGTAAACAAATGTCACTGTCATACAAGTGGTATCATTTGTTTCCATTCTTCTGAAAATATGTCAGGCCATGGGGAACTATTCATGTGTTATTGAGTATAGACACAGTTTAACAGATGAAAGCCCTTCCTGTTGCTAAATATTAACTGTTTTACAAATAAAAATCTTTTATTCCACGTGTCATTGAAAGCACAAACCAGCAGATGACTTGTTGACAAGGGAAATGACAACATTGTCACTGGTCAGTAATTCTTGGAGAAGTGCAAATGTAAACAAGTACAAAGACACATATACAAAACATACATCTTCCTCCACTTTATCATAATTGTTTTACATCTACTTTTTATGCTGGCATGGGTTAGATGGATAATCATGATTAGTTGTATGAGTGTTCTTTTATTTTTTAACTTGTTTCAGTCATTGGACTATGGTCATGCTAGGGCACAGCCTCGAAAGGTTTTAGTTGTACAGACTGACCCCAGTATTTATTAAATTTGGCACTTATGCTAACCATCACTTTTCGATAAAGTACAAAGGTATGCAGAATGTAAACAACCTAGCGACAGTTGTTCCCTCTATCTCTCTCTTTGACTCACATACATGAATATGACAGGCTTCCACACAGTTTCTTCCATCTACCATGCTTTCACAAAAGACTGCAAATAAACGACGCTGTTAATATGACTGGTGATTTTCTTTGCAAGTCAAGACTCACACACACTCACACATTGTAGGGCTTGACAAGGTAGAAAGCCAGTGTATTGTAAATGCAGTATTCTACATGAACTCCTGGCTATTTACACTCATACTGGAACTTTGAAAACCACCACTAATACTGAAACCTTTCACTACAAAGGGGCCACATTGTCTCAATTTACACAAGGATCTTATAATCATATCCACTCATTCAAGAACCCAGGCAAGAGCAAATCTACATCCATGGCTAAACTGATATGGGACATAAAAATGAGAGAAATCCTGTATGAAATATCTTGGTCTGACATTAGAATTGTTTCTCTCTACGTGGATGGCAGGAGTGAGAGCCACCTATGCTCATTCAAGGCACTTGAAATTATAAGCAATAGGGATAATCTAGCAAACAAACATACCAAAAGTTCTATTGTATTTATGAGAGCATCTAATGAAAATCTTAATATCTTAAAATTTGATATCAGTCCTTGACATTAAGGGTGCTTCACAACAACTTACTATTTAGTTAAATTAGTTAAATTAAATTAGTATGTGTAATTATCTAAGATTTCAAACTCACTCTAACACAATAATAATTAACTCAAATGCTTTGGTTCAATCTGCTATCTCCTAGTGATCACTTGATCATTTATATGTTATATGCTCCATCATTATTCCCCATATACAATTTCAATTACACACATAACTGCTGCTCCTATCTTACTCCAGCATGGTATTTTTTCAATATTTTCCAAGAGAGTTAATATTTTCACACACACTCACACACAAAAAAAAAAACGTAAAAAGTTAATAAGTGTGTGCATTACATGATATTTTCAGGATTAAATAAAGCAACAAACTGAAAATATGACATACCAATATATATGATTGAAAAAAAACGCGTAATAAGTAAACAAACATATACTAAATACACAGGAGAACAGAAGACACAGAAGGTCACCATTTCTTCAACAGTTATCAGCCAGAGGGAAAAACACAAGTCAGTAGTGGGGGTGGGTGCTCTGAAAGTGTAGCTACTAGAATAAGAATAGCCTGGGCAAAGATCAGAGAGCGCCTTCCTCTGCTGGTGACAAAGGGTCTCTCCCTCAGAGTAAATGGTAGACTGTATGACGCATGTGTACGAACAGCCATGCTACATGGTAGTGAAACATGGGCCGTGACTGCTCGCAAGGAATGAAGCCAGTATGCTCTGCTGGATGTGTGATGTCAGTGTGCATACTCGACAGAGTGTAAGTGCCGTGAGAGAAAAGTTGGACCTAAGAAGCATGAGATGTGGTGTGCAAGAGAGATGACTGCACTGGTATGGTCATGTGGTGAAAATGGATGAGGATAGCTGTGTGAAGAAGTGTCACAACCTAGCAGTTGAGGGAACCTGTGAAAGAGGTAGACACAGGAAGACCTGAGATGAGGTGGTGAAGCATGACCTTCGAACATTGGGCCTTACCGAGGCAATGACTAATGACCAAGACTTTTGGAAATATGCTGTGCTTGAGGAGACCTGGCAAGCCAAGTGAGACCATAACCAGTTGTGTAACCAGCCCACTTATGCATACCTTTCCTTCATTGGACACTAAACTCTGCTTGAGAAGAACTGTAGAGGCAAGTGAAATCAAAATCAAATTCGATGACAGCACACCGCATGAATGGCATCCGTTAGTTATATTGCCCCGGTTCTTTGTCTAATCCTTATTTTATCTCTTTATAGAGGAAAACAAGGCCCAATCAACTGATCTTAATGGATGTATGTAGGATCAATCCTACAAAGTCAGTTTATACACTAATTCTGGCATCGGATGCCAATATACATACATGCATATATACGTACATACATAAATACACACACCCCACACAGTTTCTATCTACCAAATTTTGCTTGTGAGGCTTTGTTTGATCCAAGGATATGAGAGAAGACATTTGTCTAGTGTCCTATGTAGTGTAAGTGAAATCAGAAACACAGGATTGCTAAGTGAATATCTTGATCACATGGTCCTGACTGCATCCATACACCACACGTGCATGTGCACACATGTGAATGCACAGAAAGACACATACACAAATGTAGGAATGGAAATGCTTTTTGACTGAAATTTGAAGTCATCAAATAAGAAGTGACTTTTTTCTAGTAATGGACAATAATTTGAAACAAGGTCACAAGGTCACTAATTATCTTTGCAAAGAAAGCTGAAACCAGCATGGTTCAAACCAACTAAAGAACATAAGAAGTGAAGGCAAACTAATATAATTGAAATAATTTATATAACAGACAATATTTACTGGCAAGTGCGAGAGATACTTACAAGATTGAAGAAGCACCACCTCCCCTGTTTGAGATCGAGAAAGTAAGAAATGAGATAATGAATGAATATAAAGAAGGGATCTATTTACACTGAGATTGTACATGTAAGAGGCAGGAGAGATTATATTTTACATAAATATATATAATACTTCAGGAATAACAATTTCAACTGGCAGTAATGAATAGCAAAGTTTGTATATCTGTTAACAATGAATAAGATTGTTATATTAGATGATCTCTTGAAGAAAAGAATTCTTTCTTAAAAATCAAATAAAAATTAGAATGGAGTTGGAGCAATACATGCAGTGTTAAAAACCTTGAGTTTACATGGATTAAAATAAAAAATTTTTTTTTAACAAATCTCAATTTAGAGTCTCATGAAATTAAATAGAAAAAGCATAAAAATGCCCCTTTATACCAATATTACAAAGTGTCTAATTTGTAAATGTATTTAGATAAAAAAACTAAGGTAAAGTCACAACCAACAAACTATACTGTGAAGAAGTTTTTCTTACAGTTATTACCTAAATTGATGACAAATATTGAATGTAAAATTTCTTGACAAACTAATACTTAAATAATAAAAAAAAACAAACGGAAACTGTTTTGACAAAACAAAAATGTTGCAAAGAATGAAAGAATACCAAGAAATTGATTTGCAAATGCTTGCACTTACGTTCCACTGTCACGGAGTTGTTGAAATCCACTCTGAATATCTTGTTTGAATTCCTGCAATGGTGTAATGCCCAATTTTCGTTTTAATTCTGTTGCTCGGCGTACTTTTGCAGTCAGTACTTGTCGCAAAGTGAGGATCTCTCCATCTATCTAAAAGTTCGAAACAAAACAATTCATATTTAATCAACAACTAGCAATTCATAATTAATAGCGCCAAACTTTCAATGATCTTAAGCATAAGAAATTATATAATATAACCACTTAGAACATCTATTAAAAATCTTTCAGCTGACCTCTATGGTTAACTATTATTACTTCAGCTATGTAATATATATTTTAGGTAAGATAAATTAATCTATATATTTTCATACTTGAATTAAATATTTGGAATTAGAATATCCTATTTTTAAAGCAGTTACTCTATAAATTCATGCAAATATCTCAATTTGCAGAACATTATAACTCATTTCAACACAGACAAAAGCTTTTCTCCCACTACACCAACAGGTAAATAATTTTGATTAATGTTTTCCCCTTTTAAATATACATATACTTCAAAGGTCTATGAATTACAATCTAATTGCAGGCAGGTTACAATGTGTTGTTGGTTATAACCAAAGTATGAGTTATCAGAGTTATTGAAACTGAGTTTATTTCATGAATATAGAACTGTTATTAGAAACTATGAGTATACTTTAAGAAACTACTTCAGTTTTTCATATGAATGACATTTATGAACTCTACCTTGCTTAGTTCTTCCTGCCATTCCTTTTCTTGGCGTTCTTTATCAACTGGATCTTGGTAGACTGGAGTTTCAGGGTCCCTTGAAGTGACAGTATCATAAGCAGGAGGGCTCAAAGGATCATAGTAATTGTCTCCTGTACAAGGAGGAAAAAAGAAAGGATATTAAAAACCTTGGAAACTATATAAGAAAAATAATTAAAGATTACAAAGACAATGAAATAAAAATAAGTTTGTTTTTAAAATATTTCTCTGATATGTGATATGTTCCACTGTTATATTATTTTGAAGAAGTTGGATTACATTACTGAAGACAAAGCAATATTAAATTAAGAAACAGAAATGAAAATTCAAATAATATTTAGACATTGAAACATTTGTAGTAGACAAATGCAGTGTTTATCATCTTTTACTTCAGATGATTCTGAGAGCGACTCCTATCTTGTGAATTCTCAAATGTCTTTAAAGAAAAACATAATTTGACCATCTTCTCAAAGATGTAGTGGGGCTATGTGTGTGTACACACATGGGTTTTATGAAACAGAACCAGTATTAGATTAAAATAGCCAGCTAACTTCCATACTTAATGTATATACATCAAGAAAGGCAAATTTACTGTGATATTTGTCCTGAGATAACACTCACATGAACAAGCTGTGTTTAAAAACACAACATGTATAAGAGGTGGATGAAAATTGTCCAGCAGCAACTGGTGAGAATGCTAGAATTTCTGAATTTCTGATGAATTTCTGCCTCATTGGACATTGTCGACGATGTGCACTTACAGCCAATTGCATGCTTAAGCAAAATTTGTCGGCACTGATATGGGAAAACAGTGAATAAACAATCACTGGAGGTGCAAATGGCAGCCTGACTGAACAAAAAATCATTACATGCAACAGAAGCAGTATTAGATTTAAACTATCCATCTGTGTATCATACTTAATGCAAATACATACTGTTACCTTTATGACCTGGTCTTGCAATTTAAAAACTGTAACTACTTCTAAGACATCTTCTTTACTACTGTAACAGTTGACTATCACCCTGATACACCAGACAGAGTGTGTGTATAGCTCACATCTCTTGTCATACCTCTCAACCATTCACCAACATGAAAGTTTCATGTCAGAAGACACGCTGTAGTTGTTTTCTTCTTATCTACTAAACAATAATGTAACTCTGAGCTGTTTTAAAAACCCGAACATATCTGACCAATAAAAATTAGTTATTAAACTTTATTACAAACAGCATATTTACTAAGAATTGTACTTTGTTTGCTAAAATTGCTCTTTGTTAGAATTGTTAATTGCAATAAAAAAATAAAAATGAGTTGAAAGCTCCAATTTCAGAGTTGTAATTGTCTGACAAGTGATTTGATCTGAGACACTGTATTGAAACTAAAGCAATTACATCATGAAAGACTCATTTTAGCTGTTCAAAAACACAGGAACAGTTAATTTCACTTTACCATTTATTACTTGGTGTCAACATTTTTGCTGCAGTCTGTTACCTGGTCACTCAGTCAGTGACCAGGCTGTAGACAGTGTGATGAAAATTTTAACACCATGTAATAAATGATTAAAAGAAGTTAACAGTTTCTGTGTGTTTTTGAATGACTAAAATGAGTCATTCATGGTATAATGGTTTAAATATTCTCCACAAAAAAAAAAAGAAAAAAGAAGATAATATAAAAAATGGAAAATGATGATGACAATTTCTAATGCTACTGATATCTATTCAACTTTTCATTAAATGTATAAGTGATGGAAACTTCTTAATAATTGCTGAGCATTAAGTCATTTAAATTAATAGAAACATCAAACACTAGTTTCTCTGGCTTAGACAAAATAAATAATTTTGCTCAATCAGAGCATTTTACCAGCATAAGATGCTTTACAAGATGTTAAGCTAGACAGTCTGGGACATTTGCAAATATAAAACCCTTTCAATATATCCACTAGCAACTATTAAAAACTTTTATTAAAAAGAAGAAAAAAAAATTATAAAATAATCTTATATTAAACACTTCAAATGTAAAATTTTTGCCTTGATGGTGACATTTTCCAAAATAACATTAACTTGTTTTCACAAAGGCCGAAGAAAATAAATCATGGTAGTAACAAAAGTATTAACACACTGCACATGAAATGTTTGGCATGATGCCAAAAATAAATAAATAAATAAAAAATGAAGCACATTAAATTTAGAAATGAATGATGAAGGTCTATTTTAATTAATATTGCTTGGAAGGAATCCATGAAGGAATGAAGGTATAAATACCTAGAGTGATGACAAATTAATCATGCTTGATGTAGTGTGTACCAATTTAAACTATATTTATAGCCAGTATAGCTTTCCAAATAAAAATAATTTAGAGTCATTGAGAATATTATACATTGTAAATTTTCTCAACAATACTTGACGGCCATTGGAGGAAATCCAAATATTAGAGTAAATGCTACTCCTATTCCTAGTCTGCCTCCACCTCATTACAGCAGAATTATTAGTTGTTATGATAGTGATTCTAAAGAGATAAAGGGAGTAAGAAATGATAGAGGCTGGGTGTTGGACTATTCACTGAAGTGTGACCAGTTGGTATTCCATCAGTGGCACTGCTGTATTCATGGCCAAGATACACAACTTTTGCTAGATTAGTTATCTAACTAGAACAATTTATTAATAACTCATTACCTTACAGAAATGAATTCAGGTACTCCTGTAGGCAACAAGAAAATAAGGGAAAAATCATTCCAGTATATTCGTTTCCAGATTTTCTTTATTGACGTGAAAATCAGAAACTATATTTGATTTGATGGTTTATTTAAAGAGGCAGATGATTCATTAACCTTTGTGAGATTTGAACTTAAAGAGACATGAAACATCTAAGAAATATACTTTATATTTAGCCTGGTCCTCTGAACCCTTACCTAAATGTTTCTACTATTTGACCATTATAGCTAAATTAAAAAAAGTTCATAATATTTCAAATAAAGGAAAAGAAGCTAAGAATATTTTATGGATACAATTTTTAGCTCATAACTTGAACCTGCATTATTAAAAAATGGCATATTTTATTTCTCATAATCTTTACATTTTTTTGTTCCCCACATTACTAACTGGTTTCACAACCCAGTCATTAGCATTAAGAAATTTAAGCTGTTACTATAGTTCTTTCAATTGCAGAAAGATTATCATAATGGTGGTACCTATAAAAGTAGAAATAGATGACAGCAATAGCAACAGTAGCAAAGCAATAACAGATAAACAGTATAACAAAAACATAGAGAAATAGATATTGGACAACCTGGAGATTTCTGTAAGCTATTTAGTTATGTATGAATTAGAACCATAAGACATTGAAGCAAATCTTAATAATAATGTGCATATGATTTCATTCCATAAATTTTGAGCATAATAAATAGAAACAGAAATGTATTTTCAGTAAATAATTACTTTATTATACAATGTAAAAAATTTATTAAAAATATTTTACAAATTCAAAAATATTTTCATTTTGTCAAAAAAGGTTCATACATATATTATGTTAACAGCAGAGTGAGTATAACAAAAAATGTGACAAATTTTGTTAATTTATCATCATATTACATTTTTTTGATAAATAAATTTTAGTTATTTTCTTTAATAAATATTTTTGATTATGTTCTTTATTTTTATTGAAATTTATTTTATGAAAACTTTAAGAATAAAGTTGTTCCATCTTTTACCTACATCTCTATGTTGGCTCTACATTTTTTTCTGTTTTTTTTTGCATTAAAATAAAGGGATAAATGGGGGAGAAATATCAAACCAAGGGGGTAAATAACAGAGGAAGAACTGAGAATTACTGCTTTAGAGACTGATGCAAGCAGGAAAAATACTGATAGATGGGTGCTAGAGAAAGGCAAAAGAGACTGGTGGTGCAGGTCAGAAAACCCTGTAGTTAAAGTGCTACTTGAAGCTCAGAGGAGCTGGATTAGCAGAGGAAGACAGAAAGTAAACAGCAGCAGGTCTCAGAAGCTACTTTTTCTAGAGCACCACTGGTTATAGCAAAAGAAACTGCTTTGTTCTCAGTACCAGGTTCCTACAACAAAACAACATTCTATTTTGTTATCTCTGTTTACAATTAGAGGGACCTCATTATTTAAACGTAAATGTTTTGATTATGGACAGTACAGTGTCAGAATCAATGCAAAAACCAAAAAAAGCTGTGATGAAGTAAGCATTGAAATATAAACTACTATATAAACAGAAATAATAATTGTTTAATAATAACTTATACAGACAAAAGTCCATAAATTCTGAGAGACAGTTTAGTTGATTAAATTGACTCCAGTACTTGATGGTATTTTATCAGTCCTGGAAAGTTGATATTAACAGGATTGAAACTCAGAATATAAAGAACAGAAACAAATATTGATTGCAAGACATTTTTCCCAACACTCTAATGATGTTGTCAGTGCATCAATAATAGTCCTTTCTTCAGGCCTCCACCAGAGTCCATTTATAAACATGTCTTATAAAGTTGTTACAAAATTACAAAGATAAATAAGGATATACATACATAATTATACAAAAATGAGGTATGGGACAAGAATATTATACAATATATTGGGACATAATAAAATTTCTTTTTATTTACAGAAATGAATGTATAAATGACTAGATATAAAGAAAACAAACAAATAAGGGCCACTTCCTCTGCTCATTGGTGAAAAGCCACCACTTGGTTTGATCAAGGCATCCTACAACATGAACCAGTTCTGCATGTATGTACTCTGCATACATGCAGTCAAAATGTTCAGTACTGAAGGTACCCATAAGTAATTCATGTGCCAAGGTGAATGATAAAGTGATAGAGCACAGTTGACCAGATATTATAGTATAAAAGTGTTACATTATAGATGTAGCTATTCCAGGTGACCACAATATAGCTAGCAAAGATTATGAGAAAAATTGATAATTATTTGCAGCTTTGCTTGGAAATTTCAAGAATGTGGAACATACAAACAAAAGTGTTGCCAATAGTAATTGGTGCCCTTGGTTCCATTTCTAACAAATTAACAACATACATCAACAAGCTAATTATAACACTTTGTATCTCTACAGATATCAGCACTTCTTGGAAGTGCCAATATCCTTTATAAAGAACTATCTAGAGTTATATGTACTCTGTTAATATCTTAAGCTGTGTTACAAGAGGTAAGAACAAGAACAATAATAATAATAATAATAAAGAGAAAATATTAACTGTATTAGAAATTGTAATGACTGAGACAGAGATTGAAATAGATAAAGCATATTATGCAAGTTCTTGATGTACAATAAATGATACAGTTTAATGGGCTGTAAATCAGATTTCAAAATGAAATACATGGAAAAAAAATTCTTATGGCCATAAATAAAAAGTCCTGCTATGGTCAACTTTGCCTTTCACCTCTTTCTGGGTTGATGATATATACAAGTAAAGGCCTTGTGCTTAAAACAGAAATCATTATGTGTCATAAGGTACCTGGCTACCAGTTAGGTAAGCAGTTTGAATCTCACCATCAATGCTTATGTCAATAGTAAAAGAAACTTAACTGTTGACAGCCCAGTTCACCTATTAAGTAGGTGTAATGGTAGAGATATTAACAAATGGTAACCTCAAATCCTACCATGAGTATTGCTTAAAAAAAAAGAGAGAGAGATGATTTCCTCTACACAGACAAAATCTCCATGATATAGGACCTCCACATAAATTCTGATATTATTGAGAAACAAGAATACAAACAGATCTGCAAGAAGAGAACATAAATGAACTATGTTTAAGTTATTAATAAAAATATATTCATCAATTAACTTGTGCTAAAACAAGATTTTTCACAATAAAAATTTTTTACTTTTCCTTTGTTACAAGTTTTAAGTTGTTTGTGACTTCAGTAGGATTTGAACTCAGAAAACATGGATATATTATGACATCAAGTATGAGACATAATAACTGAAAGATATATAAAATACAGAATTACTGGATACATAATTATGAGTTTAGTCCTCACAACAATTTACTTTGTTTGTAGCTATATTATTTTGTTCATAAAAGTAATGTCTTTAAGGGAATGTAAGAATGTCAAGACTTCTTATTCTTCCTCCCAAGTAGACTGGAATATTTGTACTGCATTATTTTAGGTTAAGAATGAATTGCCAAGTAGAAATATATTGGACTGTTTAGCTCATGCATTTTGATTTCAAATCTGTAGCAGGCAAAACAATTTCATTTTAAGTCTCAGTTTAGGTAGCTGAGGGGAAAATGGACATGAAATTGTTACGCAGGAGAATATCATGTTGCATCTGCTTAAAAAACCAGAGTCAGATGCTTATAGTTAGTTATTAAGGTATGTATCATTAATTTTTATAGCCTTATAGGGATGAAACAAACTTATTCAATTGATAGTGTGAACATTTTCTGCTTTATGAGTATATTTTATCAAGGATGAAATTAAAGATACTAAAAATTGGTGTCTTATATATCTGTTGTTCAGCAATAAAAAACAAAAAAACCCAAAAGACATATATCTTTAAGTGTGTATGGCACATGTGGTAGAGCAGGAGACTCACACAGTTTTGATTAACACTGCTGATCTTCTAGGGAAATGCATGAACTTAATAGTTATCTCTCTCTACTCTCATATTAATAGAACTGATTATAACTATTCCCTGCTTCCATCATAAAAGGTCATATCCATTTATTCCATTAATGCATGGGATAAACATATAAAACAAAATAAAACATTATTCATATAATCAACAAACAGAATGAAAGGATAATTTATGAATCTAAATGGAGAATCTCTATAGTCTTTACAGTGATTCATATGAAAAGAAATAAAATAAAATACGGATTCATATGAAAAGAAATAAAATAAAATACAACTCTTTGCAGCTAGTACTCTCTGTATTAGACAGCAATCCAGATCAATGATAGTCTGAAGTATTTTTTTTTCAACAATGCTGTAGTTTATGTTAAAGTAATTATGTTATGCAGAATTATTGACTGAATAAATACCTCTTATTCACTTATTTAAACTAATTTCTCTTCTTTATTATAACACTTAGTTTGACAACATATTTAACTTAATATTATTATTACTAGTCATTCTAGTAAATGGCTTAGGGAAGATCTTTTAAATTATCATTTTTTTCAACAGAGGTAGATATAAATCTAATTACAGGATTTCAACAATAGTAATTTTAATAACTAGAAATCTTATCTGCATTTACAATTATTAGCTGCTAAAAAATGCATTATTTGTACAGATCCTCAGTATTGTAAGAACAACAGTGAGTTGGAAGAAAGAAGAAATAAATCTTTAAGTATCTCTTCTGATATTGTGTACAAAATTCAAATCCTGCTGGAATAGATATTGCTTCCTAGTCTTCTGGAATCAATAAAGTTAAGTACCAGTAAGATACTGGAATCAATTCTTTGATTATAAGCTCATCTTTATGAAATCTTACAAAAGAAATTTAAAAAAAAAGAATTTAATTGTTAACATGTAAGATGACATTGACAGCAGCAAATGTAGACAGTTGAAGCAAAGATTTTGTTAGTGTGCCAAGCATCTTAATGTTCTGTGTTCAAATCAAGCCAGTGTCAGTTTATCTTATATCTGAATGAGCTAGCTTCATATCGAAGTTCTTTTACAAAAAGGAAAAAAGAATTGTGTCATATAAAAAGAAAGCAATATCTTAAAACAAAAATTCTCAAGCATTATTCTCATGAAAAAATATAATTGTATATTTCTAAAATAGACTGACTGTCTTTGACATCGTGCGTGTGTGCACTCGCATGTGTGTGTGTGTGTGTGTAAAATAATGTAAACTGAAAATATTCAAAAATATTCACTGAAACAAAAATCAGGCATAAGGTTTGGTTACAACCTTTTTTATTCTTAAGAAGCCATTCAAACATGATGCTTTTATTCTATAGGATGTTGTTTCAAAAGATTCCTACACTTGAAATATTGAATTCTGCATCAGCAAAAACTAGGTTAAGTGCTGGCTGGTAGGTAGCTAATCTTATTCTTCAGTAATCAATTACAAATCACTTTATAAATTACCAAGGTATGAAATAACGTTCTTTTGACACTCTCAGAACTCAAGAGTTTTTTTTTGTTATAAACTGTTGCACACAAGATGAACATTGTCATAGAAAAATTTTCACTAACCAACTTGTGAGTAATAATAGTGTTTTTATGATGTTTTACTTGTTTCTCAAAACTAGTAGCTGAATGATAGGGTTTATATATGAATAACTATTGAATGATAACCATCCAACCATGAAATGAACAGTGACAGTATTTCATAGTTATGCACATTGAGTTAAGGAGTAATAAGATTTCTAACACAGAAGTTGCAGCTTGGTCTGAGCTTACAAGCTTGTAATAATTAGTGTATTTTTTTTTAACCACCCATTTACTATTTTTATCTATTATGATGCTAACAGATTGCTTACAAATGCAAGCACACATCAACTGCACAATAAATATAAACTATATATTTGACAAGTGCAATAAATTCAGGGGTATAATTCTATTACAAAAATAAACAGATTTTAAAATAAACAATTATTAAAGGAAACCTTAATGAAACACATGAACCCTATCTCCATCATTGTCAACATCCTAAAATTACTAACAGCTCCTTAAATGTGGACTATGGAGGCCTTTATGCAGTCACTCAACCTATTAAAAAGGTAACAAAAAGGTTAATGACTTACTGAATAATACTGACTAGCTAGACTGTATTTGAATAAAAGACAAAATTATCATGGCTTCACCTTCATCAGTGCTGACATTCAGAAAGACTTCAAATAAAATAGCACTTCCAGTTGCTTAGCTGTTAAACCTAATCTCTTTACATCCATTTTTGCATGCTTGCATGGTTTAGACAAAAATATTATTGAGGTATTGTTTGACAGAAGGATGCCTTTCCTGTTGTGAACCCTTATCTGTTTCTCAAATAACAAATCTTTTATTTTACAAGTCTGCAAAAGCATGAAGCAAGAGGACAAGTTGTTGACTGGAGGAGTGACAACAGCAGTGCATGCTGTAGGGTACAACACATTGATGCAAATATGCATACACAGCTACCTATCTACATACATATGTGACAGACTTCACTGCAGGCTTCTCTCACTTTGGTTGACTTAGAGGTTGTATAAGACACCTGCTCAAGATACGGCACAAAATCTGAGCCCCAAATCACATGATTGGAGAAGTGAAATTCTTAACTAGACAGCCATATCTATCCCTTCTCAAAAGCTGGAACAATATTATTTGCACTTTAACTACAGCAAGAATCATC
This sequence comes from Octopus sinensis, assembly GCF_006345805.1. NCBI lineage: Eukaryota > Metazoa > Mollusca > Cephalopoda > Octopoda > Octopodidae > Octopus > Octopus sinensis. The sequence continues at coordinate 77,339,792 of NC_042999.1, read as the reverse complement.
TTTAATAGTGACTTCTGGCTGTAGTCACTGCTAAACCTTTCAACTGACAAACTGAATATTGCCTGCTCAGTAGAACTTATTGGGACAACAATACAAAAACCCTCACAAAACAACTACTACTACAGTGGGGATATCAATACTGCTGATACCAACCACCACCACTAAAATACAACACTCTCTTGGTCACAAATAGCAAGGATGATAAGGATAAAGACTTTTTTTGAAAAAGTTGTTTTCCAAAATGTAATTACTTCTCTCATTTAACACTCACTGGATTTCAACAAATGAATAATCTAATAATTAGATAACCTCCATTACACACATATTCACTAACATTGTACTCTTTCAATTACTAAACTAGTTAGATGCAATTATAAGAGCCCATCAATGTATTAGAGACTTAGTGTAGCAAGGAGAAAACTAATTATTAGCTTTATTTTCTACCCTGCTTTCTCAGGATAAAATTGGAATGAATTTTTCAGTAGATAGTATACAGTTGAACAACAGTAACTAAAACTGAGCTTAATTATGGCAATTCTAAAGATGATATTGGGAAAATATATTGATCTTTTCCTGCAGGAGAATTATCTGTCAGAGAGCTGCATACTGCAATAGCCTATGAAATCAACACAGCAGAAAAATATCTTCCAGACATAATACAAACAAGGAGAATAACAAAGCCGTTTTATGTTAGCCACAGTGTTAGCCCAGTAAACAATGAAACACTTTCCATTCCTAATATATAACTAAATAAAGACAATGGCAGTTTTTTTTTAATACAAAACATTTTACAGTTCACATCAAAGCAAGGATTTTCACTGCAGTTTTGCTGTTAGTTAAAATCATTGGAGGCAACCCTTTTGATACCAACCCGCCTGAAACTGCCTCTAGCTCTGTAGTACAAATGTCTTGTTTTCAAAAATTCTGAATTAAAATCTTCCACCAAACCTTAGTCACAATTTATGCTCCTAACACTAGCTTAATGATAACTAAGTTATTTTACTAAATTCTTTGTTATATTTAAAATTAATTGAAAGAAACACAGAGCATCTCAACTGAAATATGATAACAAAAGGGTTAAATACATGTATTTCTCACAGAATAAAGTTTAAGCTTTAGTTACAAGAAGAGAATTAAAAGGAGCCAATAAAAAAGCAAAAAAAAAAGCATTTTTTTAGTTAAAGCTAAAAGGTTAAAGCTTTTAAAGTTAAATGCTTAAGTAGTAAGCTTTATTATAGTTGGGGCAACATTTTAATAACAAAAACTGAATTCATTCACCTAATATTCTTCCATCATCATCTTCAGTTGAAATCCACAGATGAACAATACTAAACAACTAACCTTTCAGTCAAATAAAAACATTGATTTCTTACAAAGACATTTAGCTTCAGATTTATAAAGCATGTAGCCTCAAATTTCTGAATTAAAATGGCTTTGACTAGGAATCAAAACCACTCATGGATTTGACTTGAACTGTAATGACACTTCATAATGCTTGCCATTAGATAAAAAATTTTCCTTTCAAAGAACAACAAAAGTATAAAAATCTTTAGTGTGTTGAATCAACACTAATGATAGAGGTATGGAAATGTGAGACACTAACTGAAAATACTGGTAAGTCAATCTTCTTGAAACTCTTCAAATTTCATTATAGGATCAATATAGTTTACATAAAGACTTAAGCAACTGCGAAAGAAATATCCCTCTAGATCAGAGGTTCTCAAACTTTTTAGGCCCCACCCCATCATGGCCACGTAATACTCTCAGTACCCCAACCCTATTTTTATGTATACATAAATATTTTATATTTTACTAATTTATATATACTATGAATCATTTGATATTTAATACATTATATAATTTGTATACAATACTATAATAATATTATGATAAATTTATAGCGTCCCCCAACTCAATGCCTTCCTCCCAATGCCTCCTTTTTCTCTACACCCCCCATCCCCTTAGGGGGCCACCTGGACCGTCTCAACACCCACAGGGAGCAGTAGCACCCACTTTGAGAATCTATGCTCTAGAAAGACTACTAGATAAATACTTGCTACGATTTTCCAGTTTGTGGACACAATGGACTAACTGCATCGGATGATAAAATCAGGGGGAAATTCCTGAAATTTGTTGTCCCTCTGCTACAGCAACAGTGCCTCATTTTAATAGATTATTTGCACTATACATCTACTTCAGAATAATTATGTCCTGCACACTTTAGCTGATGCTTTTACTGCTTGGTTGCTCTCTCAGCTCACTTGTGCAATGCTTTTTAATACAAATAAGCTTTATATATCTGAAGGATAAGTCTGTCTTCTGCAGATCATTTGTACTTGATGATACCCATAACTCATTAGTATCATACATCTTAAGCACACTTCATCTAGTCTGCCTTTGAAGTGAAGAGAAAAAGTCTTTGCTACCTACCAAGATAATTTCTTTTTCCCCTTCCACTGCAACTATGCTGTCACTACAGCTGTACCTGCTAACTAATTAGATTAACTAAGTAATAAAAACTGTTAACTGTGTTTTGAAAGCTGTTTAAGTTCATTTTTTTTTTATTTTATAGGTTCTTCTGTGGCTGACCACTCCTATGAATCTATCACATCAAAAGTTCTGATAATGTAATAATTTGCCACACATCTTATTGCACATTTAGTATACACCTCACTTGCAATAAGTACACAGTATTGAAGTCCTACGTATTCATTCATTTTCTATGTGATACAAGGATTTGATGTTCTCTGTTAATAGCTAGCAGTTTGCCATGTTGACTGTTTATCTTTTTGACTCTAGACCAGTGGTTCCCAACCTTTTCACTATCAAGGACCCCTTTTATTTTCTCACAGCCCCCCTTTTAATATGCTTATCCTTATATATATATGTATATATTATTTTACCTTTTACTGGTTTCAGCCCAGGGCTGAGGTCATACTGGAGCATCACCTCTTAGTCGTATAAATCGACCCCAGGACTTATTCTTTGTAAGCCTAGTACTTATTCTATTGGTCTCTTTTGCCGAATCAGGGACGTAAACACACCAACATCAGTTGACAAGCGATAGTGGGGGGGGGGGACAAACATAGGCACATAAATATACACACAAATATATAAATATGTATATATACACACAACTGGCTTCTTTCAGTTTCAGTCTACCAAATCCATTCACAAAGCTTTGATTGACCTGAGGCTATAGTCGAAGACACTTGCCGAAGTGGGACTGAACCCGAAACCATGTGGTTGGGAAGGAAGCTTCTTACCACACAGCCACTCCTTTACACACACACACACACACACACACACGAAATTTTGAATTTAGTTCACAGACCCCCAGTACTACCTTTGTGGACCACCTGGGGTCTGCAGACCACAGGCTCTAGACCATCCTTTCATATAAAGTATATTTTCTGCAATTCTTCAGTAGACTGTATGAGAGCAAGATTATCAGGATTGATTGTCTTTAGTTCCTATGGACAACAATCCTGAACTATTTGGTTGTACAATGCTGATAAATAGATGGATACTAAGAACTAAATTTCTGTTATATTAAAATTTTATCAGCTAATACTGTAACAGCCCCCAACCCAACCAAATACATGATGGCCATGGCCCCTAATCCTATTCAACTAAACTCACTTGTCTAAATGCCTGTTGAAAATGTTTTTTCAACAGTTACACTGGAGTTCAATGATACTGCACTGATATAACATGTACTATCTAATGCAAGCAGATGTAGATTTATAATAAATAAGCAATTTACATGTCACCTTACGTCCATAGATACTTACATATATATAGTATGTACTTAATGATGAACTTAAGCAGATTAAACTAGTTATATGATTGAACTAGTGATCGCTAAATAATAATAACAACAATATTAAATTTTGGCAAAAGATCAACAATCTGTAGGGGAGGAGATAAGTTGATTACATTGACTTTAGTTCTTGACTGGTACTTTATTTTATTGACCCTAAAAGGATAAAAGGCAAGGTTGACCTTGGCTGGGTGTTAACTTGAATTTAAAGAGCAGGAAGAAATACTACTAAGTATTTTTGTTCAAGCATTTCTTCCAATGCACTAACAATTCTGCCAGTTCACTAAAGAATAATAATAATAATAATAATAATAATGAAGCTGATGATGATTTCAAATTTTGGCAGAAAGCCAGTAATTTTGGAGGAGGGAACTAATAGATTACATCATCCCTAGTGATCAACTAGTACTTATTTTACTGACCCTGAAAAAATGAGAGGCAAAACTGACCTTGGCGGAATTTGAACTCAGAAAATAAAGATGGATGAAATGCTATTAAGCATTTGGCTTGGCAAGCTAATGATTCTGCCAGCTTTAGGGCTTTTGGCTTAAAAACTTGACAGCTCTGCAGAGGAGAATTGTGAAACAGCTGGATGAAATAATGAGAAGTGACATCCAAGTACTGGCCTGGATGACAAAAAGAAAGAACGGTACTATGCCAGAAGGAGCCAAGTAAAGGAGTGCGGTTGGAAATTTCCAACCAATATCTTGTTTGCCACTGATGTGGAAACTGATGACAGCCATCATATCAAGCAGCATCTATAAATACCTAGATGAGAAAGACCTACTACCAGTGGGACAAAAGGGGTGTAGATGTAAGAGCAGAGGAATGAAGGATCAATTACTAATCGATAAGACTATCCTGGCTGACTGCAAGAAGAGACACAAAAATTTAGTGATGGCATGGGTGGACTACAGGAAAGCATATGATATGGTCCCACATTGATAAAAGCACTGACTCGCCACACTGTAGGATGTGCTCTGAGAAGGGAGAAAGTATAAGCCATATTGTTAGTGAGTGCTGTAAGCTTGCACAATGCGAATACAAAAAGAGTACAACAATATGGCCAGATATGTCCACTGGCTGTTGTGCGGTAAAGAATACCTTGAGAGAGCAGAACAATGGTATGAACACAAGCCAGAGGGAATAATGGAAAACGAACATTAATAAATACTCTGGGATCTTAACATTAAAAGAAGCAAAGACAATAGATGTTGCAATACCAGGTGATTCGAAGGTGAAATGTAAGGAAACAGAAAAGAGTGAGAAATACCAGCTATTGTGGGATGAGATAGGAAAGTTATGGGGCATGAAGAAAGTAATGGTAAAACCGGTGATAGCTGGAGCATTAGGAACAGTTTCCAAGAGCTTTGAAAAGCATAAGAATATTGGAGCTACTTTCAGGCTTGAAGTGATCCAGAAGGCAGCATTGTTGGGTACAGCTCACATTCTAAGGAGAGTATTGTCTCTTTGAGTCACAGGAGAAGGCATGACTTGAAAGCTTTGGTGATTTGTTATTGCCTGCCTTCAAGTAAAGAACAACCGCAAAGAGAACAGTGAGAATCAAAATAATAATAATAATTATTATTATTCAACAAAATATAAGTGAGAGTGGCAAGAGTGTAGAGACTGAATGGCCTACCCTCTGTAAGCTTTTCTTTGTAAGAAGAAAGAAACAGAGAGAAGGCACTTTTGATGCCTTGGATGTGATAGAGTAATCTGAGCACTTGCATGAAGACATCTCCCAATTAAATACGGTGGTCTTCCTTCAGTCAGGGAACTCTCTTGTTGAAATTCTTTATTGTTATACTTCTTTTTTATTTTTATTTTACTCAATGTCCTGGGACCTTGTGGCCAATGAAAGAAATAATCAACTTTTTCAAGTTTCACATAAAAAGGAAAGTGAAAGCAGAGAGGGAATTGCTGCCCTTCACCCTATCCAGCAAATTAGTAATGATAGTAATGAGCATGGTCCAAGTGAAAGGGTCTACTCTGAGTATGTGCCTGTAGATTGAAGAAGGAGAACATGAAAATGACAATTACTTTAGGGGTGCTGTGGGATTCTCATGAGTAACTTTTGAAAGTCTCCCACTTTTGGGGAATTATTGTTTGGAATTTGCTTTTTTGTTAGTTATTCTCCTTTTTCATACCCTTTTAAGAAATCCCACATTGTTCCCAATGTTTTTGTGATCTATATAATAATAAAACTGTATAATGATAAAAATAATAATTTAAATTGTATTCTAACTCAGATACACAATTAGAAAGTCTTTCCAATGCAAACAATATGTAGCTTGGTGTTGATGAATGACAAGATTCACCTTCAATGAAGGCGAGCTAATCATGTTAGTAAATACTGACAATGCAACTGAAGAATTAAGAACACAAGAAATGGATAAATGTCTGAGAATCAATGAAGGTAAACAAATAGAAGATATGAAACGTAAAGACTCAATCTCAGCTGACTAAGATGATCCTTAAGAGTAAACTTACTCAAAACATAGGATGGAAGCAATAAGCATGTCAGTACATTTGATAGTAAGCTATCATTTCAATGTTATAAAGTGGAAGTTGTAAGCGATCCAAAAACTAGATAGAAAATAGGAAAACTATAGCATAATTCAGAATTTAGATTACATTATCCAAAAAGACATAATGGAGGAAGGGACCTTATATAACTAAGAATGGTCTTTAAATTCTCTTCAGCTAGATTAGAGACTTGCTGTCATATAAAAAATTTTAAAGAATGAGAAAAAACTATACAAATAGAAAGCATTCTGTTTTAAGTAGTTATAAAACATAACAAAATCAAAACCTTGTATTCACTAAACAAAGAATTACTGAAATATTTAGCAGAAGTACATAGATTAAGTAAGGAAAAAAATTTTAGAGAAATAAGTAAAATAAAAAACAGTTGAGAAAATGAAGGGATGGAAATTAAAACCATTTCATAGCAGATTCCTATATTGATTAAATAAACCCAATTGCAATAAACAATAGAGCTACATCAGGTTCCAAATAGGGAAAATTGAGTGCCTATGATTTCCAGGATTAGTACCTCCTGATTAGACATCAAACAGAATTATATACTGAAGCAAAATGTCAAACTTAAATACCACATTTGTGGTCAATTCACAATGCTTCAGGGGACATGATGAGGTAGCTACCTATATGTGGGAAATATGCAAGTAAATCAAAATTTACATCAGAGAAATGATACAAGTTTACATCAGAGACAGTTGCAAAAAATGAAAACAGTGGGATTACTTCTCTGAAAATTGCAAATATGTAAGATAGAGAGATAGGAGCAAACTAGATATCATTATAAAATTTTGCATACTTATTGATGCAATTTGTCCAACAAACAATACCATCTCTGTAAGGAGTTTGAAAGATTACACATATTAAGTAAAATATGAAATATGGATCAAAGAATTAGAAGAATTATGGCAAGGCATTCTGTCGAATCTATCACCCAATAAATGATAACAATAATCCATAGTAACAATGAAAATTGTAATTTTTTTTTTACAACCACTTTGATCATGTACCATCAGCATTGTTGTAACTTTTTTTTTTTACCTAGAGAGTCTGACTGTTAATCACTCATTTGTGAAATCTCACTGAGGTCAACTTTGTCTATTATCTTTACATAATAGATAAAATAAAGCACTAGACCAAAGTGGTAGATTGGCAGAATTGTTAGTGCATCAGACAAGATGTCTTGCAGTATTTGTTCTGGTTCCTTATCTTCTGAATTTTAGGGAAGTAGATTTAATCTATTATTTGGTTAATCACCATCACCTGGTTTTTGTGTGATTTTAGTGGGGGTTCATTTTGTTGCAGGCATCAGGGCCTGGTCTTTGGTTTGAAGATGGCCTCCTCCCTTTTTCCACCAGTTTTAGCAGTCTAGAAAAAAACAAAGGGTCATGGTTGCTGCCCTTCCGTCCCTGACAAACTAATTAAAAAAAAAAAAAATGGAGTGAAATATATTTTCAAAGTGAACTGAGATAAGCAGACTTTATGTACTCCAAATGATATGACACAATGGGTACAGTAATACCATGGTTGTAGTTAAGTTCCAGAACTCAACACAATACGCTAACAAAAACATTTGCTAATAGTACTATACTTGCTATTTACAGTAGTGAGCCATTCTACTCTTGAAAGTGAAGCGTTTTGATTTCTAACACAATGTTATATTGGTGATAAGATCTTAAAAAAAAAAAAAAAAAAAAAAACTGGCACTCTGTTGGTTACAATGATGAGTATTCCATTCCAGTATATCTGATCCACAGAACAGTCCGCTCATGAAATCAATGTGTAAGTGGCTGAGCACTTCACAGACATGCATACCCTAAAAGTAGTTCGCAGGGAGAATCTGCATGATGCAAAATATAACAAGGCAGGCCCTTTGAAATACAGGTACTTCTTATTTTTGCCAGCTGAGTGGACTGGAGCAATGTGAAATAAAGTGTCTTCCTCCAGGACACAAGAATTGAACTCAAGACCTTACAATTGTGAGCCAAATACCCTTCACTAATGACAGGTTATGAATAGGAAGAGGGGCAGTATCCATGATTTTTGTAGGCCTTATCAGTCCTGTGAGATTGATGGAGTTACCTGCTCTACTGAACTTCTTTCAGTCAATATTTGCAGGGACAACATAAGCCAAGTAAACTGATCTGAATGTTTAGAACAGTGAACTATACTACAGGAACCTAAAGACCAAGAGAAGTTACACAAAGAAAGATTTAAAATCTTTTTTTAAAACTTAAATATTTTGTAGACAGAGCATTTGATTGTGATTTAGTTATTTCCTATAGCTTTATTAGAAATTAATATTTTAAAACTGCAAAATCTAAAATAGTTTGCAAAAATGAAATCACATGAAGATAAAGTTACTACTTAACTCCAGGCCAGCTGTGATCAAGAAGACTATGGAGTTTTTGATAACTATTTTAAACACATAAATGTTTACTTGAAAAGTGAAATAGATGGGCATTTTAAAAGGATGCATTTCACAGAACAGATGGCAAAATATAAGGAAAACCAAGGAAGTTTTACTATCTCAAATGTATTGTTTTTTTCTATATTCACATAGACAGGTCATTTTTTGAAAATGGATACTTGAAAATATTTTTACAAGATATGAAGAGTTGTGTTTTGTATGGAAACTGTATAAGTGAATTACTTGATTTCAGTATATTACTGGTACTTATTTTATCAATTTTGAGGGATGAAACAAAGTTCATCTAAGAAAGATTTTAAATCAGAACAATGAATATTAGGTTGCTCAATAATTTTCAAATATTGCAAGATATAAGCCACTAGACTTTCTTAACAAATTCATGTATTAGTAATAATCTGAAAGCCATGCTTTTATAGAGAAAATAACAGAATGACATGATATTTAGAAGTTATTATCTTTTATCGTTTACTTGTCTTTTGTCATTAGAATGCAGCCATGCTGGGATACTGCATTAAAGAATTTTTAGTTGAATGAATTGACTCCAGTACTTATTTATCTAAAAATCCTGGTTTTTATTCTATTGGCCTCTTTATTGAACCACTAAGCACACCAACACTAGTTGTCAAGTAGTCATGGGGGACAAACACAGACACAAAGACACACATATATATGATGTGATTCTTTCAGTTTCTGTCCACCAGATCCACTCACAAGGCTTTGGTCATCCCTTGGCTAAAGTAGAAGACACTTGCCCAAGGTGTCATGTAGTGGGACTGAACCTGGAATGATGTGGTTGGCAAGCAAGCTTCTTATCACACAGCCATGCCTCAACTTTCACCAAACAAAGTGTGCAAGATGAGGCATGGTTGTGTGGTAACACACTTTGTTTGGTGAAAGTTATATTTGGTATTGATTTCATCATGACCGGACAGTATTATAAGGTGGTAATGAATTTAGATTTTGCATTTATCATACAGTTATTAGAGTTTGAAACTGCACTTTTAGCAATTTAGAGATTGCATACTCTGTGACATAAATCCCACTAAATTTTATTGAGCTGTCAATGGCATAATTGTCAGAACCAGAAAATGCTAGGGTCAATTTTGCCTTTCATCTCTCCAGGATTAATAAAATAAGTACTGTGACCTTGTACCAATATAAGAAATAACTACTGAATGGTAGTGTTTTCTAATTGCTTTTCATTTTCAGATTTATACATTATTCCTTTATTTTTAAGGTAACATGCTTTCAATTGTTATTGTTAGTTGTTACAACTTTTAATGAAGATAATTTTGAAAATTACTATGCCAGCATGGAAGGCGGATGTTAAATGATGATGATATATATATATATGGCGTTAGGAAAGGCATCCAGCTGTAGAAACACTGCCAGATCTGACTGACCTGGTGCAGCCTTCGGGCTCCCCAGACCCCAGTTGAACCGTCCAACCCATGCTAGCATGGAAAGCGGACGTTAAATGATGATGATGATGATGATGATGATACACACATTTAGGAATCATTAATAAATAAGATGTACCCCATTTGCATTTACAATATTTTGGCTTTAACCTTTCAGCTTTTCATAAGTCACTTGCCACTTTCCATAAATACTGTTTGTAATTTAACTTACAATTGCCTTAAAAAAAAAGTTAAAATAATCTTAATTATTGTTAATATTGTCTAGAAAGGTACCAGAACCATAAGTATAACATATTGTGTTTCTATGATCTACACCTGGAACAAATAAATCCAATGGTACATTTAAATAATCAGTCTTGATTGACAATATGCACAAATTAAGGGTAACAATCGTTTGACTACATATGGAAGCTATCCATATATAAATTTGTGAGACAACATATAATTACAGACATTATTATGTAGTCTCATATTTATAGTGAAATTATATTCTACCTAAGCAATAATTTATATTTTCATACATGATGTCATTAACATATATTTGTTAGCAATACCAATATTCATATAGACTAATTAGTTATATAGCCAAACTACCTGACATACGCAATTATACGTGTATGTTAATGATAAAATTCAATAAATAAGTCACATGTATTTTTTCATGTATTTTTAGAGTGGAAAATCACAACTTATTTACAAGCATCTACGGTAAGTTAAAAGCATCTCTTATGCTATGGTTCCTTTCGTTTTTCTTTAAGTATCCTAAAATCTAAAATTAATATCAGAAAATGCAAATCTACCAAATAAAAATAAGATTAATTATAAAATCAAGGTCACAAATTTTTGGAAAGCAGTATAGCAAATTATACACCATTCAGACCTAATTGTGTGGTAAAATTTAAAGTTTACAATAGATGAATATCTTCATAAAGACAAAGATTTTGAGGCTACATTGAGCATGTTTATAAACTGTTGAAATACCCTTCTTAGCTCTCAAAATCCGAAAGATATTATAAAGTAGAATGTGAATATTTCATAATTAAAATAATTCTTCACAAGAAATAGTAAACTAATATGACATAGCAATGAAAGAGATCTATAATCTAAGGTCAGGTTAAACATAAAAGCATAATGTTAGACATAATTTATGCTGTTTTCCATTTTGAATAATATCTTGGGCTTTCTAATGGAACATGAATGGACTATAGATTTCATTCCTGTATATGTGCATAGATACACATAAATCTCTATTTATAAATATGAAATTACTTCTATATACATGTCTGCCTTCTATATTTATAAACTTCAAAGTGAAAACTCACAAAACCATATATATTATTAGTTGCCATCTCACGGAGGAGGTTTGCATTTTGAGAAATAGCAGTTGAATCTCTCTCTCAAACCACAACTCATTGTCTGCCAAGATGTAGAAAGAATGTTGAAACGGAGTATAGAGTCAATTTTTCTCAGTCTCCTTGGAACATTATACATATATAGAGAGAAATTGATTTCTAATTTGGATTTTAAATGCTTCATGTATTAAATGTGATAACATTCACAGCTCCAGTTACTCAAATACACTACTATTTTGAATGCAAATCCCAAGGTTTTACATAAAATAAATGTTCATAATAAACTGGATTACATTTCATCAACTACTCTGTTGGAAAAAAAGTGTTTTACTGTGTCAAAAGTGAACAGTATTTTATTTGGATGCTTTTCTACTGAAATCATTATAAGGATATTAAAAAGACTAGAGGTCCTTAAATTAAAAGAAAAATATTTTGAAGGTTTTGTCAGGAAGAAGAGGAAAGGCCATGACTTTTGCAGGCTTTCCAAAACTGGTGAGATTGATATGGTAAATGTTGAGCTTGAATATTAGTAAACATCTGCAGAAAAAATGTGAATGGGAAAGAATTTCTAGAAGGTTGATGTTTGGGAGAAATATTAGAGAAAATGGAGAGGGGCAAAATAGATGACTTGGGAGACAGTGTGAAAGAATAAACAATGCTCTTTGAATAATTAAATCTTTATCCACTACCCTGACATGTCAATAAATAAAATCACTGTTATCAAAAACTACTATATTACGAAGTTGAGATGGGGAGGGTTGAAAGCTTTTGAAATGTAGTCAAACATAAAAGCTATGTGAGCAGTGTACCAAAGAGAAAAAAATGCCCAAAAGAATAGAATCACTCCCAAAACAATCCTATTTCAAAAGAACTTTAGAAGATGTCCTGCTGGGAAATACTTATATCTTGAGCAGAACCCTTTCAGGTAGGCTAGCAGTAGCTATGTGTCTTTGTGTGTGTATATGTGTAAAGAAACACAAATACATGTGCATATATCAATAATATATCACTGTTTTTTTTGTAAATATCTTTGAATGTACATGTGTTGATAAAAGTGCACATATGTATGCATACACGTGCATTTCACATGTGTAAATAAGTTATTGTAAACATATATAACTGAAAAATTGAAAAATAAAATAAAATTCTTAATGAAGTATATTTGGTAGATTAGTGGACAAAAAAAAAATCACAGATGTAAAGGATGTGAAACATAAGTCTACTACTACTTATAACTTTTTGGGAGACGTTTTGGGATATATATGTAGAATGTTCAATCTACCCAGTACATGATAGATATTTCTTTTATCAATCCTGCAGGAACAAAAAGGCAAAACTGACTTCAACAAGATTTGAACACTAAATGTATCTTTGTGAAAGTACTCTCAGGGATTTTGTCCTGTATCATACTTTTCCTGCCAGTCCACAATAATAAGGAAATTTTGGTGCTACTTTAATGTGTGGTCAACCTGGCTATCTACACTGTAGCATGCAGTCTAACCCTATTCCTAATTCTAAACCCTAACCCGGGGCAGGTTGTTTCACCACACAGACTATGGATACTGTGGTAAACAATATGTTAAAGTAGCACCAAAATCTTTATGTTAAGAATAGTACAATGAACTGTCTGTCCAAGTAATAGTTTGCATTAGAGCAAGATGAATATATAGAAATAATCAGAATATTATGTATGAAAAGACAGATGGCCTACACTGAAGAACATGAAGCAGCAGTAGCAACTATAATATCCACAAAACCACCATTGCCAAATTTAGTTTTAGAAAATAATTCCAAACAGAATTAAGGATTATTGATGTAGTCCTGACATGAAAAACAACCATGAAAACAGCTAGATTTTAGATTGTGCTTTTAGTTGCATGACTGCAAGTTTATTTTTATTTTATTTGCATATTTTAAAAACAAAAGTTACATTTGGGTTGTCTATTAATATAAAGACAAGAAAGAATATCTTCTAAAGGTTCCCGAGGTTCACAAATCTTGTGATCTGTAGTTACAACAGTGATAGTTGAAGAAAAGTTAAATTCTACCCTCTGGCAGAATGTCAGCATTGTACAAGTAACATCAGTTAATGTCCACTTTTTCATGCTTGAATGAGTTAGATGGAATTTGTTGAGGCAGATTTTCTATGGCTGGATGTCCTTCCTGTTGCCAGCCCTCAACTGTTTTCAAGCAAGGTAATATTTTCTCCATAGCCATACATGTTTTTTTTATGAAGGATGGACTAGAAATGAACAACACTGCTTGTATGACAATGATGCTCATTTACAATCAACAAGCAATGTGAAGACAAGAGTACACACACACACACACATTTATATGACTGTCTTCTTCCAGTTTCTGTCTACCAGATCCACTCACAAGGCTTTGGCCAACCCAAGGTTATAGTAGAAGGCATACAGCCATACCTGTGTGAACATTGTCAAAAAATCTGATAACTATTTCTGAATGCTTTTTGAACTGATGTAAACAGAGTTAAGTGACTTGTTCACTGATATAAGAAAATAATTGCAAAAAAGATGGATACAAACTAAAAATTCACGAGTTAGATTAACAATTTACTCACAGTTTTATATAGAGTTTACATCAAGCATATAATATTCTTTTTGAATTAACCATATATAATTTACTAGAAATCTAATTTATATATCCGAGAAACAATTCAATGAAAGTCAGTTCAAAATTTCTCAGATAAAGAACTGTAAGATTGAATTAATACATTTCATTTAAAATATTTAAAAAAATCATTATAAGATACTATTGCTTCTTATTTTACATCTGAAACCAGTAAACTGCATGACACACTAGTCAAAGTTGAGACATGCGAAATTATAGTTTTCACATCTGATATGTTGTTATATCAAAATTATACACACATGCTTGTTAACATTATAACAAGAAGAGTTCAAATTCTGTTGAGGTTGACTCATCCTTTCAGGGTTGATAAAATAAGTGCCAGTTGGACACTAAGGTCAATGTATTCAACTTACCTCTACTCTGAAATTGCTGGCCTTGTGCCAAAATTTGAAACCAATATATGTTTATTTTTCAGTTGACTACGCTATTGATGTAGCTTCAAAATTTTCTAAATATTTAATAATTACCATATAAAATATATTTACCATATGGCAAGCCAATGTATTCAGTTAGTATCTTTTGCTGGATAACATCTGTCGATCATCATTGCTTTTAATTCTATTTGTATATCTTAATATATTTTTTTAACTTATACTAACTCATTGCAACATGCATTTTATTGATACTTTGATACAGTATGCAGCTAATTAACCCTTTAGCCAAACATAGCACAACCTCCCCCACACACACACCTCTACGCTGTTCCAAAATTATGTAAGAAGTCATGCATGATAAATAAACATGCCAAGAGATGACAGACAAGTGGGAATAGAGGTTTTGACAGATATCATTAAATGAACTCAAAGGAAAGAAGGAACAAGGTGTGAGAAAATACAGAGCTATAGAGTGAAAACCTGATTGGTGATCATTACAAAAAACCTTTTGTTCAAATCCTGGTAGTAACAAATCTCAATTAGAGTTGGTTTCTATAGACAGTTAATGCACCATTAGAAAAAGCAAGCAAAAATGGTATTGTGATCTTTGACCAAATAAATTAAACCAAGATAAAACAAATAACAGTTGACCTTGATTTTGCTAATGGTTTTATGTGCGTCATAGAAAATATGTTAATCAAATAAAGCACATAAAACCGCAACTTTGAACTAACTCAAAACTGATTTTTGTGTACACTATTGTACCTGCTGCAGGAAGGAACATGCCATCCAACCTGTTTATTAGTTGTCCATTACATATAGAGTAGTTATGAAAGAATGTTACACCTATAGAGATCAGTTTACACTGAACTTATAACCTTTACAAGATTCAATCCAGACACTATAAACCAAGTTTGCAAAGCATATGGACAAGTGGAAATCCTAACAAGATCAAGATAAATTAGGAAATATTTATTTATTGGAACATGTAAGGGATAACCTAGCAGAAATGTTCCTTTTGTTATACATTATTGGAAACAGAAATATTTTAAACATTTATGCTTTTTCAAACATATCCACTGACAACATTTTTCTCTAAGACAATAATAATAATGAAATTATTGTATACAGTGCTCTGGTGCACCACAACTTGTCAAAAGTGCATATAAAGCATATGCAGTAATGTGTAAATGTCTGGAAAGTGAACAGTGTATGAGTCAGCCCTCATCACTTTTGGAGCCGTGTATGTCTTCTATGAACTATATAAACTTGAGAGGATTTAATGACTGATTTTTCTATAGTCTTTATAAAAGAAGTGACATACATTATTTGAAGGTATCATATAACTTTTTACCAACATTAATTTGTCCTTCAAGAGTATTTCATTACAAGTTAATTACATTTTTAAACCTTTCCAGGATACAAGAATGTAAGCATGTATAAAATAATAGTTGATATAAATGATAAATAAACAAAGCATAATGCAGGCTAAACATAAGAACCATATTTCATAGACTGGTTCAAAATTTTCAGAGTAAACTATTGCCTGAAATATTTTTGTGAGTAAAGAGTGACTAACAAGATGAAAGTGTTCTTCAACCAGCTGGTAACAATATTTTCAATGTCAGACATCAGCTAATGCAGGGGCTAGAAAGCTATTTGAGCAATATGCATGCTCAAATTCTAATTTAGTTTCTTAAAAAATTAAAAATGTTTATTAAAACTGATCATCAACTTGTAAATGCTACTTTAAAAGTACCTTATGTTGAAATGAAATGATTACAGTAATATATTAAATAAAGTAATTATTGCAAACATAATAAGCTAAAATTTTGAAATATTACACAAATCTACAGAGTCACAGCTGGCTAAGTTGCTACAATATTTGTTTACACATTGAATAATCAACAGTGTATATTTTATCATTCCTACTACATTGGTCCAGAATAAACAATACTAGTCTGCCTAGCTGGAAATTGTTACCATAAAGAGATACAATTTCATATTCTAAACAACAATGTATTAAATTGATGAGTGTTGTGTCAGCTTGTAACCAAAGCTCAAAACTTCCCATAAGCAAAATCTAGGAAAGAATGTCCTATCCAGGAGCAGAACTCTAACTACTTAAGATAATGAAAACTGAAAGAACTTTAGTACACTGATATAGTTTAGTAACAGAAGATAAATATAAATTAAAAAAGATGGCTACATGATGGTATACCATATTTACAGCAAATAAATAGTAATGTTATCTGTTAATTTTGTTAAAAAAAAATCCAGAACAAAATCATCATTTTCAAATTTCTTCAAACATTTTTCTAAGTACTTCATATATTGCAATAAAATTGTTGATTCTAATTTATTTCCAAAGAATTTTTTTAGCTTATTTTTATACATATATCCCTATCTTTGAAGATCTACAGCTTTCCAGTTAGTTCAGTATGGAGAACCAAGAATCCATATGAAAAACCCAGTTGGGAATTCACTGGAAGAGGTTTGAAGCATAAAGATGATAAGCAGATGACATATCTGTCTCTCAAATTTCTTAGTAAGTATATATAAAAACAGTGTCAATCTTTAGAATTTTTGTATGTTGATCTAGAAATTCTGACTAGCTATATTTAATATTCATAATAGCCCAACAGGATATCACCATTTTATCTGTGGCTACGTCATTATATTTATTGCTGGTGTCCCATAAATCTTACATTATGAAACTACGTCTTGTTTATATCATTGTTCCACTAACTCAGCTTGGAATTTCCCAGTCACCTGGCTCTGTCTGTAATAAATTATTTTTGTCTTCATGTTATTTCTGCAACACTAGTGAACTTCGCAGCTTTTCAGTTTTTAATTTGACATTTGTTTTTTATATTCCATGTAAAAACGTTAGAAATCAAGTCAGTAATTATATGAATATAATATGACACAATGTGTGTGTGTGTGTGGGTGTCTGTGTGTAGTAAATTCACAGATTTATTTTGTATTTTTTAACAAAGTAAGTCAATAACTAGAGAGCATATACAACATGACCAATTTCTCATTGCTTTCTTTACAGGAGAATAGATGTCCTACGAGAATAAAAGGCAATTTCAATAGATTTAAATGGAAGACAACAAATTCCAGCTGAAGTGTTTCATTAAGATTTTATTTTATGACATAATTATTCAAAACTATAAAGTAATGAAACAAAAAAAAAATTTTAATTAGAGAAATAAATCTTTAAATAATGTATTTATTTCCTAGTTTGGCGTTTATCTATTTTGACTCTTCCTTATTTGTTAAGATTCTGAAAATTTTGATATTTACAAATTTATGCAAATATCAAATGTTTTCAGACTTAGATGGCATTCTTGTAGACAACCAAACATATGTATTGCTTAACAGTAGAATGTGAAAGCTGTTAACCCATTAACTATTGTCTAACAGTCCATTATCTTAACCAATGTATTTCTTCAACACAATATAGTAATAAAGAAAATAATTAACTATTTGTAATTTGGAGTAAAGAGGAATTATTAATTATATTTAAATTAGCCACAAATTTTTTTCTTACTACCAAAATTATTAGTAGAGCTTGGTGAAATCTTTTGATTAGCCAGTTTCTGTCAAACCATCCAACCCATGCCAGTATGGAAGGAAGACATTAAATGATGATGATGATGATTATCTCCACCCTTTCAAACTTAACACAAAATATTTTTTTAAATGAATAAATTTTGAGACAACAAATAAACCAATAGGCAAATGACAAAAAAAAAAAAGAAGAAAACTTAACAGAACAAATACACACAAAGGTATGTTTTCATTATGATAATGGGCCTATTCTCAGCATGTCTGCAAGACAAGAGATGACAACTGGGAAATGGCCCTTACCTTGGAGGTCAAAGTAACCCTGGATCTGTGAGGATCCTCGACTAGTACTACCTAATAATCCTTCTCCTTAAGCACCCTAGCACATATTTGTATTGTTTTCTATTTCTTTATTCATGTTATTTCTGTAGAAACTTCGACACTTTTTGCAACCTTTCCCTGTAATATTTTTTCACTCATGCAATTTCTGTGTAGACCCCAACACATTTTGTACCCTCATACTGCTCTAACATCTTCTCAACTACCGTCCTTGTGGGAATACAGAAACAAATTCTTATTCTTATTATTCCACCAAGGTTGACTTTCCTGTCATCCTTTTGGGGTTGATGAAATAAGTACAAGTTGAACACTGGGGTCAATATAATTGGCTTAACCCCTAACCCAAAATTTCAGGCCTTGTACCTATAGTAGAAAGGATTATTACTACTACTAAACAACAACATCTGAAGCTGTCTCATTAACAATAATTGGATCTTTGGATTGACTAATACCACTTTCCTTGCAATAACATCTGCTAATTTCCCTCCTGGTCTTCCTATAAGTACAGTTATCCTTAAGAGTGGGGTGGGTATGTAAACAACATTTTTAACACCAAAATATGTGTCAATTATCTCAATAAACCAACATTACCTATTTACATAATTTTTAATCTATTGATATAATACACTAGTTTCTTTTGAATTTCTGAAGTGAATCAGCCTATTTTCGTATTTGAAAGAACCTTTCTTGTAAAGAACACTGGCAACTAGTCTAATAAATTACAGCTTTATTTGTATTGTTATTTGGAAGTACAATTTAAAACAAAAAAATGAATTGCCAACTGAGACATCACCTGATAAAGCAACAAAATTAAAATTTATAAGTAGTTAGAAAGATTGATTTAATATAACAAATACCCCAATATAATCTTAGGTGTTGTACTGCATATACCCCATTATACATGAAGAAATTAAACAGCAAATAGAAATGAATAAATGAAAGTCTAAATTTAATACAAAAATTTCTGTTAAAAATTTGTTACCATTTCCTCAATTTCTGTGAAAGCTTTCCTATATTTTATTTTCTGGTTGTATTAAGGCAATTTTTAAGAATGTTTTCTTTTCATAAAAAAATAGATTTGTTGAATTGTTATATAAAAAAAAAAAATTCTAGATTTCTTTTAACAATATACAAAGCCCAAGATTTATAAAGGAGGAGTTGAGATTGTGTGACATTCATGCCTTTCAAGAACATTAGTGACGTACGTGTGATGAAGTGACCACAAGTGAGACTAACCAGGCTGTGAAGTCAACATGGTTAGGAGCTAGCGTTACCCTACTCTACAGCACTTGCTACAAGCCTTTTATTAATTTCAATATATGTAAAGACAAAAATGAGATTTATGAAAAAAGTAATAATAAAAACAGAGTTAGATAATAAGCTTGCTTACCATCTGTTTGCTTATTGTCAAGAGACAATGAAGATGGAGGTTGTGGTGGTTGTTGTTGCATTGTTGCTGGTGGTGGTGGTGAAGAACTTGGTTCATCATCTGACAACTGAGTATCAACTAAATGCAGAAACTTCATATAGGTGGCTGAAGAAGCAGCATTTGGCTGGTACATATCCTCATTGGCAGTATCTCCATTGCTGAAGTAGAAAGGCTGGTACTTTCCAGGATGGTCTCCAGATAAAAACAGTCGGGATGGCTTTGTAGCAGCCATGTGAAGACTTACACAATTTCTTGATACACTGATGTTAGTTAATTCCAAATGAATGGAAAGATAAACAATCTAAACAACAGCTGTCACACAGATATTTTGTTCACTATTGTAACCAGACTGGTGTACATAAATATGTATCCTAGTAATCTTTATGCTAAGTATTCAACTATGTAACTAATAAACCTCAGATTAATGCTCATACATGATAGTGTTGAATATGTATAAAGATACAGAATTTGTGCAGATTCTAAGAGTAAATGCCAGAAAAAAGACAAATTACAGCAGTAAATTCAATACAGAGTACTAAGTACAGTAAATAGGAAGACCAAATCTATATATATTCTTTTCAAGTTATTCAATGCTAATTTATGCTATGCATAAATAAATATACAGAACATTTGACTATTTAGATATATTCTTAACAAAGAAATAAGGCAATAAAGTCCAGCCTCTTTATTTTTTTATTTTTGAAGAAACAAGAATGATAGCAATTTGTTTCAATAAACAAAATATCTAGTTAGCTGTTTTCTTGTTTCACTAATATGATCTTCCTCCTTAGCAGAAGAGAAGGAAAGCAAGAGGGGGCAGAGTAGTTTCTGAGATAGCTGTGACTACGGAATCAGTTTAGTCAATAGCAACAGGGAGAGCAGCAAAGAAGGGGGAAAAAAAAAAAATCAAACTAACAGCTATGCTGGGTGTTTTTGTTTGTTCTCAGTACTTCAGAAACAAACCATGATGACCAATATTATCTTGTCATTGTTTCTGTTTTACTACTTATATATGGAGGTGTAACAGTAGTTCTAGCCTGACTGGTAATATTTATGCTGCTACTACAACTGCTTATCAAGTAGCTCCTGCAAAGAGAGATTGACTAGCTACGAACCAGCAGCAACAGATCAATGATTTCATTACAACACTGGCCTAACTTTGAAAACCAGCTGCTGTTTTCAATTCCCCTATGCTTAGACTTGTGGATGTTATTACTGCTGTAGAGATGTTGATTCTTTTTATTTTATTATCTTTTTTTTTAACCTAATCAGAACATTTGATGATGTCATTTTCTAAAACATTTACCTGTTTATTTGTGATGAAAGCAGTACATATTTACAGGTTATGCATTTAGTGTGTGTGTGTGTGTGTGTGTGTGTGTGTGCGCGCGTGCTTATATTTGAATTGAACATGTATGCATTGAACACAACACATTCTGGGTGATCTAACCTAAGGTATAAAAATCACAAAAGTGCCTGATAAATAGCTAGGATGTTTAAAGCTGTGACAAAAAACAACATGATAAATGTGGAATAAAAGAAATTGGAAAAAAAATCACACAAAACAAATACAACTGAAATTACCTAAGATATAATGCCCTCCACACACACACACACCCACTCACTCACATGTATGTCAAGAGCTGTTTATTGTTTAAACATCTAATCCTCTAACATCTCTGTTTTAGCTTTCTAGCATGTACTCATGACATAAAAAAAAGCTATGCATTATCACATGTGGATGAAATCAAGTGCAGGTTGAAGACGGGATACTAATGCAGTCATAACTTAAATGTGATAATGATTTCTTACACTGGTACAAGGCCACAGATTTGTAGTGATGGTATTATCACTTTAATTAAGCCTAATGATTTACACATTTGTTTTTTCTTTTTCAAAAAATGACAGATTGAATAATTATCAAACTTCTAATAGTCAGTGTAGATAATACTATTCCATTCCTTTTGTCATAGAAATGTTTATGAAAACACACCAAAAGCATAACGAATTAATTCTATACAGTAAAGCATTTCTAACGTTGATCTAAAACAAAATTTTGTTATAACTTATACAGAGAACATGTGAATCTAACACTCAACACCAATGATCACAGTTTGTCTTTGTTAAGTTGCATCAACTTCAGAGCAGTTAGAATCTTGCATGTTTTCTTAACTAGTCAATATCCATAATAAATCAGACACACACACACACAGAGTTTCCTTTTATTTGTTTCAGTCACTGAACTGTGACTATGCTGGGGTACTGCCTTGAAGAGTTTAATTGAAGAAAATGACCCCAATACTTATCTTTTTAAAGTCTGATATTTATTCTCTAGTTCTCTTTTGTTGAACCACTAAATAATAAGGACAAACACACACACATGATGGGCTTCTGCATAGTTTGTTTACTAAATTCACTCACAAGGCTTTGGTCAGCCAAGGGCTATAGTAGAAAACACTTGCCCAAGGTGCTGTGTAGTGAGACTGAGCCTGAAACCACATGGTTGCAAAGTGAGCTTCTTAACCACACAGCCAGGAGTTATTTACTATAAACATGAGAGGTTAAACTGCTATATAGGTGAATAGCCTATTGTGTGGGACTAATGTATTGTATAGAATGCCTAAGTAGTTCTAAAGAATATCCAACATTTTTTGGCAAGTATGAAATTATATTTCAATACGACCTTATATACTACTTTTATCACAGAAATTTATCAAACTGCCAAGATATTCTATAAAATGTGAAGTATTTTTAGGCAAAATATAATATAATAAGACAACAAAGATTGAAAATATTAACAAACTGAAATCAGTGAATGTGATATGAAAAAATTTTATAAGTAAACTATTACTGAAATCTAAACTAAATAAAATATTTTGTTGAACACTGCCCCATTTAAGTCTTCTTTTTATTGTAGCAGTTTGGATTTCAATGACATTTTGAGTTACGTCATACACATACACTTAAATCCTTGCTTAGCTTCTATAGATTGTTGTGTTATAGCTAACCCGAACAAGATTTGTTTATCCATCAGAATATATCCTAATGAAAACTGTAGTTTGTCTGGCTTAAGGCTGTTTCAACATTGTAACTGATACAAACCATTCTAAATGCCCAAGATTGTTATCATCATCAATTTAATATTCACTTTTCCTTACTCGCACAGTTAGGTGGAACTTTGTTGAGGCAAATTTTCTACAGCCAGATGCCCTTCCCATCATCAACCCTCATGCTTCCCGGGAAGGTAATATTTCACCATAACCAGACAGGTTTTCACGGAAGAGTGGAAACAAAGGACACTGTTTATATTACAGTGACTCTCATTTATAATTATCACACATGATGTCAAGACAAGGAAGGAGACAGTAAAAGACAGACACACATATATTCTT
The DNA here is from genome assembly GCF_006345805.1 of Octopus sinensis. NCBI lineage: Eukaryota > Metazoa > Mollusca > Cephalopoda > Octopoda > Octopodidae > Octopus > Octopus sinensis. The sequence continues at coordinate 77,316,462 of NC_042999.1, read as the reverse complement.
TTATTTGTTTCAGTCATTTGACTGCAGCCAAGCTGGATCACTGCTTTTAGTTGAATAAATCAATCCCAGGACTTATTCTATCAGTCTCTTTTGCCGAACTGCTAAGTTACGGGGATGCAGACACACCACCATCAGTTGTCAAGCAATGTTGAGGGGGACAAACACAGACACACACACACATATATATATATACATGACAGGCTTCAGTTTCCAAATCCACTCACAAAGCTTTGGTTGGCCCAAAGCTATAGTAGAAGACACTTGCCCAAGGTGCCACGCAGTGGGACTGAACCCAGAACCATGTGGTTGGTAAGCAAGCTACTTACCATACAGCCACTCCTGACATGCTTCTTTACTAAATCCACTGATAAAGCTTTAGTCAGCTCAGAGCTTTAGTAGAAGACATTTGCCCAAAGTGCTATGCAGTGGGATTGAACCCAAAACCATGGGGTTAGGAAACAAACTTCTTACCACACAACTGTGCCTATGCCAGCCAAAATATTGCTAGTGTCTCTACATCATTTGTAACTGTCCACATGAATGGAAATCTGAACTGTGGCACCATGCTCAGCAGCTCAGCTGGGTGGACCATATTGCTAAGTATTTTCTTCATTTTGATTGATTGTGGTTGAAGATTATATTTGGCATCTTGACAATCAGTGAAAAAATTTTAGTGATTTCACATACTGCCAAAAAGAAACTTGATAATCTCCAGATTGCCTATGAAATGATTTTTTTTTATATACCTTGCCTGAAAGTTTTAAGCATTCTAAAGAATACCTACATATTCTGTACAATATCTTAGTTTCACACAATGATGGTAACATACTAAAGTTCAATGTTTACAAGAAAGAGCCTCATAAATTAAATTATGAATCAATTAACTTCCGCTATTTCCAACATGTGTTAATACATGCGCACACAGATATTCTGTTTATCCATTTTCGAAGATGACCAAAACCTCACCTCTTAGATGGTGTCAGCATTTCTTACAGAGCATCAGCAACTGAGAAGATAGCTGCAAGGGTGACCAGAGGATTGTGACAGGATTTCATTGTCATTGACATGTATCATGTCCCAAGCATTATAATAAGTTCCACTGCCTGTTTATGATCCCAGCAATTTTGAATCACAACTTGAATTTAAATTTATAGACTCTGAATTTAGATTATAGAGAGGCAAGGCTGCACTGGATGACTAACCTCACTTGTCCCTAACTTCTTGGACTAATGGTAAAGCAGACCAAGATAACTGAAGGTTATACCAGGGCAATCTACATTTCTCACTGTACTCTGAGATACATGTCCCACACCTATGTTGGACATTTCTTTTTTGTCCATTAAAATCTGATCACATATAGTTGGGTTTCCTCAGTATAGTGATAGCTTAAGACTTATCAGCTATTTTCAATGGTTTATCCTGCCTGCCAATACCATTCCCCATTGCTGTAAACAGATAGTTTGTAGCATCACAGGTGAGAGCTGGGTGTCAACTCAAAAGCCAGTGACAGCTGAGCTGCACTGAAATGGAATCGGCAGGACATCCATGAAAGGGAGGTGTATGAATACATACACACAGTATCTGTATTTCAAAGTCATAATAAATAAGCTTTCTTCTTTAAACTGAAAAGCCTCCAATTCTCAAACCTTCAGCACCATCATATATCTCTGATTTTACCTATCCACAATACCTGTTTCTCCACCAGACTGGCAAACTATCCAACCACTAATCATTTGTCTCTCTCTCACCTTTCTCTTGTCTACTGCATCATCATTATCATTATTCTGCTACTCTTTATCCCTTCAGCATTGGTCAAAACCCACTAATCTACCTCTATTAAATAGCCTGTCATTTTCATATGATTTTCAAAACATCCACTCAGCACTTGTGTTTCAATCATTACAATATCTGTTGCCTCACTCAAATCCCCCACTTTCAGTTCTTCTGTTCCCATTCATTTCTACTTATTTTGTACTTTGAGGGTTCACAGAGACATCTCCTCATTATTGTGGCTGGTGTTAGGAAAGGCATCAGTTGTAGAAACCATGCCAAAATAGACAGTGGAGTATGATGAGGTCCTTGGACTCATCAAACCCAGTAAAACCATCCATGTCTGCATGGAACAAGGGTATTAAATCTTGATGATGTTGACGATGAGACATATTTCTATTGTTATTAACATATGGAAGTAGCTAAAAAGCTTATATTATAAAAATAATAACTACAACAATATGGCAAAATTGATAGAACTTTGGACAAAACACCTTACACTATTTTTTTCAGTACTTTACATTTTGAGTTCAAATCCTGCTGAGATCAAATTTACCTTTCATCCTTCAAGGGTTGATAAAATAAGATATTGGTCAAGTACTTGGGTTGATTTAATCGACATGCCCCCTCCCACAAATTTGTGGCTATGTGCCAATGTTAGAAACAATTATTATTATTATTAGTTCTATTATATCTATCAGGAATTATTACTACAAGGAAATTTGAAAAAATAAGCAACTGAAAGACAACTGAGAAGAGTGTTAATGAAATAAGATATTCCTGTTACTTGACAAGTTTGAATCCCTTAAAGATTCAATATAAAGTTCAGATATTATTAATGAATAGTAACTAAATCTACATGAGTTATACAAGAAGGCTGTCACATGATAGACTAACATATTATTTTAAATAGGGTGAATTGATTAAAAACTTGCTTTTTGTAAAACTTTTCGATAGACACTACCTATCAGCTAGATACTGCAATATACTATTCAGCTGTTTGCATGTGTGACACACGAATGGTGTCAATCAGACTAGTTTTGACATGAAAATATGCAAGAAAACAAAATAACTTTTTTTAACAACATACCTTAATGACTCAAATCGTTTAGACATACTTATGTAAAACAGGTATATTCACTCGCTGTACTATTGAGAACTCCTACAGAAACTTAACTTCTGTTTCTAATAGAGAAGTAGACTTTATCCCACAAATCAACATTTTATTGGACGAGGGAGTGGTGGAGGAAGTAGGAGGTAGTGAATTCAAGTTCAGTATCTATTAAATAATCTGTCATTTTCATGATTTCCAAAACTAGATAAAAATATGGTTGCAATATATAGATAACAGTAATGAATAAAATATTAATGTATATTGTATTTTAATTACAATATCTATAGATGATTTTTAAAAAATAAAGCAGAGACAATAAAGTTGATTTAATATTAAATAGTATGTATTTTATGAATTTCAAAGTAATAGTTAAGTGAAGTCAGGTAACTAATCTGGTTTGCTATCAGTGTGCTCAATGCAAAACATATTTATTGTACTACGTGAACTTACAGGATATCCAGATTTCCCCGTTGAACTCAACCAAGTTTGACACAAGGAAAAAGAAACTGAAACAATTTAATAGTTAAGTTCTTTCAGGTTAGAACAAGAACGAAACCATTTCACAGAAAAACATAAATAAATAACCCACATTTAAATTTCAGTATTACTTTAGTATGTATTGAGAATTTATGTTGCTTTACACATGTATTTTATGAATATAACGAACTACAAAAACCTGTTCAATCGTAAATAACTGACATAAGCTATCATAACAGATGTTTTTAGGAAATATTAATATTAAAGAAAATGCACATATAAATATGAAAGTTACACTAAGTTATTTGAATGACAAATAGGATGTCTAAAAAGGAACGACAGAATAAGAGAAATTTACAGAATGGGATAAATGAGAAAATATTTAGGGTTTGATTTCATGGCTTTTTCTTAATGTTATCTAATTAGTTAGAAAAAAAAGTGGGTGTATATGAGTATACATATCCACACAGAATCTTTTTGTGCCTATATATGTGGATCCAACACCATTGAAAAATTTCTAGTGAACTAATTCTATTGGCCCATACCTTAATTTGACATTTAGAACAAATTCATTTGTTTCCTCATAATATCTAAAGAAATGAGGACATCAATTTACACATATATGAACATTTACACTGTTGAATTTTGTGTGATTTGAAGAAGGATTTTCACAATATGTTCTTGTATATTCAAAGTATTTCTTAACATCTGTGTAACAGATGAGATATAACGAAACTTATTCTAGCTTTCATAATATTAAACAGTTGATATTTATGCCCTATTGAGTCCATTGCAGGTTTTGTTCATGAAAGTATTTCATTTCAACAATGTAAGGCAACTAAACACTTATCAATGTACAGAAGCTTTCCTACATACACTAGCAATCTCCATGTATTTACATATAGGTGCATTAAGTAACTGAAAATTACAGTCAGGGACAAACTGTACAGGCCAATGATAAAGCATAAGTACTTAAGCCAGCAAGTTGGTATCATTTGTGAATATGAGAACCAATTAGGCAACAAGGATAGGTAGCTGTGATATCTATATAGCTCTTTGGTGATGCATATGTCCCTTAATATAACTCAGTGGTAAGAGTATTTAGGTTCAAAATGAGGATGATATGGTAACAAATGATGAATAAAAGAATGAGAGGTGTAAGATGTTTCTGTTAGGCAAAATTTCCAAAACTGTGTGAGATAACATCATTTTGGTAAGCATTTTAAAATGATAACCTACTGTTCTCTGTATGAAGCAATACTCCCATGTAATAGGTGTCATAATGAAACAGTAATACAGTAGATAGGACTATAAGGGCTAAACAATACACCAAGAAGCTTTGGAAATGAGATATGAAAGAGAAATACCAAGAAACTAGGTAGGAAGATATCAATTATATATATCCTGAAAAAAGTTGAAAATAGCATGTCTGTTAATGTTATGAGGATGAAAGACCTTATTGCAAGGTAGTGTGTTGTCATAGAAGAAAAAGATGTCCAAAATGATACTGGTCCACTTGCACTTATCATAGTGGAAAAGAAAATGTAGAAGTCACTGAGAGATGTGATGTGATTGATCAGTGTACGCAGCATGAAATAGAAATGCATAGTAAGAACAAACGTTTTAAATAGAGTAACCTCTGATGAAGATCTAGGGTTCACAGATGAAAGCACAAATGATCAATTTCAATGGTGAAATGCTGTATTGTATCCAGTTCATGTCAGCATTAGAAAAACACTAAACTACTGATGATGAAAATATGCATTCTGTTACTGATTCCAGCCGTCAGGTTATGGTCATGCCAAAGTATTCAATCACACACATATACACATACCTTACCTTCAGTAAAAGAGTGTGTGTATGTGGACCTTTTTTTTTTTTACGTATGAATTGGATGTGACTGAAAAGATATCACATTTATGCATATTATCAATATGATCATTCAAAAGAGAAGGACCACTATGGAGACTAGGTCATACCAAATGAGAGAGATGAAAAATATGAGATCAGTGCAGTCACGGTCAAGACCAAAAAATAAGATGAGAATATTTAAAGAATACGTAAAGAATAAAATAGGTGCTTGACATAGGAAGTTTTTAGAATGAAAAAACAAAAAAGAAACAAAAACAAAACTGCATGATACTGCAAAGTTTAAGAAGCTGCTCTTAAAACATACACATCCATTTTAAGCTCAAGTATTAAAAAATTTTTTTGTACACTGAACATTACAAATTATTTGCCAAATAGATAAATTAATATTTTCTAAAGCAAGTGAAATTTTAATGTATTAAAATTATACTAGAAAGAGAAAAAAATTACCCCAATAACTAATTCATGTCAAGAGAAAGAAATAATCCTTGTATTTGAAGTACTTCAAAATGGAATGCAGTATGGAATGAGTATGATTATAGGCAGTACAGTGATAATTTCAGACATGTTTTGGTATTATCAGACCTCATCAATATAGTACAATCTGACAATTACTAAGATACGTTGGTACAGAATGATCACAAAAACTATTAGAACACTTATCAAAATAAGAACACATTTATACTGTTTACTAGTTATTTTTCAAAGATTATAAGTTATTTTTCAAAGATTATAAGAAATTTCAAGATGACACATTGCTTAGCAAAATTAATGTTCTATAATGTTATTACTGGTTGATAAATAAAAATATCAAAAACATTTCTATCTATAACATTAAAAAAAAAAAAAACATAAATAAATAACCAGAACACAACAAATATCTTCAGTGGTTCAAAATAGGTTTCCAAGAAAAGAGCTTATAAATTATCCAAATACATGAGTTTATGTAACCGCAGACCATCTAACAGCATAACATTGAGATATGACACTTCATTTGACAAACTACAGTTAATATATCTGAAAGTTGTGTGTGAGTGTGAACTGATGCAGTTGAGTTATTACACCAAACCTATGACAGTGTAAAAAATAAAATTTAATGTTTTATTTTATAAAATTTCAGAATCAAGATAGAATAATTCCCTTTTAAAACAGAACAGAGGCTCTAATTCTTTTCTACAATGACAAGCTATTGGATTTTAATAGACCATATAGCTGACACGTATAGGACAACCAACCTTAAAAACATCACTTGAAAAAAACATACTCGGATGGATAAAATCATGTCTTTGTCCATGAAAATGTGTGAGGTATTGGGTTATAAACATGGTGAGCGGCACACAAAATGCCTTGCTATATTTAGTTGTCAATGAAGAAGAACTTTTATATCTGTAAAGGGAAAGGATCGTATTCGTGTGTGTATGTGTGTGCCTGTTTCTGTGGTTTGAGGGGCTGCGTATTCCCAATTGAAATATATAACAATAGACCGCAGCTTTCGAAAAATACTGAGCAAAAAATTGTCTCTAATAACGTTTATATAATGTTTTATCAAATCATCAACAGTTATTTTCCCTAGCACTTTACTGTATTTAAAGAAACAGTATAAGGGAGATAATTAGACATTTTGTACAGAAACTACAACATTGTAACCAGATGAGTAGATTTATATTACCCTAAATTTCTTTTGGAAAGAACAGGATCTATAGTTTATTGAATCAATACAAGATTAGTACAAATAGTTTTAACAGGCTGAAAGGATGATAGCAACATCGTGTATAAAAAAAAATATTGTAAAACATCTTATCCAGCATTCTACTGATATGTGAACTTCTAAATAAAGGATAGATAATCTATTCTCCCAAGAAATGTGTGTGCAAATTTTATAAGCATCTGAAGATAGCTTCCAGATGACATGTAAATAACAGTAAAGTGGTTGTTAAGAATGACTGAGCAACATATAGAATGTGATTTCTAATAACCAAGTATGCTTGAAAGTTTGCCAATATTTCAAATGTAGTGATATACTATGACATCAAATAAAAAGTCTCTTGCTGAACATAACAGAAGATTAAAGGTAACTGGTTCTTAGTTCATCTAGGGAAACAGCGGATGCATTTGTGCACTGAGTGAAGGGCATATTGCTCAACTTGCATTTATCTACCTTCCAATAAAAATGTAATTCATGAACTTTATAACAAACTTTGTTCTCATAAATAGCATCTAGCTTTGAAATATTTGATTTAAAATATAGGAAAATAAATACGAAAAAAGATTTTTAAATATAAACACTTTTGCCAAGTAATTTACAAAGCTTAAAATTATAGTCAATCATTTCTCTTTCTCTCTCTCCCTCTCACTTACACACATGCACACAGACATACAAACATTTCAATTATGTTAGGTTGGTTCTTTTATCTAAAGTATATGAGATATCATAAAATTATAGATTGACAAGTTTAAACTGATATGATAGATCATTTTATATCAGATATAAGAGCCTTCAGTTAAATAAGGGAACTGCGATTAGTCAAGCTATTTATATTTCTACACTGATTACAGAACCTTTATGAAAGCCACATTTTACTATTTCCCTATGGTGGTAAATAAGATTAATTAGTTCATTATTCATTGTATTTTCACATTTGGATATCAGTTTCTGGGTTCTTACATATTTCATAATAATAGTTATAGCAGATAATTCTGAGACAATATTACTGGCATTTCAGGAGAGGATATTAACAGCCCAATCAATAAAACTTTTCTAAATTAAATTCTATTCTGACTGGTAAAATCTACCGTTAGAAAACTAGTTGGGTGGGGAAAGCACGATTAACTTTAGTAATGCAAATTAGAATTGAAATGCTTGACTGTGGAATTCTAAAATATTTAGTCACTACAAATGATACAAGATATAAGGTTTACACATTGATTAAAACAATAAGGTAAAAGTGAATGAAAAAGAGTGTGAGTATAAAACATATCAATGATAATAATTCTTAGCAATATTTTTGTTTGGGTACATAGCTGAAAAAGAAGGAGGAAGTCTTCTTACACTCCAATGGTAAACAGAATAGTCTGCAATGCAGTTTTATTACCCAGTCAAGTCATTAGTTAAGCATTCAATTCTCCATCCTCAACATTTACTGCTGAATACCTGAATTATATAAAGTCACTCAACTGACTGTTTACATGGCATTAGTATGTAGAATGAATAACCATTTCAAAATATCTTACTCTTTATAATCTACTTGTCACGGTCATTATTTGGATGAATGGTTTCATCTTTGCTCTTCAAAGGATACCGTACTTGTAGTTTCTTTTTTGAAGCAAACGCATAGTTAATTTCATTTTGCCTGGCTAATTTACCTTGTCTACAACCTAGAACTCGATTGTTAATATAGCATTCTGCTTGAAGGTAATTTCTTCACTTTATTTCATGATTCAGCTAGATATATTACATAATATTTTTGCCTCTTTAAAGAATCAATCAATCCAGTTTTGTTTTAGCTGTTTTACAACAATTTTCAATATTTTCTATGAACCAGTTGTAATATGTACTTTACACTTAGGTGTCTTCCTCAATGTGATTTCAAATTCAGGACATTTGGGTAAGTTGTGCAACATTCAAATCACTCAAATGCCATACATATGACACCATAAGCAAAGGTCACAAGTTCAAATCTTGCTACAGACAATAAAATATGTGCACATTTCTTGCTTCAGTCTATTTGGCATGTATAAATATCTGTCAGATAAATAATTATTGTTGGGTAAAGCACTGGATTATACAAGGTGGTCACAAGTTGTTTTGTTGAAACCATCTCATTGTTGAGTAATCCAAGTCAGCATTGCTTAACTGGTATTCCAACTGCAACCATTCTGTTTTTATAGTGAGGCCTGTTACAAAAAGATTTAGAACTTACAACTATTGTTGTCCTCATTTTGAAGACAAGAATTTGATGAGGGAAATTTAGTTGCTATACTGATCAGCTCAAACAAGTATAAAAAAGTTCCTGGTTTGTGTTGTGATCCTATGCAAAGGATATTGATCTGCTCATCTCAAGCTGTCTAATTGATAATAGACATATCACTTACTTTATATTTGATTTAGAGGTAGGAAAAATTGAATAAAGCAAAACAATGTTAGCAATAAATAAATGAACAAATAGGTATAATAATGCAAAATAATTTAGCTAACTTCTTTATTGAAGTGGTATCATAACAAAACAAATACTCCATACAATATTTCAATCTTTCTATGTATTTGCATTCTCACTAACTATAAAACCAAAAAAGTAATAAAGTGTTTTTGAAAATAGCAAACAGTTTACTGTTGGGTACTTTTTCTTGTGCATTGTATTACATATGTCTGGCAGAACCTTCCTCTCATATTATTGGCATTTTACTTTGTCATTATCTATTGCTTGCCATTTCTATTAACTATGTGAAACTAGTCACTGTAATCCACATGCACTACATTAAATTATCAAATTATTCTCTTTTAAAATAGCATTTATATAAAAATCACCATGTATTATCTAAACTTTTCTGGAAGAAATGCAAAATAGATAAATAAATAGGCAGAAAAACTAAACAAATAAAAACTAAAGTGCTGGGAAAATACTGAGGGTTATGAAATAATCTATATAGTTGAATGAGACAATTATCACTTCTCCCTTCTATGTTTTTATATTCTAAGAAGAAAAGAAAGATGGGGTGGAAATAAATTGTTGCTCTGAGAGGTTTGGGCAATTTATATTTTTACTGGCAGAAAAGCAGTTACTTATAAAAAAGAATTTGGAAGAATTAATAGATATTGCCAGAAACATGTCACAACCTGGACTTAGTCTACAACAATGCAACAGTAATTTGATAGCTAACTAATCCATATCATCAAAACACACACACAAAAAGGAAATCTTGGTTAAAATACAAATGTAAGAAGAGCTTAGTGGGGGGAAAAAAAACAATATATATATATACAGTGGAAATTTACAGAATAGAAAAACTACAATAGAGCAAATGAGTTACATTCATTAATAATATATCGAGGAGAGAGAGAGAGGGGGGGAGAGAGAGAGAGCATACAAAACTGGCAAACCAAAGAATTTGGAATTTTGAAATTTATTGGGTTTCATTTAGCTTTAATTTAGTCAAACTAATTTTAAGGTAATGTTTTTCTCTCACCATGTCTCCTACACGTATACACTTATATATGGTAAAATAGTAAAAATATGTCCATCACAAAAGACAACTTGGTAAGTAAATTGAGTTCATTTCATTAAAAGAAAAATAAACAACATCAAAGTACACTGCAATAGCAATAACATTAACTGATTATCAATATTAATACAGTCAGGTCACTAAAATCTTAAAAATAGCAGGTAGGGGAAAACAAAATCAGCATCAATATTTTTAGCTGAATTTAAATTAGTATCCGAGAAACAACTAGGAAAGAGAGTTAAAGTTATAAGTTCATAATTGAAATATACTTTATTGAAGAATGTAACTTAGTGTGTGTATAAGTATTCATTTATATGCTTGCATATAGATATGTGTGTACATACATGTGTGATTGTCATATGTAACACTGTTTTTTTCTTGTATACTGACATGGTTTACACTATGCATTTCTATAACAAGAGTGTATTTTAAAGTTATTTCTGTACCACAAAACAAAATATATGCATATATCATCTTAATCACCACCACAATTGTTTCTTCTGTTGACTTTTTCCATAGAGCTTGGTTGAACAGTATTCCTGAGGAAGGATTCTATAGCATGATGTCCTTCCACAAGCCAACTTTTCCTTGCTTTTTCAATTAAAGTACTTTATTTACATGTTCACATGTTGAATCGCTGCCATAGACAACAGGACTACATTAGATGAAAGATGTCTACACATACATAATCCAACTATGATTATTTTATCACTGTACACAGGCAGAGAAAATCTGAAGATACATATATTTAAGATAAAAAGAACAATGACAGTAGTAAGAGGAGATAACAGAGAGGTTAACAGATAAAGATAAATGTGTAACTGTTCATTACATGTCTCTCTTGTACTGACTTGTCCAGCTTTAAGTACACACAGACACACATATACCATGGGCTTTGTACAGTTTCTGTCAACTAAATTCACTCACAAAGCATTGATTAGCCCAGCAGAACTGAACTCCAGACCATATGGTTAAGAACCAAACTTCTCAACCACATAGCCATGCCTTTACCTACACATTTATGTAATGTATGTTTGCATGCATGCATACATGTATCATCATCATCGTTTAACGCCTGCTTTCCATGCTGGCATGGGTTTGACGGATTAACTGAAAACTTGTAAGCCAGGGGGCTGCACCAGGTTCCAGTTTGATTTGGCAAGGTTTCTATGGCTGGATGTGCTTCCTAATGCCAAGCACTCCGAGAATGTATGTGTGTATATGTATTTATGCATATATTTCAACATTAGAGAAAAATAAACCACTTTCATTAATGTGAAATGAATGCATGAATATTCTTTTCCTTTTTCTTACTGTCTTTATTATTTTTATAATTGTTTTAAGCAAATGTATAATAAAAAGAATACAAACGTCAGTGATAAAAAAAGTTATGTTCATGAATTCATTTCAGGATAAAGAAAGTGTTTTCTTTTTTTCCCCCAAAGTTGAAATATCAGTTTTAAGGACCACAATGAAATTTCCACATATTTGTTTTAAAAATTTTCTAAATTTCTTCTTCAAAAGTTTAAAAGAAAAAAAATTTTTTCTTATAGCTGTGACATATCCTTCTTCAATTAAAAAAGAACACATTAATTTTCATTAGCCAACATATGCCCAAATTCTTTCTTAAGAATTTAAAAAAGTATTCTCTACTCCTGTATAATGGAGAACAACTTATAGTCTGTACAGATTACATCATCTAGAACCATCTTATTGCATCTGGAAAGTGTAGGTCAAGTGACCAAATGAAATAGTGACTGAGTAATGTTATCCCTGTTTATCTCATGTGAATTAACATATATAAGATGCTACACACGTTCAACAAAGTTGTACTGAACACTTTTATTTTTTATATTTTAGTACAAGATAAACAAAAAACATGCACAATATATAGCTGTTTGGGTGTATTATGATGAAAGAGAGATGTCAGATTCAGTTACAATCTTGAGGAATATGGAAAATAATTTCCTGAAACAGGAAGAACAAACTTGGATAAAAGTTGCACAGTATTACACAAAAAAAAAATTAAAGCAATATATTTGGTACTAATTTATTTTTCTTTATATATTTAGGATGTGGGAACTGTTTAGGTGCTGAGATGTGGATTGACAGGTGTAGTATGTTAGTCAAAATGTAGCTGCAACAGAATGTCACACTAAAATTAGTATAGAAAAAGGAGTAAAATGCAGCATCCAAAAAATTTTTACAAGGTAATTAGACCTTAAATTGAGAGAGACCCCCAAAGTAAACTTAGCAAATACTAAAGAATAGGATGTAGGAAAGAAGATAGGATTTTGATACCACCACAGAAATGGCCATGATCACTAAGCAAAAAAAGAGTAGGTTGAAATTCCATATGATGTTCCCAATGTAAAACAGAGTGGTACAAAATGTAGAATCATAAGCAGGCTAACAAGGACAGTAAGTTTTTGCATGCAGCAGATGCACAGAGGACAATAAGTACTAAGGTACACAGGAAACAGATTTTCTCAACTGTCCAGATGGTTCCCTGAAAGCTTATTATATATATGACAGAATTAGCAGTGGAGGTGAGTGTTCAGAAAGCAAAGTAACCAGGATTGGAAAAAAGTTCAGGAAGCTGTCACTACAGCTGGCTGCAAAGGATTTTCTCTCAGAGTGAAAGGCAGATTGAATGATGCTTATGCATGAATTGCAATGCCATATGGGAGTGAGATATGAGCCCTGAATGCAGAGAATGTGTGAAGACTAGAAAGACATAGAGTGAGAAATGTTCCAGTGGATATGTAATGTTAGTGTACATAAATCAAAATAAATGAGCTGCAAGAAAAATTAAGTATAAGATAAACCAGATGTAGAGTACAAGAGTAAAGATTGCACTGGTATGGGCATTTGATGCATATAGAGGATGACAGCTGTATAAATAAGTGCAGGATTTTCAAAGTTGATGGAATCTGTAGATCTGGAAGACCTAGGAAAACACAGGATGAAGTGGTGAAGCTGGATCTTAGGATGTTATACCTTGCAAAGAGAATGACAAAATCAGCAACATGCAGTACTGAAGAAGAAAGCTGTTATGACAACCCATGGAATCCATACCAACATGGAAAGCAAATGTAAAATGATGATGCCAAGAATATTGGCTAACATTAGTTATCAATTTCATCAATCTGAGTGGACCTGAAAGGGCTTTGAGCACTGTCCCACTTCCTTACTATAAATAATAATAATAAAGTGTGACTGTGAAGTTCTTAGTCATTTGTAGAGCATTGCTGAAAAGCTGAGGGCTTGTCTATGTGGTTATTCAATCTAAAGAAATAGCAGCCAAATGTTCATTAAACCATCTTAAAAAGGAAAGCCCTGTTACATAAGATAGTTCTCGATAGAATATGCTTGAAAAAAAGATGATCATACCTGATCTTTGATCTTAAGTCTACTGGATCAGAGCTGACATGGACCTAATCAACAACAACGTTTATGACCAATGATACAGAAAGCAGGAAAGTTTTTATATATATTTTTATCCAGCATAAGGGAGATGAAACATTAACCAGATTTTGGTTGTGCAGCACCATATCTATTCAGATGACCTTCATAGAAAAGCTAGTAGGAGAATTGAGGGATATAAAATAACATCACACCTATTGACATACCAAAGAAGTATAATTTTTTATTTGATTTCCTGATATTTTTTCAAATTCATTAACATCAAGAAATATAAAAAAGAAAATTAAAAAAAAAGACAAACAGAAAACATTTAGAACATTTCCCACCTATTGCTCTTGTAGAAAGCCTTTTATTATAAAATGAGTGGGAAAATTGTATGTTAACATGATTGGCCTTAGAAAATAAGTTTGCATGAGCCAAAAATGTGTATAGCTATTGTTATGGCTGGAGACCTATTTTGCACAACGTACACTGACAACTAAATACCATAGCATAATAGGGTTGCCATGACAAGCAATACAAACCAATAATTCATAAATAATAGTACTGGTGTATTTGAATAATGATAAAAAAATATTACAAAGATAAAGTTAATTTTGAGGTAACAGACAAGAAAGAGAAAAGATGACTAATGAATAAATTATATATTACATAGATAATTTTTATTATAAATGAAAATGTAGAGCAGACTTGGTTGATGCCAATATTATAAGTATAAATAATTCACTGGACCTTGTTCTTATTACCCATACCAACTTCCTTGAAAATATTGATATAGTGCTTAAAAAAGAAAGCCGTATTAAAATAAAAAGGTTTTCTTTACAATTATTATAATGAGAGGGGCAGATAAACAGTAGAAACTGGGGAGCAGTAGGTTAAAATCACATGTGTACTTAGGTACTCAAATCTTCAGAGTTCAAATCCTACTCAGGTCAACTTTACTTTTTGCTCTTTTGAGAATGCTAAAAAAAAGCACCAGTCATATACTGGAGGTCAATCTAACAAGCTACAGCCTCCTGGAAGTTTGGAGCCTTGTAGCTATACTATAAATTGTCATTGTTATTATGGAAGCATTAAGGATAGTTAGAGTCGGTAAAGGTTCAGATTAGCTCTTTTGAAGTATCCAAAGTTTATTTTGCTTTTCATTGCCTATGGGTTGATAAAGGACAACCAGAAGTACATTAAGTTCAGTTCTACAAGTTACACTTATCCTAAATTAAAGTTGTCTTCTATCTATGTAAGAAATCATTATTGTTATTAGTATTATTCCAAGATTAGTGAGTTGGCAAAAACAGTAAAACATAAACTAAAGGTTTAACAGCATTTCATTCCATTTTTTACATTCAAAGTCCAAATTACAAGGGGTTGAATACCAGTCATACATTGAAATTGGTCGCATTGATTAGACACCCTCACCACAAATTTGTGGCTTTTTAACAAAGTTAATTATTTATTGTTTGCAGTTATACCATTTAAGTGATGTAACAAATGAACCATTAAAAAAATTCCCTTTTTAAATGCACATTTTTATCTACATACCAAGGGCCATAAAAGAAACACTAATACATTATTATAATTATTTGTTGTTGATTAAGAAATAGAATTTTTTTCGTTTCTCTGTGGGAACCACATTTTTTTAGAGAACAAGCCTCATAAACAGAAGGAAACAATTACTACACAGATTCCAAAACTGCTATACAAATTTCAGTCAATCTTGAAAAGCTTTCAGAAACCGACACTCTTTTTATTGTAGGGATACTAAAACTCTTCAGAGATAGAGATATTTCACAAAACATAGTTATAACTCAATTTACTAGTACTTAAATTTACTATTCAATAACATGTAAACTTTAATATTGTTGTGGATTAGATGTTTTTAAACCAAAAAATGTGAAAGAAAATCTAAGTTGTTAAATAAAACAAAAATGTCTACATAAAAAAGCAGTAGATTACTATAGCAGTAATTAGATTTATTATTCTAGAAACTTTATGGTAGTAAAAATAATATTATACTGAGGTAGTCATGCAGTTTGAAAGAAAGAGGAAAGTAACAGAAATATAGTAAATTGCTGAACCAGAGAGAGCGAGAAGAAAAAAAAATTTTAAAAATTACCCACCAAACAAAAGCATGTATTCTTCCTCATCATTCATTGCACCTTTAAAAAATCGAGAAGGTCTGTTTGGGAAATGCATTAAAATTGATTTTAAAGTTGCAATATTTTGCAACAAATCTGTAAGAGGAATAAATCTAGGAGCATAAAAAAAAAACAAAATCAAAACGAAAATAGCTTCTAGTTTTCCTGTATGCTAACTGTGGCTCTTGTCTGCTTTGTTTTCAATGTTCTCCCAAGTCAAAATCTCTACTGGCTCAGAGTGTTGACAACTGACAGTATGAGTGGTGAAACTGCAGAGAATAAAGGTGGTCTTGTGCATGCACTGGTCTGCAATTGTCTAGCTTCACAGCTGTGCTATTAGTCATCAAGTGGAATTAAAATGGTTTTGAAACTTTCACTGGAAAGTAGTAAACTGCTAATGTTAAAATAAAAAATAAAGAATGAAACTGAAGTCTGTTGACAATTTGAGAATAGGAGGAGTGTGGCAGTACAGTACTTAGCCACTGGCCTGGCCAATAACTATAAAGGGTGTGAAGAAGTAGGAGGATGATTATCAGGGCGCAAAGAAATGGGACGCTTACACCAAATAAAAAGGTCAGAATTAAAAGTAAATGACATTCAATGAGCTCCATTTAGTTATTTTATTCATAAATATTTATAATGAGTCATCAACAACAACAAAAAAAAAAAGGAAACATTAAAAATAATTCACAAAAATAAGATAAAAAATGCAAGATAAAAGAAAAGAAAGTAGAGAATCAGTATTATAACAGAATTTTTCTTTCTTTAAGTTACAAGGTGAGTGTAGTTTTGAAATATCAAATATCAAGTTGCTAGCAAAGACACAGGTTAGGTTTGGGGCTGGGGGTGAACAGTATGGGATGAGGACAAGCTGAAGGTGAGATTTCAAAAGTTAGCTAAGAAATAATGTAAACCTAAGTATCGTTTCTGTTAGCAGAAGTACAATGCTAACAGTGTTTAGCTGTGAACACACAGAAGCTATTCATACAAATAAATGCTAGATGTTTAAAGAAAGTCAGTCATTCAATAGTAATTTTCACAGTTTATAAAAAAAAAAAAAATTATAAACAACTATTTCTAATTGATTTAAAAAAAATATTTGCAACTGATAAAATCAAACTAACTAGGTGGATCTCTATGACATTAATATAATAAATATAAGATTTTCATAAGTATTAATAACATATAACGTTTCTACCGATGCTAAAAAAAATGTAGTTGCTTAACACAATCCTGTTTCCATCCAAAGCAAATAAAACATCAAATAATAACAGTAAGAATATTTATCTTAAGTTTACAAAATTTTGAGGATGATACAGTTGATTAAGATGTTCCCTGTACTGAACTGTTACAAATTTTATCAATCCAGGAAGGTAAAGTCAATCTTGGCAAGATTTGAACTCAGAATATAGAAATATAAATAGAGAACTGCTTTTTGTCCACTGCTCCATTGGTTTTGCTATTCTGGGCCCTCTCGATGCCCTTTGTAAATATCTTATATTACTTTTATGATATTATTATTATTTTCATATACACTCAACAGATTAGGCTGTTGGAAAAGAAAAGAATCCTAACATCGGGCTACAGCAACTATCCTTAGATGTCAAGAAACCTCTTAAGTATTCTAACTGTCCCTAATGACACTGTTTTCTGGAGCTGTACTAAACTGGGTTTTATGCCTATTTCCTCTATCCATCTGTTCAGATCTTTAGGGATAGTTCCCAATGCACCTATAACTACTGGGATACAATTTACCTGCACTTTCCATAGTCTTTGTAATCCAATAGCTAGGTCCTGGGACTTTGCTATTTTTTCTATACCTCTCATATTCATTTTTTCATCATTTGGGACTGTAAAGTCAATTATTTGGCACTATCTATTCTCTTTATCCACTACTACTAAATCAAGCCTTCTAGCTTCTATTACTTTGTTAGTCTGAATGTTAAAGTCCCACAACATGTTGTATTTCTTACTTTCTAGTACTTTACTAGGTTCATGTTCATAACATTTATCAGTATGTTCAAATCCTACCTTTTTACATAGCTCTAAATGGATTGCTCTCCCTTGATTGTAATGTCTTTTCTTGTATTCTTTCTGTGCCAGCATGCTACATTCACTTATTATATGAGTAACACTTTCCTCTTTTGATTTGTATAATCTACATTAGGAATCTATCTTGGCTTTTATCCAATTAGTCCTTAATGCTTGATCTTATGCAGCTACTAATAAATTTTCTGCCCTCTTCAGCTTTCCTTTCTCAGTACTATTTGCTGCATGTCTCACTACTACTATTTGCTGCAACTATCCTATGAGAATCTACCATAACTCACCTTCTCCTGCTTGTCAGGTAATTTCTGTTCTTTTTTTTTTGGTGGGTAGGTATAATCTTGCTACTCCTGCCCTTTGATAGAGTCCCCCATTCATATTGAATTCCTTCCTAGTTCTGTCTTTGCTAATTCAGTTTTTGTCCAATCTACAAAAGCTGCTGAGTATCTAAGTAATGATACTGCCCAAGTATTTACAGCCTTCACTAGATTTGGACCATTTAGCTTTGACTTCATTAGCTTCCTCACCTTTCTGATGTGCTCCTTCTCAATTTTCATTTTTATTTCTGTAGTTAGTACTGTTAGATTCTTAAACTCCTAGTTACTTATAACTCTCACCTCCTTTCGGTGATTTTGATGTCAGACCATCTGGTAATTGGATGCCTTTGCTGTTGACTACCTGTCCCCTTCTCATTGCTAATTTTGTACACTTATCTATGCCAAATTCCATGCCTGTATCTTTGATGAAGAGTCTTACAGCCTGTATTTAGGAATCTATCTCTTTTTCATTCTTCAGATCAGAGCTTTAGATCATCCATGTAGAGCAAATGATTAATTTTCTGCATTAGGTTTCTCGTCTTCAATACTTAATTCTCCACTATTTATTTGGTTATAAAATCTCCTCTGGTCTATCTTAAATAATCTATTCTGTTGATACTGATCTATTCTTTTCTGATAGCTGGAGAGCTTGCCTGCTATGATATGCTCTTTCAGCTCTTCTATTACTGTTCCATGTCCTTTCTCTTTGATTAAGTATCTTTCTTGAGGGAAGATTTGCATCTTGTGTTTCCTAACTTGTTTGTTTTCCGGGTTTCTATTCTACTCAGATCTTGTCTTACATCATGTTATTTTGAATTCTCCTTTTCCTCATTTGCTCTTTTTAAATCTTTCCCTGTGAGATATCTAAACTTCTGGTGACTATTACCCCTCCTGCATAGATCAATAAGTTAGTATCTCCTATATTTTTAGTATTTATCCTACTGATAGCAGAATCTACTTTGCTTGTCATTTCTAGCAGCTTCCTTCATCATCATCATTGAGTGAGAGAGCAGTGCATGCCATCAAAGTAACACTGATCTTTATTATTATTATTATCATCATCATCATTATTATTAACAACTATGTAATCAAATCAAAGAGACACAAGTTTGAGCTTTATGCTTTAAACAATCTTAACTATGGAATGGAATTGAAGACAGTCAAAATCTTTATAATATCTAAATAGATAAATGAACATTTATAAAGTTTGAAATTTCCATGGGTCTCACTTATGATAATTAAAATAATAAAGGGTATTAAGGAAATTCACTAAGTTTTAGTCAGTAGATAATATAACTGTGCTAAACTCACTGCCCCTTTTCTTTAATTGGTTATGTTTAATCAAAAATCACCAAAAGTTAGGGTTTTTGCAACAAACTTCTTTCTTTCTGAGAGGGCTATGTTTAACTCTTTAGCACTTAAACCAGCCAAAATAATCTACTTTTGTTATCTTCAAACTGGCCAGATCCAGCCTATCACACCTACCCTACAATATTATTCTAAAGGTAAACAATCATATCATTGAAATACCAAATCTATAAAATAACACATAATTAATTCAAAACAATGTGAATAAATAAGCTTTACATTAGACAGAGAAATCTGAATGCTAAAGGGTTAAAGACCTTAATTTTAGACAGGAGGCTCTGCAATAACAATAAGTAAAAATGATAATTAAATGACTGTTTAATTAGCAATCTCCATGCCATTGATATATGTTTATGTGTCATGTGGTTGTAAATTTCTAGTACTAATGATACAGCTACGTAATGTAAATTGCATTTATTTCCAACAATTCTTTACATTATGTAAGTATTAGTTAAGATGGCAAATTAAACTTATAAGCCTCATGTAAGAAGACAAATAATTAATAAAGTTCAATTTTATTAGCTTTTTTCTGAGATACAAGACTAGCTCAACCTTCTCAGGATCTAAAGTTAATGTTACAGAAATACTGCAAGTCTACTACTTCATCATTTCTGCCACTTCACCAATCTTCCCAGGCTCTAATAATAATTTGTTGAATTTGGCAGAAATTCTTAAGCAAGAAAATTTAAGTAGGTGGATATTAACCTATCTTAACTTTGCAAAAACCTTCAATTCTGTGCCACACAAATGACTCAAGGAAGTCTGTTAGTGAATGTGGTGTGGGTATTATTGTAAACAGCGATCTGCATTGGACAAAACACATCTCTAAGATTGTACAAGAAGACTGAGGGTGTCTTAGCATCACTCAGTAACACCTTTGTCAGCTGCTCTCCAGGTATCTATTTAAAACTGTAAATGACTATAGTACACTCACACTTAGAGTTTGTATCACTAGTCTGGAACACCTATCTTGCTCAGCATAATGATTTGAAAACTGTTCAGAAATGGGCAACCAAGTGAATACCTGCCATCAAGCATCTACCATACTCCAAACATCTTGCTTCTCTGGGCATGGACACATTAAAGTTCCGATGTCTGGCAACTGACTAGGTACACATGCACAAGATTATCCATCATCTTTCCAACAACTATCTTGGGCCCCATTTTGAATTTCATATGTCTAACACTTGTGGACATGCTTACGAAATCAAAATACAACACAACACCCATGACTTTCAGAAACATTTCTTCACAGGAATAAATTACTTGCATCAGTTGTTAGCTGTCAGGACACTACACCTACAAAATTTTCAAGCTTCCTAAAATCTGTCAACCGTACACCTGATGCCCCCCCCACCATTTCTTCTGTTTTATTATTTTTTTTGAAGACTTATACACTGTTCATTCCCTGTGCATATTCTATGTACTGTTCATGCAGTCTTGGTTACTTCGTTTTTCTGATGAGTTGTAGTACATCCATGCACTGTATGCAATAAGTTCATAATAATAATAATAATAATAATAATAATAATATTAATCATTATTATTATTATTATTAAGGTGGCAAGCTGGTAGAATCATTAGCATGCTGTATGTAGTGTTAGCATGCTGAATTGTATGCAGTGTTAGCATTCTGAGTTCAAATTCCACCAAGGTCAACTTTGCTCTCATCCTTTTGGGGTTGGTAAATTAAGTACAAATGAAACACTGGGATTGATATGATGACTAGTCCCCTCTCCACAAAATTTCAGGCCTTGTGCCTATAGTAGAAAGGATTATTATTACTATTATTATTATTATTATTATATAAGTAACTCTTCAGTCTTTCTCTATCACCAACACACAGTATCATTTCACCCAGTATATGTAATCCATGCATATATTCAAACATAGTCAACTTTCTCTTATATACTTGCCAATATTATTTCTCTGTTTATCTGAACTTGTAAAAAAATAACTTCATCAAGTAATATGTTTTAACGGCAAGAAATTGTTTTTTCTTGATGAGTAAAGAAAAAAAAAAAAATGTTAAAGCAAATAATTTGTTTAGAAATGAACATACTACTTGCAAACACTTTATGAAGAAACCATTAAAATCTCATCAATGTCATTAAAAATCATCCCCAACTTTAGAAATACATATATACTATAACAATTATGATTTGTAACATAGACACAAGGCAACACATCTATAATAGTAAACAGTTGATTATATTAACGATGGTACTTGACTGGTGCTTATTTTATAAAATCCTCAAAAATGAAATACGAAGTCAACCTCATTTGGATTTGAGCTCTGAATGTAAAGAGTTTTGTATGCCATTCTACTAATTCTGTCATTCAACACTACTAATAATAATTCTTTCGACTATTAGTGCATGGTCTGAAATTTTGCAACAGGGGGATAATCAATTACACTAACTGCAATGCTCAACTGGCATGTATTTTATCAATCACGAAAGAATGAAAAGCAAAGTTGACATCAGCAGAATTTGAGCTCAGAATGCAAAGAGTCAAAAGAAAAAGTTCACTAAACATTTTGTCCAATGCACTAATGATTTTTTTCCAGCTAGCTATGATGATGATGATGATGATAATAATAACAATAATAAACCCAGTTTAGTACAGCTCCAGAAAACAGCATCATTAGGCTTGGCTAAGATAATTAGGAGGGTTCTTGGCATCTAAGGTTACTTGTAGCCCATGTTAAGAATTTTTATTTTCCAACAGTCTAATCTGTTGTGAGTATAATAATAATAATAATAATAATAATAATAATAATAATAATAATTCTTACTAATTTTTGGCACAAGGCCAGCAGTTCTGAAATGGGGTGGAAGTTGATTACATTGACTTCAGTGTTCAGCAAGAAGTTGATTTATTGATTTTGAAAGGATGAAAGATAAAGTCAACCTTGGTAGCATTTGAACTCAGAATATAAAGAGCTGGAATAATAATGATAATAATAATAATAATGAAATTATTGTATACAGTGCTCAGGTGCACCACAACTTGTCAGAAAGTGCATATAAAGTACATGCAGTAGTGTAGAAATGTCTGGGTGTATGGAGGGGAGAAAATCAAGTGTAGTGTTGGCGAATCTCAGGTGATGATGATGATGCAATAAATAAATTAAAATAAGTTCATTGACTTATTTAAATTTGTAGCATCTGTCATATCTCGTATCTGACTCATACATTGTTCGCTTTCCAGACATTTTTACATTACTGTATGTACTTTATATGCACTTTCTGACAAGTTGTGGTGCACCTGAGCACTGTATACAATAATTTCATTATTATTATATGTTGAAACAAAATGTATACATGTAAAAAAATAACCCAACTAATTAGAATACTGAAAATCAGTTATGTAGGTTTTGTTTCTGATAATATGTAAATTCACTTTTTGCATGTTATGTACAAAGCCATGACAGTAATGGTAGAAAGGATAATTTTACAGTAAGTGGCTGATGAACTGTTTTCCTTGCCAAGAACAGTACCAATTGCACAAAATAGAAAAGTGTGTTTTTGGTCAAATGTAGATATATGTCCCTCTACTTAGAGAGAAAACGAGTAATTAGAACTGCAAATTCATTTTCCTTTTAAATCTAATAATAATTTATTTAGAATTATCTGTTTATGAAACAGTCAGCAAACATCAGAAGCACTTGAATATCTCTTCGATTTAAGATTTAAGGAGAGAAAGTGAGCACCTGTCAATGTTTGGAACAGTAGAGAGAGAAAGAAAGAGATAGAGAGATGGGGGTGTATGCACACATATGTGCATGGATGGAGAGATAGTGGGTGAAGGATAAAGGGGTAACTAGACAATGCATTGAACAACAAGTTCATAGGTGATTCTCTGCTGGATATTTTACTTTATGGGGACAGAAAACTGAATTCCTCTAAGTGGTTCATTTCGCCATGCCTTAGATATTTCTGGTAAATTTACCTGCAGTAATATTGGTGTTTTATTCAGGAAGAGGTTTTCTTTTCCTACTTCAACCCTTTTAACACTAATAAAATCTGACAATGCTCTCATATGGCCAAATCTAAAAGTAACAGAACAATGTATGTGTGTGTAAATAAACAGAGCATTGCTGTCATCAGTCAGCCTAGACCCAGCAAAACTTTGATCAAAAGCATTCAAGCCCATTTTCTTTTTTTTTTCTCACAGTATAATCAGTACTACATTATTCAATGTGGGTATTCTTTTAAAGACAGAAATGTGATTTAAGAAGGAACGGACTGTTATTTCCAGTGTACTGAATGATCATGTAGAGGGAGACCTTCTAATGCTTGATATCTTTGGGCAAGTTTCACCATTCACCAAGGAAGTTAGGTGCCAGATTATGTGAGCAATTGTGAAAGACAAGTTTCTTGTCTGGAGAGAGGGATTTATCTCACAGAAACTCAAGTTAAGCATCAACCAGGTGAAACTCCAGTGGAATATACTGGCTTTTAAAATAGATTCTGTCAAGTATTATAATAATGTAAACTTGTACACAATTCTTTAAAATATATGTCATATATTTAGCTTTGGTTGCATCTCAGCCAATCTTTCAATTGAAATGAGGAATAGGTTTCCATTGATTTTCCAATTGCTGATACAATCCGTCTGTCATGACTTTCGATATATATTTAAATAACAGTTTATTATAGCTATAAAGTGGAAAATGTGAAACAGATAGAATGATTATACACAGAGAGGACTTTGAATAGACTTCTGTTGCTATCATTACTAGAAGTAGACACTAATCTTATTATTTTCTATACAGAACCACTACTGTTAGATATTTTCATGCTGCCGCCATATTAAAGTACAGTGACATGAAAGCTCAAATTAATTCTGTATTCTAAATATCTGTGTACAGCAAGCATTTACAAAGGCATTTAGAAAAGTATTTCTAGAGCAACAATAGTACATCACTAGTTACTACATACAATCTAAGTCTCCCTCTCTACTCTACAGCAAGACACCTATCTCTGTCCCCTCTACACCTTAAGTCTCTCAAATGGCACAAATCCCCATCCACTCAATACTATTACTCTCCAACTCTCAGTCAAGAGGTTTTTGTTGTGTAAAGTACTTGGTGGCCCTCTCGGTACTGGTGCCACGTAAGAAGCACTGGTACTGGTGCCACGTAAGAAGCACTGGTACTGGTGCCACGTAAGAAGCACTGGTACTGGTGCCACGTAAGAAGCACTGGTACTGGTGCCACATGAGAAGCACTGGTACTGGTGCCACATAAGAAGCACTGGTACTGGTGTCACATAAGAAGCACTGGTACTGGCACCATGTAAAAATCACTGGAGCTGGTGCCATGTAAAAATCACTGGAGCTGGTGCCATGTTAAAAAGCACTGGTACCACATAAAAAGTACCCAGTGAACTCTGTAAAGTGGAAGGGTATTCAGCTGTAGAACCACGCCAAAACAATGGAACCTTGTGTGGCTCCTGGCCTTGCCAGCTTCTGTCAAACCATTCAACCTATACCAGCATGGAATATTGACAATGATGATATATATATTACTACTTCTTCACCCTCTAACCATACTTGTCTATTTTGTCAAATTCACCATACAGTAATGCCTTGACTATCATGGGTGTTATGTTCCAAAACCTCCCACAGAAATAATTAGAATCTAAAAAATATAAATACCTATCGCCTGCAGAAACCTGCGATACACTGAGGAGTCTGTGATATAAATTTACACATATTAGCTGGAAAAATCTACGATGTACTGAATGCGTGATAGGTGAACCACACTGTACTGAGTGTGCAATAGGTGAACCGTGATATGGTGAGGGATTACTGTACTTGTCTTGTCCATCTATGCACAATCTTTTTACATTTTCATCATTATTTATTTTCTGTTTCCTCCTGATATAGGCAAAGCACAAAGTCTAGCAGATGCACAATGTGAGAGTGCATCTTTGATGATGGTCTGAGAACAAAATTTATTCAGCAGGTGCAAACAAGGCCAATTTTTTTTTCAATCTTAATATCAAAACAAACACAGGTATAATAATTTTTTCTATTATTATATATGGAAAAGTAATGCATCAAATCATTCCAAAAAGTGCACCACTTGTTCCACCGGGAACAGGTGGTGCACTTCCTAGGTCTGAGAAAGTGTCACTCTAATGTTTAAAACTGTAAATATTATGCAAATTTTCAATCAGAACTTTTGTATGAACTGATGTTGAAAGCAGAATTGGTACAGAAATAATTGTAAATGGGCATTAAAAATGTGCTAAAGTCTTTCTTTGTTTTCTTATTTAAATTATATATATATATATATCTGTGTATATTGTAAAATATTCAATGGTAAACATTTCATTAAGCTATGTAACTTCGTATGGTCATCCAACTGATTAGCAAGAAGTTGCCCATCAACACTCTAACTCTTCATTACTTCAGTGGCTTCTATTTCTTTGACCTGGCTGGTCTTGTACCATCTCTATCCAAGTCAAACTGGCTCACTTGTCTCACCTCCTTTCATCAGCCATATGTTACCCCTCCACAAATCCCGATGTTTAATTATTACTTTACAGAACATCGATTGTCAAGAAT
This sequence comes from Octopus sinensis, assembly GCF_006345805.1. Taxonomy (NCBI): domain Eukaryota; kingdom Metazoa; phylum Mollusca; class Cephalopoda; order Octopoda; family Octopodidae; genus Octopus; species Octopus sinensis. Next base: position 77,290,141 of record NC_042999.1, on the reverse strand, counting down.
TCCTTCTCTGCCCTTGTTCTTCTGAAATCATTAACTTTTAGTTACAGATCAAAGAAACAATCAATTACATTAGACTTGGCGGACCTGCTAAGGACATGGGCATAGCCCTTTCTGCCAGATAGAACCATAAAAATATTTGGAGCTAGATATTTTCAACTGATTTTACTAGAGACACACTCATGAGTGATGCCAGCAGTTTTAAATGGAAAGAATTACGATTTTTCTTGATTATTTTGAACACTAATGAAAGAAATATTTACTAAGGTTTTTATTGTATGAAGTAATCTCTATGTCCATCACTTCCAAAACAACAGCAACAGCCATCACCATTGACAAAATCATCATCATCAGAAACATTATTCATGTCACATTGAGACAAAAGAAATTTGAAAACAGACTAATGAAAACAGATAATAGCCATTTAAAATCTCTTTGGATAATTGAATGAGATGTCCCAGCGTTGTAAGAGGGTGGAAATTGGAGGCTTTGAGATCTTCCTTAATTTGAAAACTATGCTATCATTGTCAAACCATGTAACCAGCTAAAAGAATATAGTTTATAACTGGAAAAAAAAAATCTATACACCAAGCTGAAAAGAGTGTTACAGCATAAATTTTGAGGATACACCAAGTAAAGAGTTAAATGTGTCTAATTGGTTTGTAGATATTGTTATATACATATTTTTTAAAGACTTTATCACTGTTCACTTCATGTGCATATTCAATGTACTGTTCATAAAATTTTGGTTACTGTTTCTGCTGAATTGTAGAGCACCTGAGCATTGTATACAATAAGTTCATTATATTATATGTGCATTAATATGCATGAATATATTCTTATAAGTATGTATGTATGCCTGTATCTTAAATGAGCCCAATGCATTTTATAATTCAAAAGAAATAAAATAATAGCTAGATAGTCTTTACAAATAAAAAAAGTTTGTAAAATGAAAGAGGTATTTAAAAAATTTCATAATTAGTACAGTAAAAATAAATTGAGTAATAAAAAGTATTTAAAATCTGAATGATTGAATTAAAAGTAGTGAACTCCAAAGTCTGCAACAGGAAACTGCTGCAGAAAAAAAAAAAGGACAATTTTTTAAAAGTTAAGAATTGAGAGGATAATTAAAATTGTACCATATAATAATACCATAGAATGGCTACAGATCACTGACTGGAACCAGTAAAAGATTATGCATATTTTTTGTGATTTCTTTTTTTAGTTACTGTATTTTCCCTTATAATTTTACTGAATATAGATCAAATACCACTTTCTTTTTATGTATCTTCAATGTAACACCTTTCTTTCCCAAGAGTATGTTGATTTACTGACAGTATATTTACTGAAATAAATATTGTTATAGTAAAATATTTCATTCAATATCAATTTGTTTATAAAATCAATATATAAATCTTTGACTATTCTTTAAATTTCCCCAATAAAAAAAGATCTGATTATAACAGATAAAGTTACATCACAGAAATTAACACTTTTATAATTTACTTGTTGAATTTTCAAAATGTATGCATGTATGCATTAACCTACACACATAGACACACACAAAATTTCAATTTTACCTTTGAAGTGTAAAATCAATCATTAAAATATTTTATTAACTTAAATAAAGAAGATAAATAAACAATTTCCTGAAGATCAATTTAATCATTATATTAAGATATACAATATGTATCTTACCTGAGTAGTTGTAGGAAATATTACTTGTAAAAATACTTACCTACAAAAGATGGAAAAGACAATTAGTTAATGATGATTGTTTTGATAAATAAGATATACATATAAGATTAGAAATATGACAGCCATATGCTAAATATATCAATAGTGTGTGTGTGCTCATACATACACACAATTAAAAACAAAGTTCAGTTGATGAAGGGGAAGTGAAAATCAATCCTCCAAATCCAAGACAACTTGCAGAACCTGTAATGGTTCCTTTACCTCTTTTTGGAGATTTTGTTATGATAAAGTTCAAGGACATTACAGAAAATATATAGAAAGAAATCACATGGTTATACCAATTTCTATGAGGATTTTGCAAACAATGAAGAACATGTGCTACCAATCATTTTGACATTCAAAAGTAATCATTTACTTTAGTATTCCCAGTTTTGGAAAAATATATTTCTTTACTACCCACGAGGGGCTAAACATAGAGGGGACAGACAAAGGGATTAAGTCGATTATATCGACCCCAGTGCGTAACTGGTACTTTATCGACCCCAAAAGGATGAAAGGCAAAGTCAACCTCGGCAGAATTTGAACTCAGAACGTAATGGCAGACGAAATATTGCTAAGCATTTCGCCCGGCTGGAAAAATAGCTATTGCTCCCACTACAAAAGTGACCTTGTAAATGTGTATACTATCACAAAAAAATGTAATTCTTTTTTTCCTTTCCATTCATTTACATCCAAATACATAAACACATAGTTGTACAGACATACACACGCCAAATTATAGATGAGTAGAATGGATTCTACTCATATCCTGTAAGATGTCAAAAAGTGCCACACTTCTGTGACTTGATCACTAAAACATAACTGCTGTGGGATTGAGTGTGTAACCAAGTTCCAAGTTGTAAGTTTGATGAAAATTTCCGACACTTCATAAGATATCATTCAGAAATTAATGAAACTGAATGTAACAGTTTTTGTGTATTTTCAAAATGGTTAACATTACTCTTCTACAATATATCATGTTATATATCATCATCATCATTTAATCTCATTTGAAATGATGAAATAAGGTATAAAATTCAACTAAAAAATTATGCAACACACTAACAGTTGAAAAGCATATGTAGATAAGGGATTCCAAAGAGTCAAAGTTCTGGAGAAGCTGAACTAGGTGTAATGGTTAGTGTGGCCTGAAGGAGTGGACACAATATAGATGATGAAAGGAATGAGATGAGTCAGAATTGCTTGAGTGAAGATGATATGAGACCAGTCAATTCTAAGAAGTTAATATTGCAGTGGCATTAAAGACAAAAAGAGGAGACAAAATTGCCTGTGGAGCAGCAGTTGGAGTTTGTTGGTGAATGACTCAGTATCTACCAATCAGTTAAGTGGCTTTTCTTTGCATGGTGTAAGACACGTATATAGCAACAACATTCCCAAGATATTTGTGCCTTTGTATTGTTGAAAAAGACGAGGTTGATATCATTCTATAAGAGAATGTTTTTCTAGACTTTGTTTGTGGAGCCAGTATAGTTTCAGTATGAAATATCTATTTAGGTTGCAGGAGAATGACACTTGTGTGCAAAAGGTTAAGGCGCAACAAAGAGTAGAATCTTAAAAGTAGGCATTGTTGAAGGTACCAACAAGCAGGTCACTGATGTGTACAAAACATGGGGACGACTTGAAATCTTGTGGCAGAACATAGCTGATAGAATGTGGGTTAAAAAGAGATCCATTGGCTCATGCTGCAATCCAACACAAAGCCAGTAATCCAATACAGCCAGTTTTACTTGGGGATTTACATACCAGACATACTCAATAGATGTGCTGATTTCAAAGGCAATAACACTTTGCACCAAATTTCTTGAGGGTAGAAACCCACTTGTGAGCAAATCAGAAGTGTAGGTTTCCTATAGATAGTGGCACGTAAGCGAACCATCCGAACATGGCCATTGCTAGGGCCGCCCCGATGGGCCTCCGTGCCGGTGGCATGTAAAAAGCACCATCCAATCGTGGCCATAGCCAGCCTCGCCTGGCTCCCGTGCTGGTAGCATGTAAAAAGCACCATCCGACCGTGGCCGTTTGCCAGCCCTGTCTGGCACCTGTGCCGGTGGCACGTAAAAAGCACTCACTACACTCACGGAGTGGTTGGCGTTAGGAAGGGCATCCAGCCGTAGAAACATTGCCAGATCAGACTGGGCCTGGTGCAGCCTTCTGGCTTCCCAGACCCCAGTTGAACTGTCCAACCCATGCTAGCATGGAAAGCGGACGCTAAATGATGATGATGGCTTCATTAAAGAGATTCAAGGTGTTGGAGAAGGCCACCTGCTAATGGGTGTCTTCATCACGTTTGAGATGTTGAAAATACGAAGCTAGATTATAGATTCAGTGGAGTAATGCTTTGTGGGAGTGGGACACACTGCAATGTTTCCAAAGATTGGAAGGTGTTGAGAGAGAGAGAGAGAGAGAGAGAGTGTGAAAAGTTTAGTGAAGAGAGTGTATGAAGGAGAAAGTGGAATACAATACAGACTGGACAGAAACTGAGGAAGTTTTCTAAGTGAAATCATAGCTTATAGAACCATCATGTTTGAAGTGGAGGAAAAGGACTAAATGCTAAATCTAGCAAAAATATTCAATCGATTTTTCCCATAAATCACTACTTTTTGCAAAGACTTACTTAATTTTAATACATGTATAAAAAATACTGAATATAGCAAGCAGATTTTAGCAAAAGTTTATTTTAAAAAATGTTAAAAGATGATGTATGGGGAATAACTCTTTCTATAGTAAAAGTAAAAATTTCTACTTTTCTAAGGCATGCATTTTCGGTTGGATGCTAAGGGACATAACTCGAAACACCATTTTACACCAATACACACAAAACATGACCAACTTATCTACCAAATTTCACTCCAAAAAATATAAAATGGGGGCGCTGTATGACACTTGGATCTCCTAAGTGGAGAAGCAAATTTCTTAACCAGAAAGCTTTAAAAAGACTTTTAAAGCAATGCACTTGTGTCTAGCAATAACTAATTATCAGGTTAACTTGGAACAGTTTTAATGAAAAATATTAAATTTTAATTTGTCTAGGGAGAGTCATTCTTTTTTAGTGCCTTATGAATTAACACACACACACCGGTAAAATTTCCACTCATTTACTTATTTATTTTTCTAAAATTTTCGTTGTGTCTTGCAACCTTTTCAATAGTTGTTGACTGTCCATTATCCAAGCTGCGTTCGTTTTGGTTGTTTGTGCACATGTTTGAGTCAGTGTGTGTATATGTATACATGTATGTGTATTCTCCATATTCATGTGTGTTTGTGTGTGTCCTTCTGTCTCTGTGTGTGCATGTCTGAGTGGATCTGTGTGTATGGGTTTTTGTGACAATGTACAGTGTCTATGTGTGGATGTGTGTCTCCATATGTGTCCTTGTGTGAAGTGAAGTATGTGTGTATATAGTCATGTGTTTCAGTCTTCATTTGCATATGTGTGTGTGTATGTGTGCTTGTCTGTTCATATTACCTATGTAACTATCTGTCTATATGTCTATCTGTTTACTTTCATATCCATTTGCCTACATACACATGCATATACATATATACACACACACATACATCTACATAATAGCCCACTAACTATTCTACCTGTATATAAATATAAACTGTGGGTATGGAGGTATGATTTACATACTGTGCATATTTCCTATTTAGTACTGGGGAGGTTTCATTTATGAGGACGTACTCTTTTAATTTTCTGAGGGTTGGGTCTTTTGGGGGCTTGGATAAAATGCAGATGTCAAGTTGACCCAGGTTGCCTCCATGTTGGTAGAGTATGGAGGACTGTTTTTTGTTGTCATATTTTCTCAAATGTTCATTTCATCTTTCCACAATGCTCCTAGATGTCTCCCCTATGTATGTCATGTTCATGTCTTTACAAGCACCTTCTATGCATTGTATGCTGTAGACTACATTAATAGTTCTAAAGTTAATGTCAGGGCTAATCCTACATACCATGCAGTTATCATTGGTGCATATGGTATTCTCAAAGAGGTATGTCCTATATAGTTGTGATCTGATGGAGTTCCCTGGCTTTTCAACAATGTTAATGTTGAATTTAGTCTCCATCAGAGCTTTCTTAAATCTACAGGCTAGTTCTCCATGGGCTGTGGCCTCTACAAACATCACTCCTTGATATTTGTCGGTTTTATACCACGTGTTCGCCCTGTTTGCTTTGTCACAAGCTCTTTGTATCCTATTCCAGTCTTTGCTTCTATATCTAGGGCAGGTACCACTGGTTTCATTACATATAATATTATCCAACTTTCTAGCATCCCTGTATGCTCGAACCCTATCTTTCTGATCATATTTAGAGAACTCCATGTGGTGCATGAAGTTCTGTACATGTTTCTTCGTTTCATAGGGTTTGCATAGTGGGGACACATTGTGCATTATCTTATTAAGTCTGCTATCAGTATGTTAATTTTCATGTTGTGTGACAAAGCAGAGTTCTTGTGAACAACATATTTTGAAGCTATGGGTTTCATGTCATAGAAGTGGAGGAGCTGCACTCAGTTGTTCTAACCAAACTTCAGGATCAAGGATGGGGAGTCTATTGTTGGGGTGCCTAGTGGGGTAATCTATAGTTACCTTGATACTTTGCTGGATGGAGTTAGCTACTTGCTGGAAGCTCTCCATTATGTTCATCTCAGTTTCTACATTACCATTACTAGAGTTAGCCTTAAGTAGGATATTAATGTCATCTACATACCTATTGTAAAGTAGAAGTGTTGTGGACTGTTCTGCTAAAGATTGCTTAAGTTTTCTGTCTCACCAGGTCATGATTTGGTTGGCCACATCTCCAGCTACACTGACACCAATGGCTGCACTTGAATCTACACATATAGCTTCTTGTTAAACTTTACTATGTGGTTCTTGAAGGTGGTTCTTGCACCAGCTCCTATTGCTTGTGCAATCATTCCTTTCACCTGATTGTTGTTCTCAGGGTCTTGGGTGGGTACGGTCCAGCAACTCCAGTGCTCTGTGGTGCTTTCCTTCACTGCTGAGATGATGGCGGATGGTCTTCTTCTCTGTGACCTGGTGGGGCAGAATCTACTGAGGTCATGGCTGTCTAAACAGTCACTGTTGTAGCTTAGTCTAAGGAGGAAGCCCAGTTCCTTTGTGTTGACTTCACAGAACTCTACTTCACTCTCACAGATTATTTCAATGCATTTCTCCACAACAAAATCTATGTCTACAGATGGGTAGAGTGAAATCACATCCATACTACCCACTACACAACCTGTGAGGTCGTTGGAGTGGTTGCAAGTACTGATTTTACTGACAAGATCTTTCGTGCTCAGTTATTTAATATTAATTGGTGACTAATAATATTTTAAGTGGTAATGATTTTTTTTTCCACATGACTTTAGCTGTGATGGCCAACGTGCACTGAAGACAAACAATTCCACACATTTTACTTTAATTAAAGGCTCATCAGTAAAAGATAATATCACTGTATCTGATAAAGTGTTAGCGATTAAAGAACTACAAAATACTCAAAATTATATATTTGTTGGAGAAAATTGGTTAAAAATGAAATAGTTCCTGGCACCATCTATATGATAAAAGAGAGTTAGGAAGGTGAATACATTATTCAATATGTACTTCCTCTATTTCCTGATGACACTATGTTGTGATTGAGTGAAATTTATCTGCTTTTTCTAGCAAGCTGAACAACCATACAAAATGGCCTTTGCTGGATGGATGGTGGTAAAACATACAGTTGACCATGGCAGGATTTGAATCAGCATATAATTTAAAACATCATGACTCAATGGTTGGTGTGAGAAAGAACATCTAGCCATAAAAATATTTGGTCAAACAATTTCACATGAAAATATCAACAAACACATTCTACATAGTGCTATTTGAAATTCAAATGAGGACATGAGAGCTCAGTTTAGTTTATACAAGAAAACTACAGAACAACCCAACAGTTATTAAATATGCAATGAGATGACTGACCATAGACATCTTTTTTTAACAGTTCCCATCAAATATGCAACTATTTTACAGCTTCCCTGACATTTAATGCTATCAAACATTGAAAAAGATCACACGTCTTATATGCCATGGTCATTTGGCCAGAGAAAAGGAGTGGTAGATGACAGAATAAGTAGTTCTATCCTTTTACATTTGTAGACAATTTAGATCAAACCAATATACAAGTGATGGAATGAAAATAAACTGAAACAAATTTACTTGCCACTAGTAGTTGACAGAGTAAGTACAACTGAGAAAATAATATGGTGTTGTGAAATGTTGGTTCTGGTAAGATCAAGCTAACTTAAAGGATGGTGCAACATTCTTGATTAGTGTACACAACATTCTACTACTAGGAGCTTGATCAAATATAATATGGATGTGTCTGTCTATATAACTGAGTTTGCAGAGATGTGAACTTATGTGTGTATATGTGTACAGGTGTGCATAGAAGTGAGTCTGTAAACATGTGTATATAAGGGTATTCTTTCATATATTTCAGGCCAAAGACTGTGACCACGCTGGAGTACCAGTGATTGCTTCTTGATTATGAGATCTCAGGATTAATCCCATTGCATTCAAGCTTAGGCAAGTTTCTTTTACCATAAAGTCTTAGATTGAACGAAGCCTTATGAATGAAACAGAGTAGATGCCAACTGTTGAAGATTGTCAGTGGGACTGTATCTTAATTCAAAGATCAACTTAATTACACACTGTGTCACATTGATTCTACCTGAAAATTATATTAAGTGTATATGCAGCTGAGGAATACTCAACTACTTATACAATAAATAAATGAGTAATTTATTCAGTTGATCAAACAACTAGAAAACTTGCCATCAAAACCAATGAAGGGTCTATTTGCTTATTCTAGGAATGTGAGTGTGCATACATGTATGTGTGTGTGTATGTAAGCACATGCAAAGGGATCTGCATGTGAACAGGTGTGAATTAATGTGAAAGCTACCTGGAAAGTGTTGAATTTATATTCACTATGAAGCAATACATGTAGAATGGTCTGTTCTGCCAACAGTGTTTCATCATCATTGTCATCATCATTTAGCATCCGTTGTAAAATAAATATTGTTCTGTTGATGACAGTGTTGATAGAATGAGCCTGATACTGTTGAGGATGGCATTCATTACATGTAGAATGAGTCCTGTTTTATAATTAAGCTTATTCTGTTGATGACAAGATGTGTAAAATGAACTTTGATTTTTGGGAAGCATCAACTGTAGGATCATCCTTGCTCTTCATTCAGTAATACATATAATCAGAGTGGCTGGCTATCAGACTGGACTGTCACTGACAAGGTTGTGCCAGCACTTCACAGAACTGCCAGGAATAAGGTATACCTATTGATATTGTACCGCACTAATAGCTGATTGGTTGAGAATTAACTCAATTACAAGTCAAGTAAAAGCACAGGCTTGCATTGCCACCACACCATGAAATATATGCAGTCTTCACCTTTACAAAAGACAATTGCTACATTTTCTAAGTCCAAATACTGCTGAAGTCAACTCTGCTGTCTGCTTTGGTATGTTTCTACAGCTAGATGCCTTTCCAAATGCCAACCACTTTACAGAGTGTACAGGGTGCTTTTTACATGGCACCAGCAACAGTGAGGTTACCAAATAAGTTGCAGGACAAGACCCCTCAGCTGAGTGGAGAGTAGTATTACCAGGTGATAAGTAGGGGAGATACAGCAGTTGGAGAGAGAGAGAAAGAGAGAGAGAGTAAAGAAATGAGAGATATAAAATGGTGAAGATGTAATGTGGCATACACCCAAGTTACAGGGAGGTGTATACAGTGAAATGGACCAGGGATTGGATAGGGTGAGTGGGTGGGTAAATTCATAAGATTATGAAAGGAGAGTGGTAGATGGAGAGGAGGAAATGTTATAGGTTTATAAAGGTTTAATGGTGACATGAAGAGAAACCTGTGAATATTTAAAAGAAATTAGCATGATATTGTATAACCAAAACCAAATCTTGCATATGAAATTTGTGAAGAGCGAAGTTGAAATTTTTCAAGTTACTTGGCATGTACACTCCACATATAAACCATCCACTTTACTGAATATTATACAATTTGTTTTAATGCAGGTAATCTAATATATACTACAATTGTAGCATTGTTTGTAGGGTGTGATAATTCTTTGTATCATAAATGTATTATTATAATAAAGGTTTAAAGCACAAGCAGTGACTCAATACGTTTATAATTTGATTTTATTAATTATCTGTTTCTGGTTTATAATTGTAGCATAAGAGGGTGGTTTGCCACAAAGTTAGCTATTTCATTTCCCCCTTATTCAAAGATGTAATTGAGTATATTTTAACAATATTTTTTGTTATTTTACTGACTGTCTTTCAGAAGTGACAAACAGTAGAACCATAAAAAGAAAAAAACGGAACATGGAAGTAAAGTAGGTCAGTTCAGGTTGTCTAACACTTGTGGTTGAAGATTATGTATAATAGCAGTAGACATTTCATTAATATGTGTTTTCATAAAACCATTGTGTTGTGTGCAATTGTCAGACACTCAATGAAGGGTTTCAAAATAAATAGGATAAACTTAGCTCTACATTGGATGATTGGAGAGCCTTCATGAGCTTATCAGGTGATTAAAAAAACAAAACAATCAAATATACTAAGTTTTTAATATAATTTATTTAAAAATTATATTTGGTTTCTTTTGATTGGGCACAAAGACTTTAAATTTTAGGGCGAGGTCATCACAAGTCTGAAGTATGGAGACAATGCAAACACTACATGACTTAGTTAATAGAGAAATGATGCAAGTACTCAAGTTGGACTTCATCTGAGTTCCCCCAAAATGAAAGTAGTGAAAATAGCTAAAAGCACAACAATGAACAAAACTGCATAAAAATAAACAATGAAAATATTGAAAATGTAAAAGAATTTGTGTACCTTGGTATTCTTATTACTAATGACTACAATGACGGAATCAAGAGAAGACTTGGCATAGCCAAGAATGTCATGATATCACAGAACAACATATGAAAGAATAAGGTCATCTCCTTGCAAATAAATAAAAAACGACTCCTCAATTCATTACTATTTAGAATAGCTATCTATGGAGCTGAATGCTGGATTATAAAGAAAATTGATAAAAGGGAAATTGAAGCATTTGAACAATGGTATTTTAGATTCGTTCTCAGAACAAGCTGGATGGATAAAAGAACTAATGAATAGAACATTTTCACTAATTGAAATGCACAAATATCACCTCTGCCTTTTTCTCAACCTCTCTCTCTCTAGATGGAGGGCTAAAATAACTGAGCCTTTGTGGCCTTTCACCCATGTCTGTCTTGTGCCATTCTGTACAGTTCCGCAAAACTTCCATCACTAGCTTCTTTGATGATGATGATCCTCTAACGCCTGTTTTACACGTTAGCATGGGTTGGACAGTTTGACTGAAGCTGGTATGCTGGAGAGCTGCACTAGGTTCCAGTCTGATTTGGCTTGATGTCCTCCCTAATGCCAACCACTTTACAGTGTGTACTGGGTGTTTTTAACATGGCACCACATGAGCACGTCAACATAGCACCAGCATGAGTGCTTTTTATGAGCTGTTGGCACAGGACTATTGCAGGCCAATGCTCCTCAGCAGTGGAAGCAGCCTGAATACTTCTAATGTGTAGGACAGGTCTCCTGAGATCGTCCTCCAGTACTTTGTCCTGTCTTTCTGAGTTTCCCTCTTACTGCCTCTAATTCCTCTTATGCCTTACTTCTCTTTCAACATATTAGCGCTCTGTCAAACACGTACACTTACATTACGCATCCAGTGGAACATACTAGCTTCATTCTTCTCTAGCCTTTGCATATCTTCTGGATTCAAGGTTCACATCTCACTCCTATACAGAATTGCTAGTGATGGGTAGGTGGTGTGGGCATACTTCTTGCAGAGAAATGGTGGATAAGGTCATAGAGATAGTCAGAGTGTGTGATAGAATACTAGTCTTGCAGAATAGTATAGCGAGAATTAACTCTGCCTATGTCTCACAAGCAGGCTTACCAAATGAACCGAAGGATCAATTTTATGATATTCTTCTGCAGGCTACCTCAAAGATGGGTGACAATGATCTCATTTTCGTGGCTGGGGATTTCAATGGGCATGTCAGATGGCAGTCTGGTATCTTCCATGGTGTTCATGGGGGCCATAGAATTGGTTCCTGAAACAAAGGGGGAACAAGGCTACTGGAGTTCTGTGATGCAAATAACCTATTGATCTGCAACACCAATTACAGGATGTAAGCCAGCCAGCCACCTGATAATCTATAAATCAGGTGACTGTGCTAACCAGATCGATTACATTCTCACCAGACAGTGGGATGCAAGGTTGCTCTTAAATACAAAGACCCTCCATGGTGAAGAACGTACCCACCAACACAAACTAGTCATTAATGACTTTAGATTGCAGGTCAGAAGAATGTTGAGAAGCAGACCAATCTAGAAAAGAAGGATTTTGAAGGCTTAAGGACCCTTCATATGGTCAGAGATTTAGGGACATCTTAATTGAGAAATGTGGTGAGAGAGAGGAGGACTTGTGACATAGAGGGCAACTGAGATTCCTGCAAGACAACTTGCTGAGTGCCACAGACCAAATCTGCAGCTGGTGTAAAGTCCCATCCAGGGTGACATGGTGGTGGAACTAGTGAAGAAGTTTTAGGTATGAAAGCAAGGTCTAGTATCAAAGGATCTTAGAGTTAACCTAGCAAAAACCAAAGTTTTAGTAAGTAGGAAGGCAGTCAAATTAACAAATCCTTTCATATAGATGGCCCTGCTCAATCTGTAGAAAGGCGTAGGTAGAAAGTCGATAAGATGTACCCTGTGTAAGCTATGGACACATAAAAGGTGCAGCAATATCAGAGGAAGGTTAAAAGGGAAAATAGCTTTTGTTTGTGTACGATACACAGGTACAATAAACACCAAAAATGTACAGAAAATAGACTCCATCAACAGCCACTGGGGTAAGCTAGAGGTAGTATATAGCTTCTGTTATCTAGGTAACCAAGTTAATAGTGGAGATGAATGCTCCAAGAGCATAGCTGTGAGAATAAGATTAGGCTGGGCAAAGTTCAGAGAGCTCCTACTGCTGGCAACAAAGGGCTTTTCCCTCAGAGTGAAAGGCAGATTGTGTGATGCCTGTGTGTGAACAGCTATGCTACACATCAGTGAAACATGGGCTATAAAAGCCAAGGACAGGCATAGGCTTGAAAGAAATGAACCCAATATGCTTCACTGGATGTGCAATGTCAGTGTGCATGTTCGACAGAGTGTAGCATCTTGAGAGAAAAGATGCACTGAACAAAAAGATGTGATAATATATTACATATACCATATACTAGGCGGAAACTGCTAAGGAGGTGGGGTTTCTCCGAGTATATTATTATAAGATTACTGCTATTTAGGCAAAATTTCCTGCTTTAATAATTGTACTTGACTCAATTTTAGAATCAGTTATGTTTTGAGAAGAGGTTCATAATGAAAACTTACCAATTAATGCCATTAATATTTAACAGAAAAATTGCAGTTTCTGCTATCTAAGAAAATATTTACCAGAAACATGACAATAAAAAAAAATTTTAAACTTCAACACCTAAAATTTTAAATAATTAGAAACAAAATGCTTTTTAGTCAGTGTGCAGCCAAAATGTGAATATCAATATCACACCTACTCCAAACACAGTTTATCAAATGTAGACATACAGGACACAAACTGACTTATAAGTATGACTGTAAACCTAAGTGATGAAAATCATATCATGCTACACAGGATGACTAATCTATCAGAAAGTATGAACATAAACAGCAGATACTGATAAATTGAACTACAGTAACTGTGGTTGTCCAATTTCAGGTCAACCCTCATCAAACATACCTGTGATCAAGGCATTTCACCCATAACGATCATGTCTGCTATTGTGTAGTGTATATTGGACATTAATCCAATGTGCTCTTATTTTTTTAATACAGTATGATTTGAAGATGTGGCTGCTATTTCTAAAGGATAGAGCAACCATACAGAGGCTCCCCTATTGGTTCCAATCAAGGAATAGTTGTGACAGCAAGTGTCATGTCATTTTACAGCTAGCTGCAAGACTCAGTAGTAAGATATGTTATTATTGTTGAATCTAAGTCAGCCCTGCCTAAGCAGATCTATGATTAAAAGAAAACCGTTACATTTTTTCTTTTGTATATCTATATAACAACATTGTATATTTTGTCTTTCCCTTTTTTAAGAGAGTATGGTGTGATCTGAGGAAGATTTGGTTGCTTTTTCTAGTAGACTAAGTGACTTCATTGTTTTATAAAGGTAAAATTGTTAAGGTGAGCTAAATAATGGATAACCAAGATGTATCTTGCAAATGAAGATGAAGTGGTTACACAACAAACAGCTTATCATGTGGCGATCCTTCGATCTGACTCCACAAAACAATAACAAGACCTCGCTTGTTTCCGTGACAACTCGACAATTCACTTCGGATATCTTTGTGACCTCCGTGACAACTGCTGTGACAGCTACTAAAGTGTATGTGTGTGTGCATGCATGCTTGTTCTTGTCTGTGTGCCTGTGTGTGCTTGTTCTTGTCTGTGTGTGTTTGTGTGTGTGTGTGTACGCATGCTTGTTCTTGTCTGTGTGTGTTTGTATGTGTGGGTGTGCATGCTTGTCCTTGTCTGTGTGTCAGAACACACACACACACAGACAAGAACAAGCACACACAGACATGCACACACACACACACACACACACACAGACAAGAACAAGCACGCACACACACACACACACACACACACAAACAAACAAGAACAAGCACGCACACACAGACACACTTTAGTAGCTGTCACGGAGGTCCCAAAGATATCCGAAGTGAATTGTCGAGTCACGGAAACAAGTAAGGTATTGTTTTGTCGGGTCAAACCGAAGGATCGCCATAAGATCTTAGGTATATATCCATCATATAGTAAATTATAGGATGCATGTTGTATGTTGACTTCTTTGGCAAAACTGATAGATAAGCAAGCAGATTAGAAGTAATAAAATAAGGAAAATATAAAATTGAGTGAAATAAGAAGGAAATATTTTTAGGGATTGATGTTATTTAGAGAGAATGTAATTAGTTAAGTCAATATGATAAAATATGTATTGCGGGGGAGTATAGTATTATAAACTTGATTAATAATTTGTTGGCATGGAGAGGGATAGGCTCAGATGAGCTAGTGTCCTAGATACACTGCATAAACATAGTTTTCAATGGTACACCAACAGCTAACAGATACATGACACTAATAATTAAGTTAAAGAAAATAACATTGGATATAACCAGAAAATGTTTGTATATTTGTCTGTTATAGTTTTCAGTCACTTTCAACGTACATATTCTGTACTTATTTTAAAAGAGAAGCTATAGAATATCAAATTAACATTTTATATGGTTCAGTGCATTTCTAACTGGAGTATTACAGAAACTAGCATAATGTATCTGTGTCAATATGTCAGAGTGGTCTCTACAAGTTCCATTACCATCAGCTATTCTTCTCATACAATCTTGTTCAACAAGTTGACAAGCTGTTATTGTTTAGTCTCACATCAACACTGATCAAGCAGAGCATTCCAGCTGACCCACACATTTTTATATTCAGGCATAATGTAGCCAAGACTAAATGATCTAATGTGTTCTTCACTTATTAAGATGATAGGAATTGATTCTGAGAAAGATTTGGCAGCTATAACAGGTGGAGTGACCATACAGAAGCTCTCAATCTTAGCTCTTATTAACTAGTTATAATCCACAGAACACTGATATCGTCCCTATTGCCTTTTAAGAAACCAGATCAACAATATAAATCCAGAATAGGTTCAGGTATGGCTTGGTTTTGGGTTCAGTCCTACTGTTTAACACCTTGGGCAAGTGTCTTCTACTAGGGTCTCAAGCTGACCAAAACCTTGTGAGTAGATTTGTTAGATGGAAACCAAAAGTAGCCTGTCATATATGTGTGTGGGTATGCTTGTGTGTATATCATGTGATGATTGTAAATGAGCATCACTGTCATACAAGCAGTCATTCATTTCCAATATTCTGCTATAACATGTCTGGTGATGGGGAAATATTACTTTGTTTGGAAACAGGAAAGGGTTGGTAACAGGAAAAACATCAGGCTGTTGAAAAACTGCCTTAACAAATTCTGGCTGACCCATGCTAATATGGAAAAGTGGATGTTAAATGATGATAATGATGATGAAGAGAAGAAAATAAAATAGTAATCTTTACATAACTTTCATTGGTAGAAAATGGTACTAAGCTAATACAGGTATACTATATGTTATCAAGATAGTGAAGATAACAATGTCCTGTACCTACATATAAGGGAGTTGATAAATCCCACAAAGTTGTACTATTGGCTGAGGAATTAACAGGATTCATTTTTCACTGGCTCTGCAACAATCTCTATCAAAAATTTTTGTTTCACAACAGCCTAATCTAGCTAAAAAATAAGAGCTGCTGGGAAGTATAGCTTGCTGATATAAGCAACAACATCTATCTATCTATATATATATGTATATATAAAATACTTTGTATCTCTGTCTGTTCCCAATACATTCTCAAACTAAACTCTGCTTGCGAAGACCTGTCGAGGCAAGTGAAACCGAAATTGAAATCAAATTCGATCACTGGCATCCATCCTAGTAGAACACTAAGAGCACCATCCGAGCGTGATGTTGCCAGAGCAGCTGATTGGCTTCTGTGCCAGTGGCACATAAAAAGCACCATTCAAGCATGATCATATATATATATATATATATATATATATATAAAATGTTGTTTACATTTAAACACAAGAGAAAACTGCCTTCAACAGGCAGTTTTTAAATGTTAGAAGAATTAGTCAAAATGACCAAAAACACATTTAAGAGCAATCTTCAAAAGGAATGAAAAATAAAAACTTTTACCGTGTTATTGTAATCCGGTCAGACCTTGGTTTCAAAATTTTTTTAGCAAATAAAATAATTTGCTAGGCAAATTTCTCATCAGTGACTGCACCATAACACTAACATATAATTAAGAGATGAATAACAGGTGTCTCATCATTATACATTATAATTTTTCTTTAAAAGATTAGTTTGGCATTTTTTACCTAATAGCGAATGAAACTGTGCTTGCATGGTGAATTTGAAAATTTATAATGTATAAGGATGAGACAAGTGTTATTCGTCTCTTAATTATATGTTAGTGTTATGGCGTGGTTGCTGATGAGAAATTTGCCTAGTAAATTACTTTATTTGCAAAAAAAATTTTGAAACCAAGGTCTGACTGGAGGGGTTACAGAGGAGAGCTAGGAAGAAGGGGAGATAATAAAGTAGTGGTGATCCCAAAACAAAGGTGCATATGTGTACAAGACAGCATGTATGTGCGTGTGCGTGTATGTGTAGTTGTGTGGATGGTGGGGATGGGAAGTGATCAGTGCTTGTGTGTGCTTGGTGATGTGATGTGGTGTTGTGTGGTATGGTGGTGTTAGGATGTGGGGGAGGCAAGAGTGGGGAAAGCAAGGGTAGGGTGTGGATTAGGCTGAGGGTGGGTATGTGGGTTAGACTGAGGGTGGGGATAGAGGTGGGGTATGTGGGAGTGAGTGTAAGGGATGGGGTGGGGTGGGATATGTGGGAGTGGATGTAAGGGATGGGTAAGCCGTGTGAGTGGATTTCGTACACAGAAACTGAAAAAAGACTATCAGGAATATGTATAGATTTGTTTGTGTGTGTCTGTGTTCATACCCCCACCATCACTTGACAACCAATGTTGCTGTGTTTATGTCCCTATAACTTAGTGGTTTGGCAAAAAACACTGATAGAACAAGTACTAGGCTTACAAAGAATAAATCCTGGGGACGATTTGTTTGACTAAAGACGGTGCTACAGCATGGCTGCAGTCACATGACTGAAACATGTAAAACAATAACAAACTATTCCATTTTAATCCTGAGCAATGGTGTTTCACCAACTTGTAGTGCTGTTATAATGTAATTGTCTTGTGGATCACTACATAAACATGGATTGTTCAGTGATGCTTCAACAGGTCAATAGACTAGACTATAGGTAATGACTTTAGTGGGTGAAACAATAGCAGAAGATTACTAATGGTAGTAGTATGATCTTTCGAATGTTGGACCTCACGGAGGCGATGACAAGTGACTGAGGCCTTTGGCAATGCTGTACTTATGAAACCAAGTGCCAATGTTGTTTGCTGGTTGCACATAAAAGCACCCATTGCACTCTTGAAGTGGTTGGTGTTAGGAAGGGCATCCAGTTGTAAAAAACCATACAAAATCAGATTGGAACCTGGTGCAGCTCCCTGGCTTACTAGTCCCAGTCAAACCATCCAATCCATACCAGCATGGAAAGTGGATGTTAAATAATGCTGATGAAGACAATAAATTTCATGCTAGCTAAGTGAGCGAATGAGAAAATTTTTTTATGTATTTAAGGGTCTAAATACATTAAAGTTTAATTATACACTCCATGTATGTAGAAATGAAATAACTAAATAGACAAGATATTGGGCAATCAGTTTAGCTAAATGCAGGAAATTTGACACCAAATTTTCATAGTGTCTCTCATTTTCTTAATGTTATGAACCATTAAGCTCAGTTCATTATGATCCATTTAGGATCAGATTTCTTTATTTATACATTTTTCTTGTCAAACTTACTTCCATTACTTTTCCCAATAACTTCCTTTTTCTTCTTAGTCAGTACATGATTATAATTTTAAATAGAAAAAAAATACAAGTTATAGCATACAAACAAAAGAATTATATATATGAAAAAGATAAGACGATGGATATCTGACTGGCAGACAGCAGACATAATTAGAGAAATTTCAACCTTACATTACAAAGGAATTTAATTTCTGCAAATGTATGACACAGGTAGTTAGTAATGTAACCATGACAACAGTATATTGCTTGTACATTTCAGGCCTACTTATTGTATTCATTCAATTTAAACTGCCACCACAACCATGGACTTCAAAGTCCATTTGAAGCAGGATTTATTGATATACAGCCTGTTAATCATCAACCCAATCTTCTCGCTTTTCCTACATACATTTTGTCCATTTTGCCTCTTTATTTATAAATGAGCCTCTGCATAATCACTCATCCTATCAAATCTCCGCCAATTGTATTCAAATATCCTTAAAATGGATGAAAATATTGTAACAATAGTATTTATACATTAGTAAAAATAATATTTCAATAGATTGTGTAGCAATACAATTTGCACAGAAAAAGGGGAGTAAAAATTTTGAACATTACACAAAAATTTATCATATCAGTTAAATTTCTACAAGACTGCAAGTACTCTATAGATGCAGTGTTAAATGATGTTAGCAAAAGAATAAAAAATAATCCAGCAAGGGAATTTACAGCCTCCTGGCAACTTGATTCTGTTCAAATCTCCATCTGACCACATGTTTTAAATCCAAACTCTCAGGAGAGCCTACCTCACAATACAAAAACAATGGATATCACTAAAAGCATCTATTTAAATTGGTTGCTTCAGTGACACAGATTGCAAAAAGTAGACTTGACAAGATGTACCAGAGAGAGCCTTTATATGGTTACTCAATCACTTTAAACAGCAGTTAGCTTCCCTTATATTATACTCTACCATCTTGAAAAAAATTAGGGATACTGGTAATGTAATTCTTAGATACAGTGTGTCTGAGTAAAAGATGGGTGTGTCATAACTGTAACATCTTGAACATAAGTCTACCAGATCAGTGCAAACCAATAGATAAATAACAATAATGTATGTTTTTTAATATAATTTTTGTTTGATAAAGCCAGAAGACAAGTAACATCTATAACCCCTTTTCAAGGCCTCCAACAGGAAGAAGGGAGGAAGTTATTCACATTCTTCTCGGAATAGAAACCTAACCCAAATACTTGCAACAGAATGGACACTACAAGTGTGGCTGTATGGATTTGGAAGATGGAAACTGAAAGAAACCCCATTGTGTGTGAGTGTTTGTGTGTGTGTATGTGTGTTTGTGTTTCCTAATCTTGACATCACATTATGTTATAAAAAAAGCATAACAGAAGATTCATTCATTTCTAATATTCTATGAAAACATGTCTGGTCATGGGAAAAAATTACCTTGCTTGGAAACAGATATGGGTTGGTGACAGGAAGGGAATCCAGCAATTGAAAAGTGCTTCAATAATCTGTCTGACCAATGCAAACATGGAAAAGTGGATGTTAAAATGATGAAAGTTTCAAAGACACATGAGCACCAATATTTACAGGACACTATGACTAATTACAGTTAGTAAAGCTGAACGATTTTCTAACAATCCTCTTTCAGAGCAGAACAGGATGGTGTAACACTTTTGCCCAGATGTGAGGGTTAGCAAGGCTTGGCATAGCATTGTAAATAGCCTGGACAAATAATCAAAAATGATACAGGCATGCATGTTGTTTGGCCAAATAATACAGTGCTGCCTCAGACTCTCCCACTTCATCCATGCTTTCTGCTGCCTTAACCCCAAAATTCTTATGGCCTTTCAGTCATATGGACTTCATATACTTTTGAAAGGCCCAGGTTGGCAATTCTCAGGACAAGTAGAAACATCATCTCATTCAAGAAGGTCTGAGGAAGCATAGAGGAAGAATGAATGATGAGAATCATGTGTGTGTGTGTGTGGTGGTGGTGGTGGGGGGTTTGAAAAGATTAATGATAAATTAATCTAATGTTTTCCTCCCCACATAAGTACGTTCAATACTTTAAATATGTACACTTACTTTTCAATTTCTTTTTCTACATGTATTTTTCAAATTGTTGGATCAGGCGATGAAAGTTACAGAGAGGATCATAGCCCAACTAATTATGAAGTGAGTTAGTCTAGATGAGATGCAATTTCGTTTTGTGCCAGGGAGAAGTACCACTGACGCTATATTTCTGGTAAGGCAGTTGCAGAAGTACCCAGCCAAAAATAAACCTCTGTATTTGACTTTTGCTGACATAAAGAAAGCCTTTGACAGGGTTCCGTGCTCCCTTATCTGGTAGTCAATGTGGAAACTAAGGATAAAGGAGTGGTTGGTGAGAGCTGTACAAGCTATGTACAGGGATGCTGTCATTAAAGTGAGGGTTGGCAACAAGTATAGCAATGAATTCAGGGTATAAATGGGGGTACACTAAGGATGAGTCCTCAGACCTCCCAGGGGATAAGTAGGGGTACATCAAGGATGAGTCCTCAGACAGAGGAATTTAAGTCAAACTGCAGGTAGATGGCCCTGCTCAATATGTAGAAAAAGTGTAGGTATAAACTCCATAAAATCCATGTGGTGCAAGCTATGGACACATAAGAGGTGCAGCAATATAAGAGGAAGTTTAACAGGGAAAATACTCTTTGTGTGTGGCAGATGTACAGGTACAATAAACACTAGAAATGTACAGAAAATAGACTCTATCAAATGCCAGGGTGATACCTAGAAATAGTTGATAACTCCCATTATCTAGGTGACCAAGTTAGCATTGGAGGTGGATGCTCTGAGAGTGTAGCTGCTAGAATAAGAATAGGCTGGGCAAAGTTCAGAGATCTACTTCTTTTGATAACAAAGAGCCTCTCTCTTAGAATGAAAAGCAGACTGTATAATGACTGTGTGCAAACACAGCATCCACGCTCCATGGCAGTGCAATGTGGGCTGTGACCACAGAGGACATGCAAAGGCTTGAAACAAATGAAGCCAGTATGCTTTGCTGGATTGCCATGACAGTGTGCATGTGCAACAGAGTGTAAGTGTCTTGCGTGTTGATAATGCCTTGAAAACTGGGCACAAGAGGCATCAGATGTGATGTGCAAGAGAGACGAATATGCTGGTATTGTCAAGCGACATGTATGGATGAGGACAGCTGCATAAAGAGACATGGGACGAGGTGATGAAGCATAATCTTCAAATGATGGGCCTTGCGGAGGCAGTGACAAGAGACCAAGACCGTTGGCAATATGCTGTGCTTGAGAAAACTCATCAAGCCAAGTGAAATAGTATTCATGGCCATTGCTGGTGTCATGTAAATGGCACCCGTGAAATCATAATTGTGGCTGTTGTCTGTAGTATGATCTTTGAATGTTGGGCCTCACAGTGGCGAGGTGGTGAAGCAAGACCTTTGAATGCTAGGCCTCACAGAGGTGATGACAAGTGACCGAGACCTTTGGTGATATGCTGTGCTTGAGGAGACTCATCAGGCCAAGTGGAATTGTAGTCACGGCTGTTATCAGTGTCATGCCAGTGGCATGTAAAAAGCACCTATTACACCTTTGGAGTGGCTGGAATTGGGAAGGGCATCCGGCTGTAGAAACCATGCCAAATCAAATTAGAACCTGGTGCAGCTCTCAAGCTTACCTGTTCCAGTTAAACCATCTGACCCATGCCAGCTTGGAAAGCGAACATTAGCTGATGATAATTTTTTATTTTAATATTACATTTTATTGCAATATCTCAGTATGTGTAAATCATTCCAACCTCAGTATTTAAGTTTTTTCCCCCTTCATATCAGTTACGAAGTTTTGGAAGCATATTTGTAAAATAAATAAAATGTTTTGACATTCAAACCCTGTGAATGTATTTAAAACAAAGACTTCAGGATATAAGTAACATTAGTAATATATAACTAAAAGGCAAATAATGTCTGCTATCATAAAGAAAAAGCTAGTTGTTTATTTAGCTTCAGATTGGCTCTAATCAAGCAAACCTATATATAACCATCCCAAATATAACCATCAAGGATTTTTTTTTCTATAGTCAGGATTAAATTATACAATAAACTTTTCTTTTAAGACAGCAGTATCTGGTATCTGAAAGAGTTATTAGCTACCTCCAGTGGGTTGATTAACAGCTTAGAGACTTCCTTTATTGAGTCAGAAAAGGTTTCTGCATTTATTAAGTTTGTCTCTAAAAGATAAACCCAATAAACTAAATGAATAAAAACAAAATGGAATGTTATTGTAAATTTAGTCTACAGAAAACTTAAGAAACAATTTGGAATTTCTATCAAAGGGTGTGCTCTGGTACTGAGTGAAAGAAACATCACTACCAGAACACACCCTCTATAGAGTACACCTTTTATAATACAACTATGCAAGTATCAAAGTAGTAAATAGTAAACACTAGTTTTTACTGACCACACTGTATAACATTAACTACTAACAATTTATATCATGCAATGAAACAGTGTGGACAACATAAGCCCAGATGAGACAGAAGAGTAGTACAGCCATTGTGGTGAGTTTTGGATTGTTTTCAAGGGTTTTATGAGCTATTTCCATGCCACTGGCATCTGATCAATCACTAAAATTACAAACCAATGAGGGAATCACTAAATGTCTGCCCAACCTGGTAGAAATAGCAGTAGATTTTTTTCATACCATACCCTAATGTTTTAAAAAAGAAAAAGACATTCATCAGTGACATTTTAATATGTCAAAAGATAGTCACAGCTAGAATACATTTGGTCCAAGATTTTCTCAATTGGAGCTGAGCTAATGGTAAATGATAACTAGAACATTTAACAGTATATCAGATGTAAGAATATTTATTTATTCCATCTACTGGTGCAATAATTAGTCAATTACTTCAACTTATATTATCTTAAGTATGCATAAATATGTGATTAGTGATATTGATCTTTTATTAAAAAATCTGGTACTTATTTCTGATATGCAAGTAAACTGACAAAAATAAAATCTACACAGCAACAAAACGAACTGGTAATCCAATACCTAATCCATTCAACCATCTCACTTCGATGTGCCACAGTTTGTTAACGGTAACTAACACAGGACCACAGTGTTATTCCAGTTTTGTCTCAGTCAGCTCACTGAATACTGTTGTTTAACACAGAAGATGTAAGCAACCAAAGTGTTTGGTTGTGACACATGAACTCACTGAGGCAATGTTAATCTCAGAAAATAATATTCTTAGAGCAAATGTCACTTGATTTGAAAAATATGAAGAACCCATAACAAAAAAAAACTTTCAATAATAGAAAAGAAAACAAATTAGTTATATAATATGACAATGCCAATAATGGAAGAAATAAAAGCAATGAAGATAATATATGCAGCAACAAGTGTGATGAGACCAATGAAATCTGACATTCTCCTCAGGAACTGAAGAACAACACTTCAAGTGTTAAGCAACTCTTATTCGAAACATTAATTAATTTGGAGTTTCATATTTGTTTAACTATTTGTAATGAGATATATAAATAAATCCAAAAACAGTTTGGTCAGCAAGTAAAAGTTAAATAAGGTTAGGAGGAATTTACCCATAAGTAGACTGTTACATAAACTTATGTATATTCCTCATCTTAAATAACAACAGCATTTATATTAACAGTTCTTGTATATTTAGGTTGAAATGTCCCAGGCCAATGGTGGTAATCTTTTTGAAATGATGACAGATGCTAGTGAAAACAAAAACAACAAAACCATGAAATCAACTGTTGCTGAGTGAATATGATTAATTACAGCCAAGCTGTTGAAAATAACCACCTATATAATTGGGTCATAATTATAGATAACTTGCAATGAGAACTGAATCATAGCTAGCACTCATTTTAGTTATTTTTATCAATGCCAATTCCATAAATAAAGATTGTAAATGGAAATTACTCATTTAAAGGAGTAAATACCTGTTAAATGTACCAAATGACAATAAGTAATAAGGAGTCTAATAGCCTACTGAGTCATAAGGGCTGCTCTTGAAGACTTTGTATTCAGTATAGTGTATCTAGGGCAAGTCAGTGAGGCAAAGTTCATTCATACCTCTCCAACCAACACTCAAAAATTTCACACAGTAAGATAAAGAAATACTTGTTAGCTATACAGAGCTCTTGCTGTTTACAGTCTGTAGGTTGATACCAAACTCGGTACTTATTCACAAAAGGTTTGATAAAGTCATTTTGAGAAGTAATTGCACTGGCTGCAAACACACAAGTATGGAATGCAAACTTTGGTTGAAATTTTATCAATTTAGCCAAATATAAGCCACATATGGTGTGCTATGTAGAGATTTACAGAAAAAAAAAGGAAAAAAAAATTAACTGCACATGAAGGAAGAGATTTGCACATGTCCAACAATCTGAGTATCGGAAGCATGAAGTGTTCAGAATTGTGAAACAATGTGTAAGGGAGCACCACAGTGCCATTGGCAAGCAGTGTATTTGGAATGAAGGCATACTCAAAGGAATCAAACAAATGGATCAGATTATGAAGGTCACAGAGAGTCATAGTCTGTGACAGAGTAGACCTAGATGAGATGTAGTTTGGCTTCATGCCCAAAAGAGGTACCACAGATGTGATCTTCCTAGTGAGGCAGCTGCAGGAGAAATATTTGGTTAAGAATAAACCACTATTTCTGGCTTTCATTGCTTTGGAGAAGGCATTTGACAGGAGACCACATGCGGTAATTTGGTGGTCACTAAGGAAGCTAGGTATAGACAAATAAATTATGGGGGCTGTGAAAACTATACAAAGATGCAGTAACTAAAGTGAGAATCAGCAACAATTTCAGTGACGAATTTACTGAGAAGGTAGTTCACCAAAGTTCAGTCCTCCCCTATTCATCATAGTCTGGCAGGCCATCACAGAGTGAGATTGGCCACAAGAGCTCCTATATGTTGATGATTTATTTATAGTGATTTTATTATAGTGGAATATATTGATGATAAATTTATAGTGGAAAAAGAGAGGAAATTCTAGGCATGGAAGACAAACCTTGACTCAAGAGGCTTCCAAATAAACTTAGTAAAGACTAAGTAGGAAAGACTACAGGACCTTGGTATCTTATGTGAAATGGTCTTGCTTGATAAGCAGGAAAGAAGTAGGTATAAACTCCAAAAGCTGTACCCAATGTAAGCTAAGGATACATGAGAGGTGTAGTAGAATTACAGGCTAACAGAGAAAGCAAACTTATTATGTGTCATCCTCTGGAGCAGTACATACTATGAGCACACTGGAAATAAATTCACTTGAATACCTGAATGACATGTGAAAAGAAATCAATAACTTTGGTTACCCAGGAGACATAATTAACAGGGGAGATGGTTGCTCCAAAAGTACTGTAGCAAGGCTAAGAACAGGATGAAATAAGTTCAGGGAGCTTTTACCACAGCTGGTAATAAAGGTCTTTTCCCTCAGAGTGAAGAACAGATTGTAAAACACTTATGTTCAAACTGTGATGCTGCATTGTAGTGTGACATACGCCTTGAATGCAGAGGACTTGAGAAGATTGGAAAGAAATGAGGTGAGTATATTCCATTGGATGTACAATGTAAGTGTGCATGAACGATATAGTATGAATGTGCCAAAAGAAAAACTGGGCATAATAAGTATCAAATGTAGTATGCCAGAAAAAGACTGCGCTGGTATGGACATGTGATTCATATAGCTGATGATAGCTATATAAAGAAGTATTGATTTCAATGTGGATGGAGTTTGTAGAAGAGAGAGAGAGAGAGAGAGACCCTAGAAGACATGAGGCAAATTGGTGAAGGCTAATCTCAGGATCTTGAACCTCATGGAGGAGATAGCAAAGAGTTTGGATGGCTGATGATAGATAGTTCTTGAGAAGACCTGTCCAACTCAGTCAAACTAAGTTCTAGAAGAGCTCTGTGTGTGTGTGTGTGTGGTGTGTGTGTGTGTGTGTGTGTGTGCATTTCCATATCATTTTCATCACTACTTTTAATAGCATTGGTTAATACTTGGGGTATGTAGGCACTCCCTCAAAACCCGTGCTAAATTGATATCAAGTTTGCATTGCACATTGATGTAACTCATTTCTCTTCACTCCTGCATGTATTTTGACTTAACAGGTCAAGTTTCACTGGCACACAGTATCACACACACTCGTCAACAACCAGCAGTTCCTGAATCTCATTCCAGTCATTTTAGATTCTAGAAATTATGCTATTTTCTCCACAAATTGCAGTGCTAATAGCATTTTTTTGGTTACTTAATTACTTCTTGAAGTAAATAAATTCGTCAAATTCAAGATTTTCAATCTTCAGATGATTGCACTATTTATTATATAACTTATATTTTAGTTCCAAATCAGTGTACAAGTATACTGCATCATTTGTGCACCCACTATTTCTATTTTGTAACTCACTTCTATGTACATCTGTAA
Organism: Octopus sinensis; assembly: GCF_006345805.1. Taxonomy (NCBI): domain Eukaryota; kingdom Metazoa; phylum Mollusca; class Cephalopoda; order Octopoda; family Octopodidae; genus Octopus; species Octopus sinensis. The sequence goes on along the minus strand of NC_042999.1, from coordinate 77,263,186 downwards.
TGAACTGCTTTAACAATGGAGTTAAAAAATGTGGGTTTGGAGATATATACTGAGCTTTAGTGAACTCTAACAAATAACTTACTATTTAATCTATCATCATCATCATTTAGCATCTGTTGTCCATGCTGACATGGGTCAGATGGTTTGACCGGGGTTGGCAAGCCGGAAGGCTGCACCAGACTCCAGTCTCATTTGAAATGGCTTCTATGGCTGGATGCCCTTCCTAATGCCAACCATCCCGAGAGTGTAATGGGTGCTTTTACGTGCCACTGGCATGGGTGTCATTTACATGACATGGTATCTGTCACAACTGCAATTTTACTTGACTTGATGGGTCTTCTTCTCAAGGACAACATAATGCCAAAGGTCTAGGTCATTGCCTCCATGAGACCCAACATTCGAAAGGAACTTTTCATGTGCCACCAGCATCAGCCACTTTGCTTCTGTGAGGCTTAAAGCTTGAAAGATGCTCTTTATGTGCCACTAGCACGGGTACCAGTTATGTAACACCAGCATCAGCCACAACTACGATTTCACTTGGCTTAATGGGTCTTCTCAAGCACAGCATATCGCCAAAGATCTTGGTCACTAGTCATTGCCTCTGTGAGGCCCAAAGTTTGAAGATCATGCTTCAACACCTCCTCTTACGTCTTTTTGAATCTACCTCTATCACAGGTTCCCTCCATAGTTAGAGATTGGCACTCTTTGCACAGCTGTCCTCGTCCATACACATCACATGGTTGTTAAACCTGATAGAAATAGTAGTCAAATCACCTTTAAATCACATCGTACTATCTTAGGGGGGGGGGGGGTACACTGGATAATGTAGCCCAATATACTTCTAAAAAGATATGATGGCTATAGTGGGAAGGTAGTTAATGATAGATCTACTCAATCAGTTTATCTGAGGTTAAAATGGAAAGGTTCAGTTTATTTGTCACCAAGTAGTATATTTGTCTTTCTTGAGCTGATGACAAATGAGGACTAAACCATTGAAACTTGGATCTCTCTATCTCTCTCTCACACACAATCAGATTGGTTAGCCAGTATAATATTTAGTAAAACTTGTCTATAAATACTTTTTCTCCTCTGAAGACAAGTATACACCTACATCATTTTAGACACTACTGACATGCAGGCTCATCTGGACACAGTGTCACAAGTCTAAGCTCATTGTGCATCAGCATGACACAATGAAATAGAATAAAATTAAGATTACATAAAGTATGATTTAACTGGTGAAATTCTCTTAAGCAAGAATTCTTTTTCAATGGGAATGATCTGCAGCAAAGAAGTGTGGTATTATAATTTTAATTAGCCATCAAATATCCAGAATTGTTATTCACCCTAGCCCTGTGTTTGCATGGGTTGGATGACCTGTTCATCATTGATATTTAATGACAGGTCAGCTCTGATCAAGCAAACTCACAATCAAAACATGTTCCAATGGTAACCATGCCATCTTTTCTGTTAGTCAGGCTTTGTGTAGTAACTATGACTACTACATAATCTAATCTATCCTTACTTTCATAAAACAGTATAGTTGTTTTGAAGGATATCTGGTAGTTATTTCTAGCAGGTTGACTGACTGCACTGAGGCACCCTCATTAACTTGTGGATTGATGTTATGCTTTGTAAGGTTTTCATTTTATTTTATTGCTAGATGATAATGCTTTCGTCAATAAGTGTGATTGATTTGAGTTCATGTATATGCTGTGCTGAATCAATAAAGCAAATGACAATGATCTTGACTCAGATATTATAAATATTGCAATGTATGTGAACATGTATACATATCCTTTTACTGGTTTCAACCACTGGACTTGTGCTGGGGCACCATATTCATGGTGTTTAGGTGATCATATCAACGTCAGAACTGTTTCAGTCAAGTACTTATTTTATAGATTTCTATTTACAAAACTTTAAAGTTAGAGAACATAGTGGGATACAACATAAAAACAGACACAGATACACTCACATTATGTATATGTGTGAAATTTCTACCAAATTCTACTCACAAAGTAATGGTCACCTGAGGCTCGAGTAGAACACACACCTGCCCAATGTACATATTCAAACATTACTATTTTTAATTATCACAGAAAATGAAATTTGAATAGTATCTAATTAAAGGAGTGGTCCTAAAATCAACTGGTAATGAAACAGTCGGTTCATTATTTGTTCTTTATATTCTATGAATTGGTTAGCATTTCTTTCAATCGCAAGGAAATCATAATGTGACAATTTCTCAGCCCTAATGTAAAGGAAGTGACAATATTTACTGCTTATAAGCCATTAAAATTATTGGCCACACGCTATATGTTTATAATGTACTGATAACTTCGAGGAGGATTCACAAAGGAACATAATATTATGTTATTAGTGGACCTGAGTTTACACTGAGTTATAAAGTTTTAACTAATCAGTAACTTTTTAAGTTTTTGTTGGGACAGACATGACGTTTCTGGCATCTTTGATAGCCTGCTTTTTCTTCAACATAGCCTATATTTTTGTATATTTGTAATCTTTATATATATATATATATATATATATATATATATTATATATATATATATATATATATATATAATATATATATATATATAGCCAGTTGTGCAGTAGCAGTTAATTTACAAAATCTAAATTTATCAATGGGTTATCCCAATGAAAAAAAAAAAAATGTCCGAGTATTATGCACAAACGAACATGCAACGTACACATCATCCGCATTCCACGATGATGCAAGGCTGTTTGGAGAGTGCAATGAAAGAGAAAGATTGATTTAGTATTTCTCTCGGCTTACTGCAACAAGAAAGAGTACATCATTTTCACTGAAAGATACTGGTGTCTACATCACATAAATATTATATTTGTTTCATGCATATTAATAGATTTCTAACCAATAATACTTGTAAAATATGTAAATCTCAATCGGGATGTAATAGGTATAAAACCATAAACATAGGTTTAATATAATACCAAAAAGGAAAGAGAAAAATCAATAACACACACACACAAAAGCTTTAGCTTAATGAACGAAACATTCATTACAAACAAACTCATCACGATTACAGAGGCTTGCTAATGTTGCTGAATCGAGACGTGTATGTAAACATAAATGTAGTGAGAGGGGTGTAGTACATAAACGAACATGTGCTTAAGAGGTGCACTACCGGAAGGGAGAGAAATGGCTTCGGTATTCCCAAACTGAATAAAAAAATCTTACGGAGATATTTTACTAGATGCGAGACATTGAAAATCGAAATCAGCTGATATTTGCCGGAAGCATAAGAATAAACAACTTCATAGCAGTATAGTATAATCTCTAAGGTGCAAAGCAAATACACATATACATAATTATAAACATAATTACACACATACATTATATATATACATATATATATGCATATCAATACATTCGTGTGTATATAGCAACCACTATACTTCTGTTAATTGTGTAGCAGTACAATTTACAATAAAATAAATTACTTTCATTATATAAGTGTAAAAAAGGTATGATTCATAACTTGAACACAAATAATCACGAAAGTAGTAGTATTTAGATCATTATGATGCCTAGACAAGTAAATTAGTGCATTCTCCAGGGACAGTAGATTTTTTTTTTCACAAGTCTTCAGAGTTACAAGATATGAAGAAATATAAATTTATGAAGCCCATGTCTTTCTTTCGAGCATTAGCAACATAAATAAAGCGGCTCCAGTTGGGAAATCGAAACCGGGTCGTTAACTCCATTTTTATCACGAAGAACATAATAAAAACACGTCGAAGTTAATAAGTGTAGCGATGATGTAGTCGAAGGGTGATCGGAATGGTGATCATGCAAGAAAAAGAAAGTAAAGTTTAAAAGGAAATTATTTTTAAAAAATGCAAAATGAAAAAAATTGATAAAAACCGTCAATATCTGTGTCAAATTCTATTGCATAGCTGGATAACCCAATAGATTCCGCCATCATGATTGCCGAGGAGACCTCTCCCAAATTAAAGAAAATGTGAAGACAAAAAAAAACGTAAAAGATATTAAAATGTATAAACAGTTAACTGGCCTAAGTCACTAGAAATTGCAGAACGAGCAGGAGCAGCCAGCCAGCCAGCCAGCTCGCCAACCAACCTGCATGTCCGCCTAGCTGTTTGTATGTCTGTCTGTCTTACCAGTCACTGACACATCTGCCAACGACCATCAAAACAAGCCGTTTCTCCATCAAAACACTTCAGTATGTTCATAGAGTAAGCAGAAGACTAAACAATCCATCATTTGGTTTCGATCACTTCACAGAACTTATCATTTTATCTCCTTTCAATATATATATATCACACCGCATGCTTGTGCGGAAAACAATAATAATTGTTATTTATCAACATCTTTGGGTTTCGCAACCCACCCAGTCAAACTTCCGCGCTTGATGAAATAAGTACTAAGCATAATTACAGTTTAGTGCTTCCCACCAACTGTTTCCTCAACTTTCTTACTAATGCGTATATTTTAAAGAATTTTTGCAGATATCTTTTTCGTGGAAGCTGGTGAAAAGAAAACTTTTTTCAATTTAATTTTCTTTTGAGTAGTAGTGATGGTGGGTCAGAAAGAAAAGATGTTCGTACCTTTTTTAACTTGTTCATGGCGCATACATCATGATATCACTGAGATAAGATGATAGAGTATCGTCCAGAATATATTTGACCTGTATTGTAGTTGACTAGTTCCTTAATGCTCTGATTACTTTCCATCTGTATAGGAAAACTCGGGAATTTTTTTTCAATGACTAATATCGATCAAGATAATACGGGTATTCTTTATGCTGTGCAACAACGACGTGCAAGTTATTGAATAAGTTAAAAGGGTATAGATTTCTTTTCCTTTCAGAATCCCAAAATGAATTGATTAAAAATATTCACTAACATTATTGTGATCTACATCCTGGAAAACGTATCTGCAAAATTTCCTTTAAAAAGAGGATTGTTAAGAAAGTTATAAGTAAACGAAGTTGGAAGTAGGATGAGGTGGGGTATAAAATGTAGAGTTATGTCTAAGATATGAGGTTGCTTCACTATAAAAAAATCTGTACCTTATTATTATTATTATTATTATTATATTGTGAGACAGTGAATTGTTAATGCCACACTCAATTATTATACACTATTTTAGTTTCGTCTCTTCGTATCCTGACTTCAAATTATTTACAACTAATAACTGCACCCACTGTGAGATATTTTCTGACTTCAAACCATCCACAGAGATAAACTTTTATCTTTCATCAAATACGACTACTAATCTGTGCCAATACAGAAAGTCATCATCATCATCATCGTTTAACGTCCGCTTTCCATGCTAGCATGGGTTGGCCGATTTGACTGAGGTCTGGCAAACCAGATGGCTGCACCAGGTTCCAATCTTGATCTGGCAGAGTTTCTAACGCCAACCACTCCGAGAGTGTAGTGGGTGCTTTTACGTGCCACCGGCACGGGGGCCAATCAGGCGGTACTGGCAACGACCTTGCTCGAATCCTTTTACACATGCCACCGGCACAGGTGCCAGTAAGGCGATGCTGGCACCTGTGCCGTGGCATGTGTTACTGATTATACAGGGTGGCCCATGAAAAAGTAACTCGGGTTTGATAGCATAGTGTCAATACAGAAATAAATTTACAAACATGGTCTTTCATTTGCAAGTGTCATCATCTAATTTTGACTGCTCGTAACTGCTATTCAGAAGCCACGTGCAGTAATTTACTCATTAGCTCTTGTCATCCACTTTTAATTGCTGTACACATGGCTTCAACATTAGACTTCTCAACACTCATTGGCATAACCTCCTGCTTATGTGAGACTACTGTGCCAATTTTTGTGTTGACTTCTTTGGTCTTTGAGTAATCCTTGTACTGAATAACTTCTGGCATTTGAACTGTAGGGTCTGTTTGTCTTGGAGAACTGTGCACTGACCCCATAGTACACCACTTCTCAACCAACATTTGTATCATTCTTTTTGTCAGTAAGTCTTTGCCTGGAAACCTGACTTCAAAAATTTCACACGTTTGCTTAGCAGAACTTGTTCTCACATATGCTTCCTCAATTTCTACTTTTTCTGCTATTGAACAAGTCATCTTGCAGAAAAGGCTAGAGGTGGCGAGTTGGCAGAAACGTTAGCATGCCGGGCGAAATGCTTAGCGGTATTTCGACTTTGCCTTTCATTCTTTCGGGGTCAATAAATTAAGTACCAATTATGCACTGGGGTCGATGTAATCAACTTAGTCCCTTTATCTGTCCTTGTTTGTCTCCTCTATGTTTAGCCCCTTGTGGGCAATAAAGAAATAAGAAAAGGCTAGAGACGTTCACTCAATGCAATCTTACAATCAACTAATGTGGTGAGGATTTGGAGAGGATAATGTAGGAAACAGTTGACTAGTATGCCATCTTGGTCCAGCAGTTACAAGCTTTTAAAATAATGCAATGACACCTGGAAACAAAAATCTGAGTGCTTTCTCCTGTGTGTAAATTTACTTCTGTATTTACACTATGCTATAGAACTAGGGCTACTTTTTTGAGCAACTAACAATAGAAATTAAGTTGGATAGGTATGAAATATAACTACTTGGGTGGTTATAGAAGTGCAAAGAAGGCATGAATCCATCTTCTATGCAATTGATAACATTTAGCCATTATGAGAGCTAGTTTTGACTGTCGATGTAGATCACTGTGAGGTCTGTCCTGCTACCAAGAAAAGTCAAGCAGAATTTCATAAACACAATTACGGGTTACCTTCTGCATGAAAAATACAATAGTTACATAATGTAGTGAACCAAAAGCAACTTTTAATCAACTGAAATTAAGACTGTGAAGTAAAAGTAGTTGTCAGCCCTGATAAGACAAATCTAAGATGAAAAGCTTTCCAGCTACAACCATCCATTTTCTTTTTTTTCACTTTTTTTGTAAGGCTTTAAGTTTGATTTGAAGAATTTTGGGTGTTATTTCTATGAGATTTAGAAAAAATAAGTGAACAAGGCTGAAGAGATAAAGGCCAGTCAGGGGGGTTTTTTCTGTTTTTTTCATCAACATATTTATCACTTTCTATTTCAGAGAATTTTATGAAAAGTAGGCACCGATGAATAAGTCTTCAGTTTTTCCTGCAGTTCAATAACACTGTTGTCTAGAGTTGAGGTCATTTAGGGTGTCTAACTTCCTTGATCCTTCCTAAGTGACTATTCTCAGTTTTCCTTCCACTTTTTACTTCATATGTAATGATTTTCTTTATTGTTCATATTTGGCATATAAATATCATTAACAGTTTACCTGTCATGTAAAAGAATTCTACAAGTTCCTAAGAAATAACTTTCCTTCTAATAACTGATGAAAGAATCATGTCACACAGAAAACAAGATTGATTTGTGGTGCAGTAAGATTTTGGTCAACTAATCCAGTTTCAGTTCAGAGTGAATCACTTCTCATAGGTCACTAATGATATTAGGAAAGGTACAAAACAGTATGGTTACCTCACTTCTCCTCACCTAAAAATCTGAGCCTTTATTACTGTGTAACAAATCATTATTACTGAATTCTTTTGATGAGTACAAAGCCATTTTTTCATAGAAGAGGGACACAGCTGATAAATTTCATTCCAAAATATTATTAGTACTTTATTATTCCAAAGGGATTTGAACTTCAATTATGAACACATCAACCCCAATACAATCTTGAAAGAATGAAAGGCAAAGTTGCCCTTGGTAAGAATTTAATACAGAATGTAAGTAATGATTTCTAAATTTGGCAGAAGGCTTCCAATTTGGGATATGATGGTACAATTGGTTTATTCAACTATAGTACTCATTATTTGTTTTGCTGACTTCAATAAAAGCCAGTCAACATCAGAAGGGTTGGAACTCAGAATATAAGGGGATTTGAGCAACAACAAATACAGATGATGAAAACTAAATAGATGCAGCAAAATTGAAACTCAGAATGAAAAGAAAAAAAATTAAATATCAAAGGTCACTCAGTCACACAGTTTGGTATGCTATCAACTTTATCATTGCACCACTTTAGAGCATTATTATAATAAAGAAACATCTCATTAGCTTGTAAAATTAACACAAATTTTAACAAATAAATGTAAGGGGAAGCAACCCCAGTATATTTTCACATCACTACATAACAAAGGAAACCACCAATAGTTCCTCAACAGTTCAATTGTATTACAGATTATTTCACTAAAAGAACTATAAATAGAAATTTCTTTTCTTCTTATTAGCTTGTCATTCAGTTGAAAAGAATTTAAATCAACCCTCCTAACCCCTTCACTCAATTCAGATTGGTACTTATTTTATCGATTTCTATTAAATTAAGTTACAGATTTGACTAAGAGATGCAATTTGATACAAGTAAAGTGCGTGTGCATGCACACACACTATAGGCTGCTGCACGAATTTTGTCTCTCAAATTTCATTCACAAAATATTAATCATCCCAAAGTGACAGGAGAAGACAGTTCACTAAGTTGGGATTTACCCAACTTTTCCCTCTTGGCATTTCCATTATTACAATCAATTTGTATCCACAGTTGCTGCTGAATGTTAGTCAAAATACATATTAAAATTGGGAATTATGGAAATATTATTTGCAGAGTTATTGTATAACAAAACAGGTAAGTGGACATTTTTTTGTATTTCAACATTCCTGTTTTGATATATGTATCTATTGGATGGTTTGACAGGAACTGGTGAGCTGGACTACACCAAGATCTACAGCAAGCTTTGACATTGTTTCTGTGGTTGGATGTCCTTCCAGATGCCAATCACTTTACAGAGTATGCTGAATGCTTTTTACATGGTACCAACACCAGCAAGGTCACGAAGTAACCTGCAAGGTGGGGAGTAGTGCATGCATGCATGTGTGTGTGTGTGTGTCTGTGTGGGCGTGTGTGTGTGTGTCTGTGCATACATGTATACATACATACTTTTCTTTTCACAGAGAATAATCAGTTGTAATGGTAAAATATAAGGGAGAAAGAACACCCTAAAAAAATGCCTTTCATTATTTCTTTGGGCTCTTTACATCTTGAGCTCAAATCTTAGCAAGGTCAACTTTGCCTTTCATTATTTGGGGATTAATAAAATAAAACACAGTCGAGTAATGGAGTTGATTATATTGACTAACCCTTTTCCTGCCAAAACTGTTGGCTTTGTGTCTAAATTAGAAAGTTATAATATTGCGATAATAAAATATAGTTCATTCAAGTGCAAAAGTATCAAAGAAGTAATTTAAAAATGACAGTCTCTTAATTATTTCTTGTTGATCCTACTTTCAATAGATATAGCTTTCTAATTTTTGTCCCTCACCTTCTAATTGATTGATGCAATAATTAAAAACACAATGAGCTGCAATAGATAACTGATGCATGAATTAATGTGATGAACAGACTGAAATATATCTAAGAAGTGCAGTAAATCCTATTAGTCAAGTAGCTACTAGTCAATATTAGCAAGAATGAGGGCAGCAAGTTGGCAGAAGTGGCACAGTTTATGACTAAATACTTCACAGTGTTTAATCTTAACTCACAAAGTCAACATAACCAACTTTGCCTTTCATTCCTATGAAGATGATTAAATAAATGCCAATAATTCATTGGGGTTGATTTTTTTTATCACAACTCTTCCTTGAAGACTGGTTGTAGTTGTTTAACCTCAAGATAGCTCTAACTGAGCTGTGTTCTATAGCCCTAATTAACCCTTTAACATTCAGATTACCCTGTCAAATATAATGCTTATTTCTTCACATTGTTTTGTATTAACCATGCATTATCTTGTGGTTTTGAAATTTCAATGATGTGATTGTTTATTTTTAGAATGACATTGTAGGGCAGGTGTGAGAGGTTTGATCTGGCTGGTTTTAACATAAAGCATGTAGAATATTTGGGTTGGATATGGGTCAGTTCAAATACTAAAGGGTTAAAAGAATTTCAATTGTGTACATCCAATGTTTTTATGAATATGTAGTACTACATTATCCATGTTCTTTCTTTAAGATGGTTACAATGCACTTTTGAGGGAGATTTGGTTGTTATTTCTAGCATGTCAAGTGAATATGTAGAGCAGCAATTTCCAACCTATTAGTTATGAAGACAAAACCTCATCTTTTGAAATATGTGACAAAATATAAAATGTTCATGAATAACCCACATTTATGACAAAAACTGAGGAATATTTCCCCAAGAAAAGAACCAAATGCACACTACACTTTTTTTTTTTACTGGTTTTACTTGGATTGCTGTCATGGTATTTCTGGAGAATTATATTTAAATAAATATTTAAAAACAGTCATGGAAGATAACTGATGGGTCACAATGAGAAAAGACTGGAGATTGCTAATGCAGAAACTCCTTTGTTTGGGGTCTTGTATGGCAAAAAAAAAAATATCAAAATTAGGAAAATCGGTAGAACTGCAAAGGACAAATATAAAAAAAAAAACCTAGTGAATGAAAACAATTCTTTGATAGGAGATCAGTTTTTTGCAGCCAGTATATCCAAAGAAATTACTATATTCAATGGCTTCAAGCAACACACTTCAGTTTTGGCCAGTGTTTTCTTGAGCCATCACTTGCCAGTAACTCAAACACTGACTTTATGAGATATAAGCTGATTTTCTGGAACATTATTTATTATTTTAAAGACAAAGTATCTTGTGAGTCATTCATTATGGTTGTTTTCTATAGCTTGTAAGCTGAAGCAACTAGATAGGAATTCATGACCTAAATTTCACTTCTACAAAATGATTTCAGCATATAACTACATTATTCAATCCTATTTTACTCTCTCAAACAGTTTTTCATCTGGTGCATATTTATGCAGAACACGGCATAGATCAGAATACTTAAAATATGCATAATGTAAATAAATCTGGTTATCTAATTGAAAGCCTTAGCTGAAGAGTGCAGACAGAATGAAAACATCTATTTTCCACAGTTAGATTCAAGTGGATTGGGACAGGTTAGCACAGTGGTAACAGCACATATGCTTTTTTGGTTCAAACCTTATTTGTTAACTTGGCATCTTATTACTCTAAGATTTATCTTTTACTTGTTCCAGTCATTTGACTGCAGCAATGTTGGGGTACCACTTTGAAGGATTTTACTGAACCAACCCTAGTACGCTTGTTCTTATTCTATTGATTTCTTTTGTCGAACAATTAAGTTACTGAGGTGTAAACAAACCAACATCAGTTGTCAAGTGGTGGTGACGTGACAAACACAAAGACACACACGTACACAGATGGTTCTGACAAATTTAGCAAAATTGCTTTGCTGCAGATGTCTTATTTTATAAATGGCCACCCTAACTATACAATTAGAGAAGTAATAATTTTTCAGTCAAGTTAATTGAGATAAATAGACACATGCAGTGTATAGTGCTTTGCAGATAGTAGAATTAATCCATTTTTGGGGAAGGGATAGAAAATCAGTAATCTAGAAATTTAACCACTTGTCCATTATATCATTACATATATGTAGGTTATGTCCTGTGACTGTTTTGGGTTATTGGGACATCACTGGAGATTGTCTTTTTGAAACAGATTCAAGAGAATATACTTGCTTTCTCTGGAACCCAAGGAAAGATATGAACTTTACAGATAACACTTAGACAATGCATCTGTTGCTCAAAGCAGTGAACTGTCTATTCAAAATGATGTACACTGGTAAAAAGATTTAAGTATCTTTACCAGGTTCCCAGTGTAGTGCCAGAGGCAGTTGAACTCAAACTATAATTTACTAAACTTCAGTTATATTGCTGGTTACAAAATATAGAAGGAACAGAATTTAGTAGCTAAAATATCAGTACTAAATATGTAAATGTTCAGACTATATCTAATAGTTGTTAGCTGATTCAGAAGAAATTTTTCTTTTACACTGAAAGACAGGAAATGTATGCATATATGCTTTTGTTTGTAGATATAAAATTGTTAACATTACAGAAATCAAAACATCAAATTTGTTGTTTCAGAAAATTTATCCAAATTTACTGGTCTTAGAAAGGGATGATTTTCTGTTTTAGAATTCATTAGTTGAATTTTTGAAGATAAAAAAAACTTTTAGGGTGTGATTTGATGGAATTGTGATAATCTATTTAACACACTCCTTAACACATGCTTAAAAACATTAATAAAAAACCAGTGAAATTTCATCAATTAACTTCTGTAGCTAAAAATTTTGGGGGATGATTAAATTACAATTAACTTTTCAGATCTGATGGTTTGAATACCAATTGCTTCTACAGAGCTACCAATAACAAAGTTCCCAAAACATATTATTGAATAGTTAGTATGAGTAATTGGGACAGAATCATTAATCTTCTCTCAGATCAACTGTAAAGCTTCCCCTTCACTCATAACTTAAAAGTCTTGTGCTAAATTAAGATTAATAATTCATTCATTTATAATTCAGTAATTAAACAGGCTGGAAGTTATCTAATTACTCAATGACATGTCCCGTAGCGTAAACAGTAAAGAATCATCATAAGGTTTCAACTTCTGTTGAATTCATTTCATAAATGTCCTTGATTGAGGCACTGGTTTCAAGGGTTTTAGTTGATTTTATCAACTGAAGTACTTTTTCTGGTACTTCTTTTTTCAAATAAGAACAAAAGAAGGGAAGAAAGAAAGCCAAAATGGACATGGGTAGTGGAATGAGATACCATAAGATAATTTTGTTTGACACATCAATTCTTCTATATACATTACATACACACACAATAAGTATGATAGACAAAATGACCATAGTGCATTGCTAAACACTTTTGAGAATCAATTTAGATGTGTGTGTATACACACACATACTCTATAGACTTCCCTAAACCTTCCATCTACCAAATTTTGCTTTGAGCTTTATTCAGATCAAAGATGAGTGGGGGATACTTGCTTAAGGAGCCATGCAGCAAGATCAAATAAGGAACCAATTGATTATGAAGTGAACTTCTAAATCATACAGCTATGCCTGTGGCCTGTCAATATGATTTTGTTTACTCAATAAAAAAAAAAGAAGGGGAAAAATTGGTACATGGAATCTTAGTTTTATTGCAATAACAATGATATAAAACTTCCAAGAAATCAAGAATTGAAATATTCATTAAGATTGCTTAATTAAGACCTGACCCTAAACATCTATATAGTCATGATACAAGGAATCAACTGTTTAACTTATGGTTTTTTTTTTATACTTTTATGTCATAATATGCTAGATTAAAATACTCAGAGCAATTATATATATTAATGTTAATTAAAGAGATTACAATTTTCATACATTTTCAATCATATCAATAAATAACAACAACTATGATAATAAAGATTAACTAAGCTTAAGCTTTTAACCTTATTTCAGCTGCATGCTAAACTAATCAGCTCAATTACATGAATTTAAACCAAGCTATTCAGTTGAGTTCAGATAACCCCCCACCCCCCAAAAAAAAAAAAACTAATTCGCTAGTACTCAATCTGAGAAGCAGTTACAACAGATATTAGTACACAGGTAGATAAATCTCAACAGAAATTAAATATTAATTGTTGTTTTAAAGTAGCTTATGCCATATGTAAACTAAACACTGTCACATTTCTTGCGATTACAAAATAACATAAGGTTTCTGTAATTTGTTATAAATAATAAACTGGCATTTGTTTCAGGAGGTGGGGTAGTATTGTGCTATTGATCACTTGTACACCATAGCAACCAGGATAAGCTCTAACTTGATGCAACAGACTGAAGACAAATAATTAACAAAGGAATACAACAAAAAAACCGACAAGTTAATTAGGTTTTGAAAACAACGCAGGCTTGGCTTTGTGGTAAGAAGCTTGCTTCCCAACTACATGCTTCTGGGTTCAGTCCCACTGCATGGTGTCTCAGGCAAGTGTCTTCTACTAGAGCCTTGGGCACACAAAAGCCTTGTGAGTGGATTTGGTACTCAGAAACTGAAAGAAGCCTGTCGTATATGTGCATGTGTATATGTGTGTGTATCTTTGTGACTGTGTTTGTCCCCACCACTATGTAACAACTGGTGTTGGTGTGTTTATGCCCTCGTGACTTATCAGTTTGGCAAAAGAGACCGATAGAATAAACCAGGCTTTAAAAAAATAAGTACTGGGGTTAATTCATTCGACTAAAATTCTTTGAGACAGTGCTCCAGCATGGCCACAGTCTAATGACTGAAACAAGTAAAAAATAAAAGAATCTAAACGATGTAGATGTGAGAATCATAGCCCCGCAAGTGGATATGCTGTAAAAAAAAAAGCCCATAAGTTAAACAGTTGATTCCTTGTATCACGACTATGACTATGGTACTTAAATATCACTGACACATCTATGTAATATAGATAAATACAAGGAGTAAGTTCAAATAACCAGTTTAAAAAGTGGGAGCACTATATAACTGACATATGTTTGCAGAAGCGCTAAGAAGGTAATCTGAAAATGCTCTTGTACTGAATACCCGACTCAACTGCAAAAGACAATGAAATGAAATTATAACAAAGATAAGAAAGTATAAAAATTCACAAAGGTTTACAATAGGTTTATTGTGTATAGTGCTCAGGTGCACTACATGTACAGTACATAGAATTAAGTACAAAAGTCAGGAAAGTGAACAGTGTATGAAAAAATCTTTCACTGTGAGACTAAGATAACTTTTACTTGTTTGTCATGCTAGGGAACCACCTTGAAGAAATCCAGCCAAACAAATGGACCCCAGTACTTTTTACAAACCTGGTACTTATTTTGCTGATCTCCTTTGCCAAACTGCTAAGTTGGAGGGACATAAACAAACCAACATCAGTTGTTGAGTGGTGATAGCGGATAAACACAGACACAAAGACACACACATGCACAAACATATATATTATATACAATGGGTGTCTTTCAGTTTCTGTCAACCAAATCCATTCACATGGCTTTGGTTGGCCTGAGGCTATAGTTAAAACACTTGCCCAGAGTGCCATGCAATGAGACTGAACCCAGAACTAGTTTTTAATCTCAGAGCAGAAATGGTGGCATATGAATGTGAGATGGTTTTTGCAACTTTACTCGCAATTAAAACAAAGGCTCGCAATAAACTGGATGTTGCACATAACATGAGGGGTTGCATTATCAAAAACACAGCTTAATACAGACCAAACAAGTTCACCCCTCTCGTTGAAATTTTTTATTTTATCAGTAAAATTTTACCTCATGAAATATTACTTTATACAAGATCTTTTTGCTTTGTTTGTCTTCTCTGATTTTTTTCATTTTGGGGTGGGGGTCCATAGGATGAAAATTTTGAAAAAGTTTGGGAACCAAGGTACTAAAGTATTGCTGCAATATACACCAATAGTTACTGTGCAGAAAAACTTTAAACTTGCAGCATATTATGTGAATACTTGGAAAAGCATAAATAAAATTAATGCAAGAACTTTAAATAGATAAGAATTCAGAGAAATTGCAAAATATTGGTTTCAAACTTTAGCACTCCATTGTGAAGCATGCTGGGTTTCAAGAAGATGGATTCAGGGTAAATTTAGGAAATTGAAAAATACTGTTTGAAATTTCCTAGAAGGGAAAAATATGCTGCCTGTAGAAAAAAACAGCCCTTTTAAGTGATAATAAATGGCTATTTGATTTAGCATTTTTAGATTATGTAACTATTCAGCCAAATGATCTAATTGTAGGACAAGAGAAAAATTGTTTCCTAGCTTAGTAAATGATATCAATGCATTCCAGATGAAATTCAAACTTTTCAGCTAGAAAATGAAAATTTGAACCAGTTTCTGCACTTTAAAGAACTAAGTGACAATAGTAATTTTACAAAATATGTTGAAAATGAAACAAACCCAGATTATTGTATGAGTCATTTTCACAATTTTACTGACAAAGAAGATTCCATACTTGCTTTTATAAACTTATTTGCACTTAGTCAAAAAATAGTTAAGAATAAAAACATAAAAATGCATAGTAACATACAAATGAAACTTATTAACTTGAAACAAAGTCATTATTGAGCCTCTCTCAATTCCAAATATTGTTAACACAATTTCTATTGATCATTATTACTTTGTAAACATTGTTCAAAACGAAGAAAATTTGTCCAGAGTTACATCAAACATTTTGAAATAATAAACATATGTGAGTTAATGCTTTCATCCCCAAAAAACAAAATGAAGTCATGATCGACTGAATCTGAAGAATTTTTTTGCTATTTTTAGTAATTCAAATCCAAACATTAAAATGTTGGTGAAGTCAAAATAGACTCACTAAATGAAGTAACATTTACATTTTCTAAAATTGGTATCAAATTTTGGTACAAGGCCAGCAAGTGCAGGGGTGGGGCAAGTCTATTACATCAACCCAGTGCTCAACTGGTACTTGTTTTATCGACCCCAAAAGGATGGAAGGTTAAAGTTGATCTTCATGGAATTTGAACTCAGAACATAAAGACAGACGAAATGCTGCTAAGCATTTAGCCTGGCATGCTAATGATTCTGCCAGCTCGCCCACTTTACTTTTTTTAATATTAAATCATTATATTAAGTAAAAATATTACATGTATCTATGTATATAATATGCATTCTGTGTTGGTCCCTTAGTTGGGCCATTTGTCACAAAAAAATATATAGCAGAGAGATGGTAGGGAAGAGAGAAAGAGAGAAAGACAGTGAATGAGAAAGAAAATTGAAATATGGGATGCAGGAGGAGGAGTTATAGTGATTGGAGTTGCAGGTGATTGGTGGAGGAGATGGCAACATTCACAGAGAAGGGAAAGAAGGAATGCCAAGGCATAGTGTTGTATATAAAGATCGTAACAAAATAATATCACAGATGACAGAAATGTAATGGTCTTTTTTTGAAAGTTGAATTTTATGATGACCATGTCTTGCAGAAAACAATTACTTATGCTAAGGTGCAGATGTTAAATCACTGGGAGATTTTTGAAAATTTTTTTTTTCTTTTTATTGGAATGTTACATTTCTGCTCTCCGGCTATCTATCTGAGGCTTAATATAGCTATGGTGTGGCCTCACCTGGAATTTGCATCACCAGTCTGGAACCCCTATCTTGCCCAGGATATTAATCGTCTGGAAACCATTCAGCGACGTGCAACTAAGAGAATACCCTCCATCAGGCATTTGCCATATTCTGAACACCTTACTTCCCTGGGCATGGATACATTGAAACTCCAACTTCTGGCAGCTGACTTGGCAGACACCCATAAAATTATTAACCATCTTACTAACAATAACTCTGAGCACCTTTTCAAACTCCACCTGTCTAAAACCCATGGACATGTTTACAAAGTCAGAAAGCAGCACAGCTCCCATGACTTTCGGAAATATTTTTTCACTCTAAGAGTTGCGGAAGTATGGAGCAAACTGCCAGCATCAGTTGTTAGTTGTCAGAGCACTGCATCCTTCAATATTTGTCAACACTACACCTGATTTTCTCCCCTCCATACACACGCAAGCATGTATCTGACTCATACACTGTTCACTTCCCAGACATTTGTACATTACTGCATATGCTTTATACGCACTTTTGACAAGTTGTGGTGCACCTAAGCACTGGATACAATAATTTCATTATTATTATTATTATATTTTACTTGTTTTAGTCATTAGACTGTGGCCATGCTGGGGCACTGCCTTGAAGAGTTTTTAGTCAAATAAATTGACTCCTGTGCTTTTTTGGAAGCTTGGAACTTATTCTATTGGTCTCTTTTGCAAAACCAGTATGTTACAGGGATGTAAACAAACCAACACCGGTTGTCAAGTGGTGGGGTGGGGAACAAACAAAGACACACACAGATATATTTACAATGGGCTTCCTTCAGTTTTCGTCTACCAAATCCACTCTCAAGGCTTTGGTTGGCCTGAGGGTATAGCAGAAAACAATTGGCCAAGTGCCACACAATGGGACTGAACCTGAAACCATGTGGTTGGAAAGCAAACTTCTTATCACAAAGCCATGGCTGTGCCCTATATACAGCTTATCTATAATGTTATTCTACTACCATTTATATATGTAATACTAAAACTATATTAAAATTTGAAGCTAAAATCTATTATACACACAACATTAACATTACTTCTAAAACAACTGACTGAAAACTTATGGAATGAAATTGAAGAAATTATCTATTATGTGATATTAAATACAATTTCAAAAGAAATGATGTATTCCATAGTTCTCTATAAACTTCCAACAATCAAAATAACCATGGTTTCAAAATATCGATGGAAGCTCCAAAAGTGCTGAAGGCGGTGAGCTGGCAGACACGTTAGCGTGCCAGGCGAAATGCTTAGTGGTATTTCGTCTGTCGTTATGTTCTGAGTTCAAATTCCGCCGAGGTCGACTTTGCCTTTCATCCTTTCAGGGTCGATAAATAAAGTACCAGTTTCGCACTGGGGTCGATGTAATCGACTTAATCCCTTTGTCTGTCCTTGTTTGTCCCCTCTATGTTTAGCCCTTTGTGGGCAATAAAGAAATCTATTTCATACAAGAATTAATCAGTGCTACAAGAACTGTATATTATATCTGAGTTTCTAATTGAAAAAAAGTGTCACTTGAAATAATGTAAAAACCAGTATGTTACAGGGTTGCAAATAAACCAACACCGGTTGTCAAGTGGTGGGGTGGGGAACAAACACAGACACAAAGACACACACACATAGATATATTTACTGACAGAAATGGTCAGAATACTGTAATGGATTTGATCTGGCTCTCTACTAATTCTGCTAACTACCACCCATCAGTATAATAATGGTTTCAAATTTTGGCACAAGGCCACTAGGTTTTTAGTGGGGAGATATTAGTTAATTTCACTGATTCCAGTACTTGATTGAGATTTTACTTTATTGACCTGTAAAAGGATGAAAGGCAAAGTTTACTTCGGTGGAGTGGAGGCGCAATGGCCCTGTGGTTAGGGCAGCGGACTCGCGGTCATAGGATCGCGGTTTCGATTCCCAAACTGGGCGTTGTGAGTGTTTATTGAGCGAAAACACCTAAAGCTCCACGAGGCTACGGCAGGGGATGATGGTGATCCCTGCTGTACTCTTTCACCACAACTTTCTCTCACTCTTACTTCCTGTTTCTGTTGTACCTGTATTTCAAAGGGCCGGCCTTGTCACTCTCTGTGTCACGCTGAATATCCCCGAGAACTACGTTAAGGGTACACGTGTCTGTGGAGTGCTCAGCCACTTACACGTTAATTTCACGAGCAGGCTGTTCTGTTGATTCGGATCAACCGGAACCCTCGTCGTCGTAACCGACGGAATGCTTCCACTTCGGTGGAATTTGAACTTGGAACCTAAAGAGCCTGAAGCAAAACCACTAAGCATTTTGCCTGACATGTTAACAATTCTACCAGCTCACAACCCATCAATATAACAATAATAATTTCTAACATTGGTAGAAGATCACACATTTTGGAGACATGTACAGTTGATTAGATTAACTGTAGTACTTAATAAATACTTATTTTACCAAAGGTTGATCTCAATTGAATTTTGATTGAGTAGATAAAAAAACTCAAAGGAGCATTCTGCATACTAAATACACATACAGTAGGGGGTGTACTATAGTGAGATGAAAAAATTCAATTAATCAAGATTATCCATGCAATTAGTAGACAAAAGTCTTCCTAAAGGTGCTAAAATATAAAAAAAACAAAAAAAAAACATGGGAAATAACTCTAATAATTTCACCTAATCACAATTTTGGGAAATTTAAGATAGTGCAGATGGGAGTGGATCTTGTCTTTAGAATCAATTGGTGAAAGCAATGGACAGAGCTCATCCTTTTCTATCAATATATAGTGATCACATCAGTGCTTTGTCACCCAAGCTGAATGTGCTTCACTGAGGAGATCTAATAAGATCGAAAGAAGAAAGAAAAATATTATATAAGAATGACAGGGAAAATAGATGATAAAAAGTGAGCAAACAAGTGATTCAAATAAATGATTAAGATAACCAACCATGAAAAAATGCCATAAAACTCAAGGAGAGAAAAGAGAAAAATCTATTTAAGTATGTGACAACTAAAAGTAGGATCAGATTGAAAGAGGACAATGAAGGTGGTAAAGTAATTAAACCCATAAGAGTACAGAAAAAATGAGCAAATATTACATCATATTAAACTACATTTAATACTGATGCAACACTTAGACTGGTTTAAAACAAACATCATGTAGTAGTTGATAATATGCTTGCCATTTATGCAGTTAAGTAAGGAAATGTTAATTAATGTTTTGCTTGATTTGAATAATAAACATGTAAAGCCTAAACAATCATAATGGCAATGAAAGTAGACAAAAATCTCAACATACAGAGAAAAGAGAAATATAAAAACATTCCTAACACTAAAAACAATCATATTTGCTCAAGTCAGAATCTTATTTAAACATCAATTAGAAATAGCTATCATCTCCATTAATAACTGTTGTACATTTATGTTTAGAATAACAATATTTATAACTTTGGTGTAAGCAAATCACTAATGTAATACATGGTGATAAATAATGGCCACTCACATCAATTTTGACATATGAGTGTTTGAAGGAAAGGATTTAGAAAACAAAAGAAGTCTAAAAATAAAAGAAGCTGCATCTATTTGTAATGGATGCATAAATGTAATCTGAGTCCAGGTATAGATTTTGCTATGAAATTACAATGGAGAAACTGATGATTTTGATTTTGCCTGGGATTGGACAAATGTGTCTGTTGACTGCAGGATATAATTCTATTACTTCAACTCAAATAGTTTTCATGCATCAGACACATTTTATGCCATGCAGATCAATCTAGGCAATAACTTTCCCAGAATGTCAAATTATGCTGTAGAGATCTTAGTGACTATTTCAATTTATCCTTATACTTAAGGATGGATCTTTCTTTACCACAGTATCCTTCTACTCGTTGGCCATATGAAAGAATTTTCATAATGTGATCATTTTTGAACAACATGTCCTACTCATCTGCACTGAATTCTCAGCAGGATGCTTTTGACAAACAAAATACAGTTAGTTTCCTGAAAGCTCCTCAGAAAAACTACTGTAAACAGTGACAATAAAAATAAATTAGCTGTATGGCTAAAAAATTAAAACTGTATCTAAAGAGAATAAAAACACTTGTGTGAACTTTGATATGGGCATGTTCTGATGAGTAATGTCTATACACATTCTCACCCTCATTCAATAACAAACAATTTCTAGTACAGGAACAAAGACTTAAACTTAATTATTAATCACTGCAGTGAACAATCCCACATTTGTGAGTTTTGCAAGGCTCACAAAATGAACAAAAACCTCTTTGATGTTGCAAAGAGAAAGGTCAAGGTTGATCTAGTCAATACTTTCATTGAATTTCTGGAGATATTAACAGGAATACAAGGGAATGAGCTGGCAGAATCATTAGCAAGTTGGGTAAAATGCTTAGCAGCATTTTGTCCATCTTTATATTCTGTTGTTTTCATGGTATCTCCATCCTACTTATTCAAATAATACTCAATAACTGGCATTGCAGTAT
Organism: Octopus sinensis; assembly: GCF_006345805.1. Lineage (NCBI taxonomy): Eukaryota > Metazoa > Mollusca > Cephalopoda > Octopoda > Octopodidae > Octopus > Octopus sinensis. Next base: position 77,241,642 of record NC_042999.1, on the reverse strand, counting down.
CATTGTAAAGCAAAGGGGGTGCTTCAGAGAGAAGAAATTATAGAAGCATCAATCTGTTGGATGTCTCTCTTTGTGACTATGAAAGTCAGAGAGAGTCAGAGCACAACTGATCAAATAGTTATTCTAGATAAGATGCAATTTGGCTTTGTACCTGGAAGAAGTACCACAGATATAATCTTTGTAGTAAGACAACTGCAAGAGAAATATTTGACAAAGTGTAAACCACTGTATCTAACATTCATTGACTTGAAGAATGCTTTTGATAGAGTACTACAATCAGTAATCTGGTGGTCACTAAGGGAACCAGGTGTAGATGAGTAGTTTGTGAGGGTTGTTCATGCTATGTACAAAGGTGAAGTAAGTTATAAGGTGAGAGTCAATAATGGGTTCAGCAACGAATTTAATGTATGTGTGATGTGGGATGGGGCATCAAGGTAGAGTCCTCAGCCCTCTCTTACTCATCATAGTCTTACAGGCCATCACAGAGGAGTTTAAGACTATCTGTTAAAGGGAACTCCTATATGTCATTGATTTAATTCATATAATTAAATCTATACTGGAATTAGAGACAAAATTTCAAGCATGGAAACAAAACCTTGAATTGAAAGGCATTAAGGTAAACTTAGCAAAAACTTATGAGTTAATAAGTAGGAAAGAAGATGGAATCTTGAACAAGGCTATTCCCATCAAGAAATTGGCCATGTTTAAATTGCAGAAAAGGAGTAGCTACAAACTCTATATGCTGTACTCAGTGTAAGTTATGGACATCCAAGAGATATAGTGGGATCACAGGTATACTAACAGAGAAGGCATATTCTGCATGTGGCAGATACACTGGAGTAATATGCACCAAAAGCACTTTCTCAAATGCTTAGTTGGTTCAATGGAAGTAGTCAATCATTTCTGTAACATAGGTGATATTAGCAAGGGAGGTGGTTGTTCTTAAACCATAGAAACCAATATAAGAACAGGTTGTAGAAAATTCAGGGAGTTACTACCTCTGCTGGCAATGAAGGTATTTTTTTTTTGTCAGTGTGAAGGGTAGATTGTATGATACTTATGTTAGAACTGCTATGCTGTATTGTAATGAATGCAAAATACTTGTAATGGTTAGAAAGAAAGGAGGCAAATGTGCCCTGTAAGATTGTTAGTATGTATATCCTTTTCTACTCTAAGCACAAGGCACGGAATTTATCGGGAGGGGGCCAGTTGATTAGATCAACCCCAGTACACAACTGGTACTTAATTTATCAACCCCGAAAGGATGAAAGGCAAAGTTGATCTCAGAGGAATTTGAACTCAGAATGTAAAGGCAGATGAAATACCGCTAAGCATTTCGCCTGGCCTGCTAACATTTCTGCCAGCTCACCACCCTATAGATTGTGTATATTTATTTCTTTATTGCCTACAGGAGGCTAAACATAGAGGGGACAAACAAAGGGATTAAATCAATTACATCAACCCCAGTTTGTAACTGGTACTTATTTAACTGACCCTGAAAAGTTGAAAGACAAGGTTGACCTCGGCAGAATTTGAACTCAGAACGTAATGGCAGACAAAATACTGCAAAGCAATTCGCTCTGCGTGCTAATGTTTCTGCCAACTCGCTGCCTTGTGCATATTGTTAATAACATGACATTGAACATGACAGTCAGGCAAATCAACAGAAAAAGGACAGGTTTTTTTTTTATACATATATAAAATGATGTTGATTGTTTTTTTTTAAATATGGTTGGTCAAAAATTGTAGCTAATTTCATATAACCAAACAAATTATGATAATCAGAGCATAAGTGCAATCATGGCTGTGTGGAAAGAAGTTTGCTTTCCAGCCACATGGTTCCAGGTTCAGCCCCACAACATGGCACTTTAGGCAAGTGTCTTCTACTATGGCTCTGGGGCAACATAATCTTGTGAGTGGATTTGAGAGACAGAAACTGAATGAAACTCGTCATGTGTGTCTGTGTGCATGCACACACCTATGAGTGTGTGTGTGTCTCTGTGTTTGGTCTCCACCACCACTTGATAACCAGTCTCGGTTTGTTTATGTCCCTATAACTTGACGGTTCAGCAAAAGCTGATAGAATAAGCAGCAAGCTTTAAAAATAAATATTGGGGTTGATTGGTTCGACGAAAACTCTTCAAGGTGGTACCCTAGCATGGCAGCTGTCTAATGGCTGAAACAAGTAAAAGATGAGAGATAATGGATGTGGGTTGCAGGTAGTTCATGTTTCAGAATCTCTTTGTTGAGGAGTCTAGCTGTAAAAACAAAATGTTGATAGTTGAAGGACTCAATGCTTCATTACATCCATTCCTCTTCTTGGCTTGCTGTCTTGATGAAGGGGCTTATATCAAAGCTTGATTGATTCACAGTTAACAACCTTGACTGGTCAGTTTCATGTTGCTGTCATCAACTGATTTAATGAGCACTTGAAAAACTTTGGCAGTTACCTATTTGCTGACCCTCTGTCATTTTAATGTGTCCAGTTGTTTGTCCTAGATTTCCTGACTGGAAATAACAAGTCCCAGTTTTAAATTTAGCTACACACACTCACACACTTCACCAATAAATTGATGCATTAAAAAATATTCCTTGTGGCATTTATTGCACACAGGTTGCATTGTCACTTTCTTGTCACTCATACCATCAGAAATGCAATAAGCATACGATTGGTTCATTGAATGTCTATAACCAATGACACTGTTCATAAAATTCATAAAAGTAACATAAATATAAATAACCTATTTATATTTAATTTACTATCTAACTAAATAGTTATGTTCTGGACAGTCTTTTCATAAAACCAAAAGCTACTGTTTTTTCTGCTCTTCACACACACACACACACACACATATATATTTAGAAACATATGTCTGTGGCCAAATGTTTAAACATTAAGAGCTAAGCAAAAATAGACCAAATAAAGTATTCTGTTACATTGCTGAAGTTACTTTCAAAGTATACAAGTTCCTAAACTTATCAGGAGTAGTATTGTTCTACTAACTAGGGCACTTGAAAACTCACTATATTTCACCACAAATTAGCAGAATAAGAAATTATATCCTTAAATTATTATATCCTACATTACATTAATGAGTTATCAGGATTGCTAATTTATTGCTAAATTATAGGCGATAATAACATTCAGTGTGCTGTTGAAAAAAACTGAATGTACACCCATAAATTTCTTCTATTGAAAAGAAGAATCATGTTTACACTTCTCAAATTACCAAATTTTCATATTATGTAATAAATTCAATCAAGCATTCAGATTATAAAATGCTTCCTCAAAAATAATTAAATAAATACTGAACTGATAGCAATTTTAGTCTTCATCATCATCATTTAACGTCCTTGTTCCATGCTAGCACTATTAAACATATTTACTGAAACACGACTTCTCAAAATTGTACTAAAGGTCTGCACAAATTATTTAGATTGACTAAAAAGCATTTTAGCACATTTTATGATAGAAGTGCACTAAGCCATAAATACTTTTTTATCGAATATATACTGGATGTACAAATTTATAATCCAATCTTTGCCATCACTGAAAATCTGATGAAAAATTCAATGAATTGCAGTACAATTTACACAAGACATGGCTTAACCCTTTAGTATTTAAACCGGCCATATCTGGCCAAAATAGTTAATCTGTTTTATGTTCAAACTGACCAGATCCAGGCTCTCACATCTACCCTACAATGTTATTCTACATTAAGTAATTACACCATCAAGATCTTGAAGATATGAGATAATGCATGATTAATTCAAATCAATGTGAATCAATAAGCATTATGTTTGATAGAATAATCTGAACACTAAAGGGTTAAGTGTTAGTGCTATAAAATCTTATGAACAAAATGGATAACTGAAAACAATCACAGAATTACAATAGTAGTAATTAAAAGATTTTTTTATTTGTGGTACATTGAATTAAAACATATATGATAAGTGTCTTAGGATAAAATATTAATTCTACTTGGGTCTAACATCATCACCAGTTTAATATTTTGCTTTTCTACTGCTATTAGCAAAGAGTAAAACACCTCATCCAAAACATCATACAAATGTCTACATTTTATCAAACATAACTGATGAGGAAATAAAACTATAAAATGTTTTAACGGTTTAATTTTGCCATGTATTAAACATTTCTAAAGAGGTGTATCTAGCCCTTAACTCATTATTGAAACATTTTAAAGGTGTTTTTGTAGGGTGGATTGGATGTTTTTTCTTACAGTGCTGATGGTATTGGGTTTCATTTTTTGACTATTCTTAGATATTCAGTTTCTACCAGAGGTAAAAAGAGTCAAATCTTTTCTTTAAAATGAAATTTAGGAATGATTCTGTTTTATGAGACACAGTGTTTAAACATTGGTGCAGTATTTGTAAATACACCTTTTGATGGAACAAGGAGATATATTTATACAAAAAAAAAGGGAAAAAAGAAAAAAAAAGGATGTGCATCATTCCCTTTCCTCAAAACAGTCAGTAATGTTAGTGAAGTTAAGCAGATAAATACTAGGAACTGGAGACATTTTATAGGCTAAACACTCATCATTCCTGTATTCACATTAAGTAATTTTCTGGAAAAGTTATAACAAGAAACTGTTTTCTGATGAAAACTAGTAAATATATAAAATAAACAAAATAGACTACTTTACATGAAAAATATTAGCTATTTAAATAAAATATTTAGACCACAAAGCATTGTTCCATTATATCATATAGGAAAAATAAATATAAAATAAAAGAATGTATTCATCATCATTTAACGTCCATTGTCCATGCTGGCATGGGTTGGACGGTTTGACCAGGACTGGTAAGCTGATTTGGCATGGTTTTCTATGGCTAGATGCCCTTCCTAACACCATCCACTCTGAGAGTGTAATGAGTGCTTTTACATGCCACAAGCATGGGTGCTATTTGCATGACACCAGTATCTGTCACAACTACAATTTTGCTTGGCTTGATGGGTCTTCTTCTCAAGCATGACATAATGCCAAAGTTCTCAGTCATTGCCTCCATGAGGCCCAACACTTGAAAGGAAAATAATAAAAAGAAAAGCCCAGTTCACGTTTTCATTGTAACCTAAATTACCAACTGTGTCAAATACTTACAATCATTATCAATATGAATTTCAAGGTAATAATAATATATATTCAATTCATTTAAGCTAAACTGTTTCAGAGATGCTGAGGAATTCTTTAAGTTTCAATGCATTAAAACGGATATATTGTTTACAATTTCAAATAAAAGGCATCAATCAGTTGCATAGCACATCAATTTAAATATTTTTTTTTATGTACATGTATCTATAGTTTAGTAGAGCATTCTGAACAATAGCTTCTTTAAGAAATAGCATTAACAAATTAATTCTAAACGCTAGCAACAAGTAGTAGAGTTAATGCTTTCTGTCTGCAAGGGAGAGAGAGAGAGAGAGAGAGAGAGAGAGAGAGAGATTGGGACATGGGAAAGAAGACACATAGGTTAAATTATGTCCACTAAATATTGATCAAAACCTGCTGGTACAATTCTCAACTCAAGTAGCTAAGAAGAAAAGGAGATCAATTCATATGTCCATAGTAACTGTTCTCACATGTCTCGTTATTCATTATTTTTACCTTAAAATAATGCAATCATCCAGAAACTTAGAAATCCACACAATGTGTCATTGATAATAATAAAAGGACCTAATGGTAAACAGGGTACATTATCTACCATACATGATGTAGTGAGCCAAGAAATTTTGATAAATTAAAACTGCACCTTTAGGAATGAAAGCAATCATTTTCTAAATAACTAATTCTGATTGTGTGTGTGTGGTGTTATCAGTTTCAGTCATTAGACTGTGGCCATGCTGGAGCACTGCCTTGAAGAACTTTAAGCCAAATAAATTGACTCTAGAACTCTTTTTTTTTCAAAGCCTGGTACTTATTCTATCAGTCTCCGGTTGTCAAGTGGTATTGGGGGACAAGCACTGATGCACACACACACACACACATGATGGGCTTCTTTCAGTTTCCATCTCTCAAATCCACTCATAAGGCTTTGGTTGGCCTCAGGTTATAGTAGAAGACACTGGCCTAAGGTGCCATGCAGTGTGACTGAACCCAGAATCATGTGGTTGGGAAGCAAGCTTCTTAGCACACAGCTACGCCTGCACCTAGAGGGAAGCAATACTGAATTTTTGTTAAAAGCTAATAAAGAAATGTTGGAGATGAACTTGTCAGGTGATTTGATCTGAGACTGTGCTGAAACTAAAATGAATGCAATGTGAAAGACCCGTTAGTCATACAAAAATATACAAAGACTGTTAACTTTACTTAGAATGTAATACAGAATGTAGGAGAGAATATTTGACTTTTTAGTAGTACTTAGTATATATTTCAATGTTGTTAGAGATCACTGATGATTAGAAAAGTATATAGAATTTTTGTGAATGAACAGAATGGAGTTATAAATTATTTGGAAAAGAATACTTTAGGAATGTATATGAGTAAGTAGTATAAAGAATATTTGAAATGTACTGATTAATTTTATACAGACAAATGTTTAATAAACGGAACAGATTAACAGAATACTTTACACTGTAAAAGTCCTAACTTCATTCAGGATAGTATATAAGTAATAATTCTTACCCAGAATATTTACCATCAAATTTTAAAATGAAAATGTTTAAAAAAAAAAATTAGAATTTTGACAAAGTAATGAAAATAATCAAGTAAAAACTTAATATCTGATCAAGTTAGACAAATATAATATACAAGAACATAAATAACTGCAAAAATATTTTATTAACCCAGTAAAATGTTACTACTGAATATCATTGAACAGGATTAGCAAAAGTTATAATTTTTCTACTTTAGCATGATTACAAAGTTGTTGTTTTTCTTTTAACATTTAACTTAGTCCAAATCCTGTAAGACTTAGCTTTTTGTCTAGCCAAGTTCAATATAAGTACCATATATTGCCTAAGGAATGTTTCAATAGACTGTACAAACATGTGGTTTTGTGCCAATGTAAGAAATCATCATTATCACCATCATCATCTCATCATTATTAGTTACACTGAACAAACAATAGTGGCAATAGTCTTTTCACATGTATCTACTCTGAACTTTAGGAATCAAACTGAGTGAGGTTAATTTAATTAATGTCCATTTAAATTTTCAAAGAAAGCCTTAGAATTAAGGCATGTCACAAGGTTATATAGTACTGGGAAGAAGAGTTAGTTATGGTTTTACTACAGGGTCTACTGAGTACGGGACACAATTCATGATAACATAGAATGATAGTGAAGTAAAAGTTTTCTTGTTAAACAGCTGTGCCATATGTAGGAGTACTACACTGAGTTATGGTGGACATATGCCTTGTATAACATTAATAGCTATTCAGGCTACAAATGTTTGCTTGTAATATCTGTCTCTAAATTAGAGACTCTCTAATTAGTCCATGGTCTATTTTCTGCCAACCCATTTCTCACATCACATCTAACCCATTAAATTTATCAGTAAAATTATAGATACAACTGTGAAAAACTTGCTAATAATAAATACATTTATCTACATCTTATTGATGTCAAGGAAGATGATAAAAAGCTATGCTGTTCATGCCATTCTTTAGCAATAAATCACAAGCATGGACTTTGCTCACCAAAATAAATCACTATTCAAAAGTGCTCACACGTAGAATCCATATAATTTCAACTCATGTCCAAGTTCTAAAACTGAAAAGTTGTTTTTCGAAATAGTTTAGTTAAAATCCAAATCAATTTTAAATGAACAATTAAGTTTTTGAACACTGGTTTTTATTTGATATACATTAAATTTATTTTGGTGATTATATACCCAAATATCTTTCAGTTCAAAGAGGCAACTGACTAAAATAAAGTAGCTATACATCTAAAGATATATGTATATAAAGCTAGATATTCATACAGAATTTGATTCCAGATGAATCAAATTGTCCTCTAATTGTGGGTGTGTAAAATCTTCTCAGTGAAAATTACTCATCTTAGCAATATAAATTGTACAAATATAATCAATAAATTAGAAAAATGTTTTCAAAGTTTGTTGTCATAATTTGTGAGTGAGACACAGAGCTTGTTTGGGTTTTTTACTCTTACCTAACTTTGAAATCTTTTATAATAAATAGTAAGTTTTCTCAAAGCAGTGTTTTATTTGTTTCTTTTTTCCTCATAAATGAACAGTAAATGTGTGTGTGCGTATATATATATATATATATATATATATTATTATATATATATATATATACTCTTTTTTACTCTTTTACTTGTTTCAGTCATTTGACTGCGGCCATGCTGGAGCACCGCCTTTAATCGAGCAACTCGACCCCGGGACTTATTCTTTTGTAAGCCCAGTACTTATTCTATCGGTCTCTTTTGCCGAACCGCTAAGTAACGGAGACATAAACACACCAGCATCGGTTGTGAAGCAATGCTAGGGGGACAAACACAGACACACACACATATATATATATACATATACATATATACGACGGGCTTCTTTTCGGTTTCCGTCTACCAAATCCACTCACAAGGCTTTGGTCGGCCCGAGGCTATAGTAGAAGACACTTGCCCAAGGTGCCACTACTGAACCCAGAACCATGTGGTTGGTAAACAAGCTACTTACCACACACCCACTCCTGCGCCTATATATATATATATATTAAGCATAATATTTTAAAATCTTTACTCTACTTTTCTTTATGCTAACATAATTTCAAGAGGAACAAACTAGTTTAATTCGGAAATTAGTCCAATATATACAAATACTATCTATTTGATGTTTGTAATTGGGTGGGCTACGATTTCTCCCCAACAACTAAGCTTCAAAAATTTTACAGACAGATAGATCGCAAATCCTAAATAACAATGTAGGACAGAGTAAAGAGACCATGGATATTACCTTTTTTTTAAGACATAAAAAAAAAAGAAAGAAACCTGTCTAGCGACTTCAAGAATGGTGATGACTGGGCGTGAAAATAATGCAATTTATCATATAGACTTCAGCATGAAAGTTCTCTGAAGGTGTGTCTCACACAAGAGCACAAACTATATGTAAGTGTGTTGATACAAGAAAAAATTGTGCTAAAAAGAAGAAAAGAGTGTACCCAATACAAGATGTAGAGTTTTATTAAATTTATTGGAAACTGAAAATTTCCTAAACCGATACTCCGAGTTTCACGTTTCTGAAAACCGCAACAGCTTGTTTGTGAATACACGAATAATCTGAACGAAATAGCTTTTCATTTAAAGATGAGACACTGGGACCAAGTTAAACAGAAACTCAGGGGAAATTCAAATCAAGACAATCGCACAATGACAATAAAATGTGTAAAACAATCAAAGTTTGGGCCGAGTTATGACAAAAACGATTTTACATTTAACTGAAGGATAACTCAATACTTTTTGTAGAGTACATATTTCAGCCTGCTTGGCCTTCACATATGCGCAGGCGTGCATGTGTATGTGATAAAACTGTAAATACATGTACGAATGCAAAAAAAAAAAAAAAAATTCAGTCAGGTATCTAAATAACAGTTGTTTGTATAGTCCCAAGTCAGCCTTGTATGAGCACAACTGTGATCAAAGAAGTAACAGCCGTGTCCATTCCGTTTCGTCCACTCTTTTTTTTTTCTTTCTTTCAAACATAATATAATTAAGATTATATATTATCCAGTGTCATTCACTTTTTTAAATATGGTTGTGAGGGACTTAAGGGATATTTGGCTGCTATTTCTAAAAGGTCGAATGACAGCGAAGCAACTACGTTGAAGACATGAACAATCGGATTCATGTTGCCTGCTGGGTCGCCTCAGATCAACCCCGATCGAAGTGACCTATAATAAAAGGCGTTTCAGCTTCAAGTATTCTGTCATTTTCTCTGTGATATAGTAACTAACTATCTATGACTGTCATTCAATGTATTATTTCATTTTTAAGACAGTAAGGTGTGATCTGAAGATTTGGCTGCTATTATTAGCAGGCCGAGCACCCACGTAAAAGATCCATTGTTGACTTGTTTTAATGTAAGGAATTGCTGCCACATTAGATATCTAGGGATATGTGCAATGATTACATTCAGGGGTTAAATTTAAGTTATCAACACTTTCAAATAAATATATTACATATATTGAAACACTCAATAACTTTAAACATTAACTCAAAATCTGAAAACAAAAATTAAATTATATTTAACGTAACAGCTGGTATGTTACCTTTTTTTTTAACTTTCAAAAAGGACATATTTAAAAAAAGGTGGTGAAAATAAAGAAAATATAATAAGTGCATTTGTATCTTTTTTTCCTAGACACAATGTACACATATCTACATAGAGTGCAGATTTCAAATCGAAACAGAATATTCCACAATAACTATTCAGATGAAGTGGCCAACACATGTAAAAGTTTGTAGCTTATTTAAACATTTTTCTTTCATGTTTACATTAGAAAAATGTTTTGCAAAATGTATAAACATTGATAAAAAAATTATTTTAATTTAGAATAAGCTAGGGAGTAGAAGTAGTCGATCGATTTCAATATACTAGCAGTATTACAGGTACTTATTTTATCGATCTCGGTGCATTGAAAGGAAAACTTCAATGGGATTTGAAATTAGGAGGGGCGAAACTAAATTTCTGGCATGGTTCCTCCTTATCCCAAACATTAAAATACACTTTTCTTCTCAGTACACAAACTTATGAAAGTTTTGTGAACTTTTATTAGTAAAATCTGGTCTGGGACACTTGGGCCCCTGGTTACCACCACCGCCCTATGACATTACAAAGTAAAAACTACTTTTTAAATAAAAGAAAGAAAACTTTGCTTATTTACAAAGTGTTTCTAATTAGAAAATCGTGATTGATTAAAAGGACCTGGGGTAGCCATATAATTCTGTTGACAAGAAAAATACAGACGCGACCAAAAACTTTGTGACGAGTAACACGTCATTTCTCAAAAAAGGTAAACACGCAACTTTTCAAGCATTAGAAACATTAAAAAAAATGTATACATATATATATAACTACTCACCCTTCGGACTCTCCGGGCTAAACATTTCATCGTCTTTAGAAGGTACAGACATTTTTAAATTTTGAAAAAGAAATTAATTTTAAATATTTTTGAATGATTTTTCTTCTTTTTTTGTGCTTAATGTTATTTTCTTCCTGTCCGGACACTATGAAAGTTTATTCTACGTCTGCGGTAATTTTCGTCTGCGATGGCGGCCAGGTGAAAGCCAACACACACATGCAACTTGGTGAACAGGGGGAATTATGACGAGAGTTTATAAAGATAATTAAATTTATTTTAATTAAAATGTATCACAACATTTTAATTTTAAATAGCAATCGCTATATGATTAAACAAAAATAATAAAGATTTTAAAATTGTTGTCTTACTTAGTAAACGAGACTTGGAGAGTTGACGAGGTTTCATAATAGTTTAGTGAATGTCAACTAACAACCGGCAACATGGCTATGGGAAGGAAAGGAAACGTAAGTTTTTAAGAAAATATTTGTTTATAATCCGTTTCAACAATATAAATTAACATTTTAAGTAAGTTTCGTAGTTAATTATAATTTGGGTTGATTTATTTTATCGCCTTTTGATCTCTATAACTTGCCAAATGGCTTCGCTTAGCTACGAATCTCATGTGTAATGGTTCCGTTCACGTTTTTTAACAACGTGTTTCATTTTATTTTGCAATTTTTTATAATTTATAAACACAAACATAAATGTTTTTCTTTTTTGTTCTTCCACAGACTTTATTACCATTCGCAAATTTATCCAGATAGATAAAAGATTGATTATATTTGTGTAACCGTTTTAAAATTAGCACTAAACAAAAGATTATTCAGTTATTTTGGCACCACAAATAATGAAATATCCACAACTAGTTTTCAAGAGTAATCTCAACCCTCTCATACGTTTCGCTATATCTTCCTAGGTCTTCCAATAAGCTTATTCAATGCATACACATATCATTACATCTACTATTTTTATTCGGAATTCACATTCTATTTCTATCTGTTCTATATATTTCTGTTCGAAGGATCCTGTCAAAGTATTATCCAAATAATAACAAAGTTTGATTTCAAAACATTGAAATTATATGTTGCTTAAAACTATTATCCACTAGAGAATAGGTATTATTACTATCTGGTTTAATGTCAGAATCTAAACTCTATTTCTTCAAAACAAAACCATTGAATTCTTCAATTAGCAACTAGGCATATAACACTAGAACTAGTATTTTAAAGGGCTACACCTATTACATTTTTTTTTCTTTGACCGGGTTTAACGCTTTAGTTTAACCGAATATTCATTGTCATCACATGTTTAATAGCTTGCTGAATAAAGAATATTTGCAACCAAACACTTGTTCAAAGCAGTAGGTAACTAAGTCTGCTTCCCATGGCCTGTAAGCCTTTGATCTGCCATTTAATACATTTCTTCCTACCGACTTAAGTCTAAACAGCTTTCTGGCAAACCAAGGAGATTCTGTTTAGATTTTAGTCGGCTCTGATTAAGCATTTCAGCCATAACTACCTTGTCCTTCGTATAATGTACACCGAGCTTGCCCAATATATTCGTTGAAGCGGTAGCATGTAATTTTGGTTAGTGTATAGTTTAACCCCCAGTCACCAAAACAAAAAACAGTCTAATAGGATTTTAAAAATGTGTAGAAAACAAAAATTTGACTTTTTTTTTTGTTTTGTTGACCAGGTGTTGAACTATATATTAACTGTAATTTTGGAGAGATTTGACTTATTTTTAGCAGTTCGAATAAATTAAACCGAGTAATGGGCAGAAGACAGATGCACTAAAAATTGGGATACTCCTATAAAGTATCAAAGATGTGAATGGAACTATAAGAACACAGCCTGATTTCATAAGATTATGCAGTAAATTTCTGATTTATACCAATAACTGGGTATATTGTTAAAGATGTTATGTACTCTTAGAATTTTAGTCCATTTTGACTCAATTGGTCCTTATTAACATTAAACATAACTTGTGCATTACTTATTTTTCAAACGAAACTGTTATTTAATTATATTCTTTATTGCAGAATTCAATACTTTCAAACTAAAATAACTAAGGAAAACTACTCGTGGACGCCATCCACATGAACAAATATAGTTAGTATTAAATATGTTTAATGTAGAAATCTTAAAGAAGCAAAAATCATTATCATTTTATACTCCTCTTTCCATACTTGTATTGATTAGACAGGTTTTCTCTACCTCAATATCTTGCCTCTTGTTACTGTTACCATCTGCTTCATAAAATTCAGCCTCTTGAAACAAGCCATTCATTTACACCTAATTTTCTGAGTAACTCCAGATTACAGTGCATGGTACTTGTCAAACATTCTTCTGGTCAACTACTACTTCTTCTTGTGTTTTCCTCACTCCACCTCTTCCTATTGGATCACTTGGCACCTATGTCATCCTCTATGGATCATACCAACAGAGTTTTCTGTCTTAATTCATCTGATCTTTCTCATCCCCTATTCTCTTGCCTCTTGTGTTCTTTCATTCATGCACACCAACATTACACATCCAGTGGACCATGCTTGCATAATTTCTTTGCAGCACACCCTCAAACTATACTCAATGCCTATATTTTACCATGTAAAATTGCACTTGGTATGTAAGCATTTCACAATCTACCCTTCATACAAAAAATAGAATCCTATTAAATTAGCAATTAAGTGACTGATTATTTCATGGACACATGTACCCTTATAATCCTCAGAGTTGGTGTGATATAGTGTATAACAATGCTGGACCTTTGAATTACAGATAAAATCCATCCTTTTAATTTGCACGCAATTTCTGTCTATCCAGTCTCATTCATAAAATTTGGGGTCAACCTGAAGCTTATAGTAAAAGAAAACATATGTCCAAGATGTCACTCTATGGTATCAAACTAGCAATGGAAAAGAAAACTTCTTAACAATTTGGACAAACCAAAGGACAAACACCTTACTTTCAGCTTCTCTCTATATAACATATACTTGACATCAAGCATCTCTTGTGGTTACTTGATAATTATTCCTTGCTCCGACCTTTCTTCCAATTTTTCTGTTTCTTAACTTTTATGGTTCCGCCTACTGTAACATTCCGCTAAAATGTCATCTTCCGTCAGATTGGAGCATTGTTCCATTCACTGCTCTGATATGTAGTGCACAATAGATTGTCTTGTATAAATTCCAAGTTGTCCTATATTTTTGAAGTTTCTCTCTGCCTCCTCCTCATACACATAAGCTTGAACTTCTCTAAACCTACTTCTGGCTGAGGAATCTATGAGCTTTCATTCCTTCTTTCTTCAGGTTATTTTTGTATCTATGGAATGTATAGAAGACATTTTTTAACATCAACTGGTCAGTTTTAAGTCATTCTTATTAATCTATCTGAATCTTACACAGTTGTACTGTCTACTTCTCATTGATTTAATGATACCATTGTTTGCTTGAGAAATGCTATCATCGTTGTGGTTTAACATCCGTTTTCCAAGCTGGCATGGGTTGGACGGTTTGACTGAGGACTGGCGAGCCAGAAGGGTGCACCAGGCTCCAATCTGATCTGCCAAAGTTTCTCTAGCTGGATGCCCTTCCTAATGCCAACCACTCCGAGAGTGTAGTGGTTACTTTTACATTCCACCGGCACAAGGGCCAGTCAGGCGGTTCTGGTAATGACGACGCTCAAAAGGTGTTTTTTTCATGCTACCTGCAAGGGGCCAGTCCGGTGGCACTGGTGACAACCATGCTCGAATGTTATTTTTCACATGTCACTGGCACATATGCTGGTAAGATGATGCTGGCAACGATCATGCTCAGATGTGCTTTTAATGTTCCACTGGCATGAGGCACTGTCATCAGCCATGTCAGTGATTTTGATTTCACTTGCCGCAATAGGTCTTCGCAAGCAAAGTTTATTGTCCAATGAATGAGGGGTACTCATAAGTGGGCTGGTTACACCCACTAGCATAGACCACGGGTTATGGTCTCACTTGTCTTGTTGCCAACTTTTCTTTCGGGGTGCTTACACTCTGTCGTGTATGCACATTGACATTACACATCCAGCGGTTCATACTAGCTTCATTCCTTGCAAGATTACTCATGTCCTCAGCAGTCATGGCCTGTGTTTCACTGCCATGTAGCATGGCTGTTCGTACACATGCGTCATACAGTTTACCTTTTACTCTGAGCGAGAGGCCCTTTGTCACCAGCAGAGGTAGGAGCTCTCTGAACTTTGCCTAGGCTATTCTTATTCTAGCAGCTACACTTTCAGAGCATCCACCCCCCACTACTGACTTGGTCACCTAGATAACAGAAGCTATCAACTATTCTAGTTTTTCTCCCTGGAATGTGACAGAAGCTGTTCTCTGCACATTTTCAGTGTTTATAGCACCTGAACATTTGCCACATACAAAAACTTTCTTCCCTGTTCCTTTGATATTGCTGCACCTCTTATGTGTCCATAGCTTACAATGGGTACATCTTATGGAGTTTCTACTTACGCCTTTTCTACAGATTGAGCAGGGCCATCAGCCTGAAGGGATTTGTGGTTTGTCTGCCTTCCTACTTATTAAGACTTTGGTTTTAGCTAAGTTGACTCTAAAGCCCTTTGATTCTAATCCTTGCTTCCACACCTGAAACTTTTCCTCTAGTTCTGATAGTGATTCAGCAATTAGAGCAAGGTCATCAGCATAGAGGAGCTCCCAGGAGCATCCTGTCTTGATTCCCTCTGTTATTGTCTGGAGGACTAAGATTGAATAAGAAGCAGCTGAGGACTGATCCTTGGTGGACCCCTACCCTACCCAGAATTCTTCACTACTCGTTGCTAACTCTCACCTTACTGATAGCATCCCTGTTCATGGCTTGCACAACTCTCACTAACCATTCATCTATCCCTAGTTTCCTCATTGACCACCAAATAAGGGATCGGGGGACCCTGTCAAAGGCTTTCTCCATGTCAATGAAAGCCAGGTACAGAGGTTTATCTTTGGCTAGGTATTTCTCCTGCAGCTGTTTTACCAAAAAATATAGCATCAGTGGTGCTTTTCCCTGGCACGAACCCAAACTGCATCTCATTTAGACTGACTCTCTCCCTAATTAGTTGGGCTATGTCCCTCTCCGTGACCTTCATTACCTGATCCAACAACTTGATACCTTTATAATTATTTGTATCTAAAGTGTCACCTTTACCTTTGTAGCGGTTGACTTGTTGCTACACCAGTCATTGGGTATGACTCCTTCATGTATCACCTGGTTAACTATATGGGTGACTCGGCTATAGCCGACACCGCCAGATATTTTGAGCATCTCTGCGGTGATTCCTGATGGCTCAGGGCTTTCCCTGTCTTCATACCCTTAATTGCTTTATCTACCAAGGAACTGTCAATTCGGATAGCTGGTCCCTTTGTTGAGTCAGCATTCGGCGGACTCTCTTTCTCCCATTCATTCTCTTTATTTAGCAACCTTTCATAGTGGCATCTCCAAACCTCTCTCTTTGCAGCCTTGTTTAATGCAAGTGAACCATCATCTAATATAAAGGATTGTGATACTTCTAAGCATTCACCTGAAGCAAATGATAGTATATTTAGCCTCAGTGCAGGTATCATGTTGGATACATTGGAGATGTTGATTAAAACCAATTTAGCTGTAACAGCTAACTTTGTTACAATTATGATTTTTTTTTTTTTAAATGTGTTTTATGTGTGTTAACTTTTGAAAACTTTTCCAGGTGCGGCTGCCGCCGGAGGTGAATCGGATATTATATATTCGAAATTTACCCTACAAAATCACAACTGAAGAAATGTATGATATATTTGGAAAATATGGAGCCATACGACAAATTAGACTGTAAGTACTTGTCTTCATCAGAATCCTTTCTTAAGCAAATTTTTTTTTACTTGTAAGAAAAGCAATGATCTCAGTATGTGTTATGGTAGAATCCTGAACACCTCCACATGACCGAAGGTGGACTAATTACAATAAATAAGGACTGAGTTAACTGTCAAGGGAGTAGTTGATGGTGTTAGTTTGACTGTGTTGGTTTACTGTGTTAGTTCGATGTGTGTTGGTTTATCAGTCAGTAGTTGAACAGTGAATAGTCGCTGCTGTTTTTTTGGTGTTCGGTTTAATCATTTTTAATCACTGTTAGACATGAGTCGCATTGTTAATTATTTGTTGAAGGTCTCCTGTAAGGGTGAACCTAATTGTTGAAGCTCATTGTTAAATCGTTGAATTGTTAGTTGCTGTTTTTTATTGCCTGTGAATTAATAATTGTTTTCTTCCCCATTTATGGGTGAAGTAGGGAAAAAAGGAAGGTTGGAAAGTGAACCAGTCCCAGCTGGCAGCTATGCTTCAGCCACTGAAATAAGTTTAACTGTGGATGTACTACAGGTTTGAGAGGTGAAGATGGAGAAAAAGAAGCTGAAGGAGTTTAACAGGCTTATTGAAAAGGAGGGAACCAGTTTGAGGTTGATCCAGCCACAAGATTTGACAGCTAGTGTGATGAAGTGGAAGTGGTATATAGAACGCTGTCCACAGCAACAAAAAGAATTGAAATAGCTACTGTGGAAGCCATAGAGGTAAAAAGCCTCACAACATTCTATACCAGAGGGAAAAATTACAGCACAGTGGAGGTAAGGTTCGCGAGCGAACAAGAAGCGAGGCGCTAAGGACACCAGAGTGGGTACTTCTGCTGACTTACTGTGGCAAACGAGTGGCCAGGGTAAGGATTGGCAGAGTACCCGCGGAGATTGAGGTACTCTGAGATTGGCTGGTGGCAGCCATTCTGCATAATATGGAGGAGGAAGCGAAAGTTTTAAAAGTAATGAGAACGAAAGAGGTAAACTTGGAACCTGGTGCAGCCCACCCACCCTGGCTTACTAGTTATCAGTCAAACCGTCCAACCCATGCCAGCATGGAAAGTGGATGTTAAATGATGATGAATCAGTTCTGATTAATATAAATCATAATATAATGCATTAGAATTACCAAATTTTACAGACACTCATTTGACTTTTTCTTCACTAACCAAATAAGATTTTATGACTCTATGAAAGATGATCTGGTAGAAACAGTTTTATTTCTGAGATTTTTTTTATTTAGTCCCTATTATGTAATGTCCACTAGATTTCTTCTTTACTGTTACTTATATATTTAAAAGTACCAAGATGTTGTATAGATGAGGACTTCAAACAGTTATCCCTGTAGTTCAGGACACATACTCTATGTCTATTGCATTGTATGTCTTGTAAATTGAGGGTTGGGTGGTGTGCATCAATGTAACCAGTTGACTTGGTGGAAATACACGAAAACATAAACAGCTAGTCTTAGTTTTGATAGCATGTCTTATGTTACAGATTGGTATCATTGACTGATTTCCTTGGTGGTTGGAAATGCTTTTTTGACAAAATACTGTTTTTGTTATATAGCCTCAATTATCCCTCTTTAGCGTGTAGCTAATTAGTTAAATGTATGGGTGTGACCAATGGAACTAGCATTCCAGATGTACTGTGTCTTCATCTAGCTGAAGTCCACATTTGCACTGAAATTTATAGTAGTTTATAGTACAGATGACATTGTAACAGCATGGACGTGTTGCATTTCTGCCAGTGTTGAATCAGTTGTTGTATAGATCTGGTAGCCACAACAGAGAGCGGTAAGATGAGCTTGGTCGAGGAGTTACAGTGGTTTCTCTTTAGCACCTATTTTCAGTGTTTTACATCCCAGTACAGGGATTAGGATTAGTGGAGTGATTGATGCTGACAGCTATTTTGTTTATATATTTGTTTTGTGTTATTTTGGATTAGGTGGGATAGATAGTGTCCTGACGACATTGTAGTTGTGTTCTACAGTGTGGCAGATGTGACTGAAAGTACTTTAAATATGTAGTAAAGTTAAATTTAGGTGTGCCAATTCAGTCTTCAAGGAACAAATCTTCATTTGCTAATTCTAAAACAATATGCCCAAAAAGAATGTAAGTGAACCACAGTTTAAACATTAATCAAATAATATTAATTGTATCACTGATGTTTTTGTCATCTATCTTCTTGTTACTAATTTATGTCAGTTCTCTCAAACTTTATCAAGCCCTTTTTTATCTTATCTTTTCTCTCAGTTTTGCTTATATTATTTAGAATTGCAGCAACGGAAATTACTGTATATTGGTATATAGTTTTCTTTCTTTACTGTTAAATATACCTGTATTGTAGAAAAGGATTTCTTATTGTCCATAGGTAAATAATCATTATTATGATTGTTCTCTGCAGCAGCTGTAATAAATCGTTTTAGTTGTTATTTACCTATGTTAACCTGATATCCTATGGAATATTGTTTTATGACAATGATTCTATCGATTTTGCTCATGAACTATCAAAATTTGCATACAGAATCCTCTATTGTAAAACTTGAGTGAAAATTCATTAAGTCAGTGCATGTATGCTTGAGAATATTGAAGACAATTTACAATGGTTCATTTCACTGAAATTTCCATAGAGTGGAATAGTTTTTACCATCCAAACATCATTGTAACAAATAAGGGAATCATTTGTTTGCTTTATAAATTTGTTTAGAAAATAACATTCTTAAATTTTTTTTTTCAACCACTTAAATCTTAGTCTTTGACTAATTGACTTAATACACACATTTAGCATGTAGTTTAAATGTCCTACTAGGTACTTCATTCTGTTTACTTCAACATTTTACCAATCATCTATGTTAGTGTGTTTACACCTGTGTATTTGGGAAGTTAACTTGCGATGGACAAGCTATTCATCCAGAGTTACAATTTATCTTTCATTTACTTAGTTTGCCAATAAGCATCTAGCTATCTTTCATAGATCCAACTAACAAGTAGATTTTTTACAAGTCTCTCATACTATATCATCAGCAGCAGCAGCAACAAAAATGATTTTAATAATTCTGCAAAGGAATATCATTTTGGGTGTTATTTTTCTGAATTTACATATATTTACTTCATACATTGGCATAAGGACACACACTTGTAAGGACGATATAAAGGTCTGAATTGACTGTCAATATATTACTATTTTATTAGTCCTGGAAGAATGAAAAGTAGTCAACCTCAGCAGAATTTGTACTAAGGGCATAACTGAATGCTGTGAGTCTGATGTTACTGATTCTGTCATCCACCACACTTGAATTTATGGATATTGAAATGTCTGAAATTAGGCTGGGTGATACTAGAAATAGGTTTTGGTAAACATAAATATACTTTGGAACTATTGATCGGAATTAGAAGAAATAACTTTAGTAAATGTCTATTCATTTATATACATAGACTAGGAGATAGAGATAACTAAATGAGGTTGGTTAGTTAAACGTTAAACATAAGTTGCTGAGAAGATGCAGGTCTGGAGATGTGTTGGGACAACAGAGATGGTAGTAAAAGGAGAAATAGGTATACAAAGTCAGGAAAGTGTACAATGAGCTCAGAAGAGTATTGGGCACAATAGCTGCATCAGATGTGACACAGAGACAATACAGTTTGCTGGTTAGTGTAAAGTTGGAGTAGAACCCTGATCAGTTGTTTTCCCTGGTCTTAGTTGACCCAATACTTTTTGATTTAAATTTTCTAGATGGAAACTGTTCAGATACCTGTTTTGTGTGTGTGCATGCATGTGTCCCAGTTTATGTTTACATCAGTCTAAAAACAATTGGTGTTATGTCTTGTAATGTAGCAGTTTGATAAATAATGATGGATAGAAAAGAACTAGTATCAATATGACTGACTAAAGTCCCTGAAGGTAAAATCCTTCAATGGCTGCCGTCCAATAAGTGAAACCAATAGGTTTAACTTTGGCTATATTGTTAGTGTAATTCTTGAGCAATGCAAACATATCCCTTCACCAGTTTAATGAGCCACTCTATTGATTCATAAAAACGACATGCAGATATATTGATTCAGCAAAAGATTCTAAAATGGTGATATGAAGTAGTGACTGACATCTGTTTGACATATCATTAAATATAATAAAATATATCTAATTTATTTTGATATAAACTATGATTTATATCTAATAAGGAAGAGAGAGAGTGAAGGAATAACACCTTTCATAGTCTAAAATTTACTGTAGTTCAGCATGCAAATATTGAAACATCAAAACTGTCTTTAAAAATTTAACCATTTTATTTTCCAGTGGTAACACAGCTGAAACCCGAGGAACTGCATATGTAGTATATGAAGATATATTTGATGCAAAGAATGCTTGTGATCATTTATCTGGTTTCAATGTATGCAACAGGTACCTTGTGGTACTATATTATCAAGCAGTGAAGGTGAGAATTCATTGTTATTTTTTTTTTTTTCATATTCTAACATAATGAAGCGAAATGGCTACAAGGTTAAGCTTAACTATTGACCATAGTCATTGTAATATCCTCTGGTTGTCTCACTATGAATATAATTACCAGCAAAAGAAATATGTATGTTGGACTTCACTTTTTTTTTTTATGATTTCTAATTGTTCATTTTCCACAAAAAAAATAATATTGATTGTCAAATCGCAAGAATATGAAATTTACAGCTGGTAGCATTTTATATTCTGAAAGATTAATTTTGATATACCACTGGCTACCCTTTTTTTGAATCACAACAATAAAGCCATATCATGATGGAGGAGAAATTTCCTAAATTGATAAGGATCTTGTCAAATTCAATATTAGATCTAGTGAAAGTGCTGACTTTACCTTGGTTAGGTCTCTCCATCTGGGTTGATGATGTATTGATACCTATAAGCACAAGCCTGAACATTTTTCTTTTATGTTAGAAGCCCAGCAGTTACTCATGCATGCAAGTTTTCCATCTCCACTATACCAGTTTTATCCAAGGGGGACCTTTCTGCAAGGCCAAAGCCAACAGAGCTTGGCATCAGTGTTTTTGTCTGAAAATATCAAGAGCTGATGCAGATATTGGAAAGCATCTTCTTTGACACTGTAACAGCTCCCACTGCCTCAAGAAAGACAGAGTTGATCTTGGTAGAATTTTCTGCCAGAGAAGAAAGTGTTGGAACATATGCTGCTCAGCAGTCTATCCAGTGCCCCATTGACTTTGCTTTGCCAATCTAACATCTTATTGTGAACTATCACTTCTGGAAGTTAAAAAGTAGGTCAAAGATGAATATGAAAGTTTATGTTACTTAAAGTTTGTAATATGAGACATTTCCTTCAACTGTCAACAAAAAAAAATCACAATTATTCAAACAATAACAATGTTCCATCAAACAGTGTCAAGTACCATTGATGTTATTAATAAATATTTCAATTGCTTTTGGCTTACATTATAGTATGCTTTTCCTTTCTGTTGTCCACTCCAAATGAAGTGCAGCTGTCACCACTGACTATGCAACAACTACTTTGTTTTACTATTCACCTAAGATTTGATCTCATATGTTTGTAGTATTCATGGCAAAGCATTCTCTGCTTCCTTATGTTGTAAACCATTGCTCTGCTGTCCTTCCTTAGTCTGATATCAGCTAGTAGGACAGTGAATCTAAATACCAACTTACAACACTCCAGCTTTATTACTAACTGGCTGTCTGTTGCTTACAATGAGTGTTTTAAACCTCAACATAGTTCTCAGGGAGATTCAGCATAAACAGAATGTGACAAGCCTAGACCTATGAAATTCAGGTACTATTCATTTTTGCCAGCTAAATCAACAGGAACAACGTGAAATAAAGTGTTTTGCTCAACCACACAATGTGCTGTTAAGTATCGAATTCACGACCAATCCGATCTGGAGTCCATACCACTAATCTACATGCCTTCATGCCTCTACTACCGAGAAAGAAATTGGAAATGTGCTTAGATTAAGGGGCATAACTCTGTTAAGTATCTGATGTCTTAATCTTGATCAGTATTTCAACACAGTCATGACTACTCCACTTTTCCTTTCTGATAGGCAAGTTTATATTTGCACAACTAAATTTACTCAGTAAATCTAGTTGCGCATGAAGATATTACTCTGAAAATTACTGGCATAGCACATCATTTTTAACTATAAGATCTAGGTTAATAGATATATAGTATAGAGAACCAGACACTCACCATGTGTTAAGTTGGTTCACTAGACTTTCTTACCTACCTGAGCTAATTAGTACTGGTCGTGGCTGTAATGAAAGCATAATTACCAGATCAGTTAAGGGATGGACGGTGCCCAGATATGTTTCTTCTTATGTTAGCAAAAGATTTCTCTCAATGATGTATACATAAGAGTGTGATTCTGCATGTGAAAGACCTGCACAGACTAGGCAACCATAATCCATTGAATGCTTAAGTTAATTTGCATGAAAGGTTGAGTACAGACTGAAAAAAATGGTTAGACTTTAAATGCAACAGCAGTGTACATGAGAGAGAATCTAACTAGTATGGACTGCGAGTTCTCTCAGTAGAGGGTACCTGTATTAAAAAATTAAAGGAGAAGATCAGACGTCAGAGGACTGAGCCTCCTAAGAGATTATGAAAGACTGAAATGATGAAAGATATGCTGTACAGCTAAGTCATCCAGCCCATACTGGTATGTAGTGTACTGGTTTTGTAGACATATTTGGTAATTTGAGTTTTGAATGGTTTCTTTAGGTGATAGGAAAAGCTTGTTTTGTTTATTTAAAGTTTCTCTTATCAAGTATGGTGTCCAGCCATGTTGGCTTGTATACATACAAGTAAAATGCATGCAAAATACACATAAATATATACACATATTTATGCTTGTGTATGTATATATGTATCTCTGAGTCTTTACCCATTGTGTTTTAACTCTTTATAAAAGACTCTTCTTTTCAAGTTGCCTATCTTTAATAAACTTCAGACTTGTACTGCTTTGTATGTTTCATCAATGTAAACCAGAAGACTAATTTTTAAGAAGCAAATTATCTACCTAAAAATAACACCAAGTTAATTTCATTTTTAAAAAATGTTTCTCTGTTTGTCTTCTTTAAAATATATTTTCTCAAATTTTTACATAAATTTTATCATTCTCTACATTTTTTTTTCAGGCTTTTAAACGAATTGACCAAGACAAAAAGAAAGATGATATTGATAAAATAAAAACAAAATATGGATTAAGCACACCAGAGAACAAGAAATGATTTTTCTATACACAAAATATGGACCAGATATTACAAAAAAAAAATGTGAAGTGAATATCTTACTGAAAAAACATCATCTCCCATCTGCTATTTTACTTGTCATCTTAAATTTGAGACTTTAACTTCATATACACAAACCATATCTTTGACCTCAAATTTTGTTTCAGTATGGGATGTAGTATATCTTTGAAACTATTTGGGTTTCCATTTTTAAATTTCATCTAATTCATTTTATTTTTTTTTACATTGGATATAAGCATGGGAACAGAAATATATGTAATGGGAAGATAAAGAGAAAGAAGAAAAAAAAGACGCTTCTTTCTCTTTATTTGACATCCAAACACATTTCAATGTTCACGCCTATATTTAATAGGATATGTATTTTAGTATAAAAGGCAGATTTCATAAAAATAATATTTGTTGAACTGTTCACGTTGGTATTTATCATTACAATTTGTCTTTAATTATTCAAAAGTATATACTATACTTTTCCATGCAAGTTTGTGCTGACACATGGAAATTCTTGCATAAATTATCATGCTAATAATTGTACATCCTTTCATATTCATAAAACCAATAACCTCATGACTATTATTTTATGTCTTCTCTGAAATCAATAAATCATTTTTTGATGGATGCTATGAACTGGAAAGTTGAACACAAAACTATACAGATATTTGAAGTTTTTGTTGTACACAATACTTTTAGTAGATAAACCAATGATATAGTGCATTTGTAGGAGTATAGGATCAATTGAATCAACTTCAATTGATTATGAAAGAATAAGATGAGTAATGATATGTTGTATGGTTAACCCTTCCAATCCATACTAGCATGTAACCTACTGGTGTTTATTTTATCAAATGAGGTATGAAAGTAAAAGTTAACCTTTGAATAAAAAAACTTGTATTAAAAGTTTGATGTTCTTCCACAATGTACAGCATTGATTTCTTTTTTAACCCTTTCATTACCATATTTATATTGAAATACACTACCTTTGTTTTAATTTTAAAAGAAGAATTTATTAAAATACCTATCATTTTTAAGCTGGTGTTTGGAACATAACATAAGGTTTTGATGGGAGATTTTAATTTAAATCACTTTAAAATTGAAACTTTGTATCATAAAACTCGGAGCATTCTCAGGCAGGTTGGTATCAAAAGGGTTAATGATCATATGACCCCTTTTGAAAGGGGTGATAATATTTAATAGTTAGTATTAGTTGACACCAGTGTCTTACTGATACTTGGAGATTGAAAATCAGAGTTGGCATTTCAGAAAGTTCAACTCAAAATAGTGCAGTAAGACTAGATACAACAAATAATCAGTCCACATGTAAACTTTCTTGGCTATCTTCACTGAAGAAATTGATACCCAATTTATTTTAATACTTTTTCTACAGCAACCTGTGTAACAGTTCCACGTTTGTAGCGATGTGGAAGTTTTTGTTCAACTAGGCAAACGGAGTTAGCTACCTTGCTAAAGAGCAAGGTTTAAAATCTATTCGCATATGAGCAGTAATCCAGCGCCTGAAACCTTATAACTGTTTTGCTTTTTGCACTTCTACTAACTGTTAATTTTAATAATGAAAAATAATTATAGTATCCTTGTAGCTTTAATACCTTAATCATGATATAGGAATGATACCTAATTTTAGGTAAACAGCAGTCTGGATTTTGAGAATAGAAGCAAAGGCATCACTATGTGACGAGATAACCCATAGGAAAGGATGATCTCACAATATTGAAGTATCTCTTATATTCTGACATTGGTCTGGTCAGGCAATTGAATTTGCATTAGAATTTGAGGTGGGAAAGAAGTAAGAGGTTCACTAGCAAGATTAAATAGAAAATTAGTTAATAAATCCATGATTATTAATATTTAATTCATGTATTCATGCTGTGGAAAAATTATTAGATGCTTCACACTAGTTTCTATCTTTTTTTTGTTGTTGTTTTCCTTTGATGTCATTTTATCAAAGGGCTTGTGAGAAGGTTAAAATATCATTTTGTTCAATGTAGACAGTTATTAAACCTTTACAAATCAATCCAATTGAGACTAAGGTAATGTTCACAATAGGTAAAGATTCCATCAGTTTTATATAAAAATTTATTGTTTTCCAGTTATCAGTAAACCAAAATTGTGGATATTTTTTTCAAATTCTACTAAATATCCAACATTCTGCAAACTATGGCCACATAATCATTCAGTTTTTCAGTATGTCCTATTCTTGTGTATGTTCAACCATCTTCATTATTATTATTATTTCAATCATTATTGAATTTTTTTATTGCATAGATATCATTAACTATATTATGCCTTTTCTTTGATAGCAGGATTTAGATCAAAGCATTTCTGTAAAAGCTGGTGCCAATTTTTGGTTTGACATGCTGAAGAATGAGTAATTTGTATTGTGTTACTAATATTTCTTTATATGTTCTTGGCAACAGACTTGATTTCTGATTAATAACTTATCTCATGAATAACCAGACTTTCACTAAAATATTGCCTTCACCCTTTAGTGTTCAGATTATTCTATCAAACATAATGCTTATTGATTCACATTGATTTGAATTAATCATGCATTATCTCATATCTTCAAGATGTTGATGGTGTAATTACTTAATGTAGAATAACATTGTAGGGTGAGTGTGAGAGCCTGGATCTGGTCAGTTTGAATATAAAACAGATTAACTATTTTGGCCGGATATGGCCGGTTTAAATACTAAAGGGTTAAATTAATGAAGTATCATTTTAGTTCAGTTGTAAAACACTTGTTGTTTTTATTCCCTTGGAAGTCACTGTCAACTCTACTTCTGCAGGCCTCTGCTCTAGAGATAACTAATATTTTTTTATTTAGAAATGTGAAATTTTGCACCTGATTTTACTTTTAATTAGAATCCCAAATAGCCTTTGTCATCTTCAAATTCCTCATTGTCATAGATCTAGTTAAGCAATTGGGTATTAAACATTGGAAGGACCAATTGAAGATTGAAAAGGACCAATGACAGGATCTGAATTGCATATCTACTGTTTCTTAGTGACTACCAAGCAAGAGATGTGTGGTTCTGTGGCTCTTTCTCTGCTTCAAATTTGTTTATGATATACTCTTTTACTCCTTTACCTGTTTCAGTCATTTGACTGGCCATGCTGGAGCATTGCCTTTAGTCAAGCAAATCGACCCCAGGACTAATTCTTTGTAAGCCTAGTACTTATTCTATCAGTCTCTTTTGCTGAACTGCTAAGTTAAGGGGACGTAAACATACCAGCATCGGTTGTCAAGCGATGTTGGGGGGGACATACATATATATGATGGGCTTCTTTCAGTTTCCGTCTACAAAATCTACTCACAAGGCTTTGGTCAGCCCGAGGCTATAGTAGAAGATACTTGCCCACGGTGCCATGCAGTGGGACTGAACCCAGAGCCATGTGGTTCGTAAGCAAGCTACTTACCACACAAAAATTTTGACATTAAAGTTTTAGCCAATAATTTTATGTATGTAGCTTGCAGTGCATGTGCTAAAAACAATTCAGTTATGTAAGATGCATTGTCATAATTATAAGTAAAAAAAAGTCAGTTGCGTATGTGTTTATGTTGTGTATGTTGATGTGTGTTTGATGGATATTTTAGCAGGAGCTTTTAATGGTTACATGCCCTCCTAGAGACAACTGTGGTGATTGTGTAGCATTGGTGTTTGATCATACCACAATTACTAGAATTGTTATTAATCTGAATGTATGTTAATTTTCTCCTTTTGTGATATATCAGCTTGATGTTGAAGTGGCTGTTTTTTTTTTAATTTTTATTATTATCTTTCAAATAACATGCAGTCCTTAAAGATGGGAGGGATGATGGCTAGTGAGGAGGCTGTCTCATGGTACAAGGCAGAGAGGGTTAGCTTGAAACTTAGTAGGGGGAGGATGTAGCTGTTGTTAAGGT
Organism: Octopus sinensis; assembly: GCF_006345805.1. Lineage (NCBI taxonomy): Eukaryota > Metazoa > Mollusca > Cephalopoda > Octopoda > Octopodidae > Octopus > Octopus sinensis. The sequence continues at coordinate 77,213,546 of NC_042999.1, read as the reverse complement.
GTCATATCTTACCATAGTTATGCTAAAAGTCCTTACAGTGACTTTAAGAATGGGGAATTCAATACTGTAGTCTAATATCTCCAACTCATAGCTACTGGCAGAATCATTTTAGCATTGAAAAATTGCCTTGCAGTCTGGCTCCTTGTGTTTTGTGAGGAAATCCTACTGAGGTCAGCTTTACTTTTCGTCTTTCTGGGATCTATAAAATACCAGTCTAGGATATAGAATCATGAGAATTTTTCAGTATTTGTTTCAACTCTGCATTCTAAATTCAAATTCTGCTGTAGCCTTCTTGGATGATAGTCTTAACCTATCACCCTAACAAAGGCTACTCAAGAGAGGTTGAGAAGAATATATGAGGGAAATAAGGACTAACTGAATAGACTCTACAAAAGGACTAGCTATTGAAGTTGATGGTGAAAAGATGTTGAAAGAACAATTGAGTGTATGAAAACTGAGAAAACAACAGGGCTATCAAGGATAGTCACTGAGATGCTGAAAATAAACTGAGGTTGGAACCTGCTAGTTATTTAGATGATCAGTTAGGTAGTACATCAGTGTTTCCAATGACTAGCAATAATTTCATCTGTTACAAGGGGCACAGAAGATGCTCTTGAAAGAAGTAACGATAGAGACAAAATGGAAAAGTAAGAGAGTTGTAACAACTAATTAAAAAAAAGGTACAGTTTAGGTTTGCTCCCTCCTACAGAAGTAAGAGCAAGTCACTTGTTGATTCTGAGATGGCCACAATCTGAGGTCTGAAAGGCACTTGGGAACCTGGGTGTAGATGAATGACTTGTGAAAGCTATGCAATCCATATGTAAGGCTACGATCAGAAAGGGGAGAGTTCAGTAAAGAAAGCAAATTGCTGTTTATCAAATCTTGGTTTTCAGCCACATCATGTTTATTATAGTTCTCTAGGTTGAAGAAAAGTTCAAGACTGGCTCTCTGTGAAAACTCCTGTATACTTAAGATGCAGTACTCTCAACTAAATCAATCAAATGATGAGAGAAAACATTCAAACATGGAAGTGGTCAATTAACCAAGAGGGCTAAAAGCAAATCTACTAAGAGCAGTCTTAATTAGCAAGAATGCAGGACTCCAGGCCATCTGGGTAGTGATGAAGCTCAATATGCAGAAAAGGATTTGGTCAAAATGACGTGCACAAGTGATACAATAGGATCAGAGGCAGGCTGACAAGGAATTTATATGTAGCAGATGTACAGGAGTAGTCAGAAGAGCTTCCATCGATGGAATTCTTTGAAATGCCCAGAAGGCAACCTAGAAGTTGTTGATTGTTTTGTAATTTAGATGATCTAATCAGTAACAGAGGTAGATGTTCCAGAGGCATGGCAGTTACAGTAAAGATGGAGTGGAGAAAAGTTTATAGAACTATCGTGCCTAGGCACAACGAAGGGATTATCTATGAATAAAAGACAGATTGTATGATACATTATTGCATGGTAGTGAAACTGAAAAAAATGAGGAGAGCATGACCCACTGGGTGTGAATTGTTATTTTGTTTGAATGATGGAGTACAAATGAATTCAGAGAAAAATTAGGTGTAATGTACTAGTGTAGTGGTCAACTTGATTCAAACCTGTGATGTATATGAAAGATGATAGCTAGGTAAAGAAAGACCAAGTAATCCAACTGGCAGGAAGAAGTAGTGAAAGCTTATTTCAGAATATTGATTTTTTTTTTTTTTACAAAAGAGACGATGCACCTCAACATATGACAAGACACTGCTGGAGAAGACCAGTCTAACCCATGCAAGCATAGAAAATGGACAATTGATAGGATAGAGTTCAGAAACCAAATAATCATTCCTAACATTGATGATATTGTGAATTTTTAAAATTCTTATTAGCAGTGGAAATTCAGTAACGTTGGATAGAAATTAATAGTTATAAACTTTTCTAGCTAAAAGCTTACTGCTTACTCTCAATCAAATTAGGATTTCTTGCAAACAATACATAGAATTGGTCTCTTACACATGCCTGGTGCTTATTTTACTGGTCTTTGAGAGACAGAAAACTATATTATTTTGTCAAATTTTACCATTATTCACTTTTTCATTTCATCACCCTTTCTTTAGTAGCTAACCTCTCATTCTCCTTCAGATCACTCACTGTTGACATTCATCATGCTCTCTTACAAACATAGCTGTCATTAATCTCTCTCTCTCTCTCATTACTGTCTGCAATTTGCTGTGTCTCTTTACACTTTGCCATTACTATTTCTCTTCCATTACTCTTCCTAGCAGTGTTCCACTAATCTCTCCCTTTTCCATACTTGTCATACCGATCATTCTGTTTCCCTATAATACCCTCACTTCTTTCTGATTGTTACTCTGATTTTTTTTCTCTACTTGTATTGCCTTCTCTTCTAGTTACACTATGTTCAACTGGTATTTCATTTTAATTTTATTGATCCCAAAAGGATGAAAGGCAAAGTTGACTGGGCAGAATTTGAACCCCGAACATAAAGAGCTGGAAGAAAAGCTGCTGAGGATTTTGTTTGACTGATTAATAATTCTATGACCTCATCACCTTTATTATAATTCTTTCTACTGTAGACACAAGGCTTGAAATTTTCAAGGAAAGGGGCTAGTCCATTACATCAACCCCAGTGCTCAGCTGGTACTTTTATGAACCCTGAAAGGATGAACGGTAAAGTCAATCTTAGTAGAATGTAAAGCCAGGAAAAATGCTTCAAAGTATTTTGTCTACCTTGCTAACATTTATGTCAGCTTGCCATCTTAATAATAATAATAATAATGATTTCAGATTTTGGCATAGGGCCAGCAATTTTAAGGGAGAAGTTAAGTTGATTACATTAACCCCACTTCTCAAACACTACTTATTTTACCAACAATGAAAGGATGAAGAGTGAAGTTGAGCTTAGCAGCATTTGAACTCAGAAAAAGCTGGAAGAAATGCCACTAAGCATTTTATCTGGCATGCTAATGGTTCTGCCAAAAAAAAGACCTGATACTTCAGGAAAGGAGAAATAGGAAGTGTGAGCTACATGTCTTTGTAAAATTAATGTGAAATAACTCATTAGAAATTGAAATCTCTCTGCTTCTTTGTGTATAAAAATTTCGGATGTAGCTTTTTGTGTCATTGACATCCTTTGCACAGTATGTTTTTACAGGAGTTGGTTGATTACTCTATGTGCATCTATCCTTCTGAGCTTGTTTCCAGAAGGGTAAAACACTAATCAATTTTATAATAACTGTTACTGTTTAAGTCAGTGAACTTAGTGAACAATTAAGTATCTTGGTCATGGATATAATACAAATTAATAAAAGCATTGCTAAAAAGATTTTCATCCCCTGAAGAACAGTAAAGTGACATACATTTAATATAACAACCAAATCTCTCAACAAACTCACCACCATTTTTAAAATAGACATTTTAACATCTTAAGCCCTTAATCTTAAAATAGTTTGTTCTTTTAATACATAAAAGACAACCTCTGCTAGAATAGTTATTCTGACTCATTTCAACAGACGTTTTATATTAAGTAACAAGAAAAAAATTGTGGAGTATCAGAAAGGCTGTAGAGCTAACTGCATATTTTATAGTATGTAGTTATATCTTTCTGTCATCTAAGTTCATTTCCTACTAGGGTCGATATTTGCCTTTCATCCTACTACAACTAATAAAATGATGATCAATTCAGTTTAATTTAGCCCCTCCATTAAATGTTTGTGACTGTAACAATATAGGAAATGTATATTTGTAACGTCAAGGATATGAAAATTTATCACATTTGATTGCCTACATCTGTGTTTTAATCCTTTTGATACCAACACATCCAGGATCACCTCTGGTTCCATAATACAAACTTTCTGTTTGAAAGTAACCTAAATAAAAACTTTCCATCAAAATTCCATGTTAATTTATGTTTCAAACCCCACTTTAATGAATGAGTTATTTACTAAGTGTTTCATTATCTCCAAAATTAATTTAGACAAAACCAGACTATTTTAACAGAAATATGATTAAAAATGGATTAAACCTGTTCAAATCAAACTGATTTGTTTGGAGAGTTAGTCCCATAATCTATTGGGTCATAGAGACACCATAATATAACTGCGAAAATTAATCACTCAGCAGGAATTGAAATCAGTTCAGTAATCTAATAAACTATTTGTCAATTATACAGTGCTACTGCAGCTTACAATTCTGGGTTGTATCTCTTCTTGCTTTATTTATGCAACAGGTATGTGAGCTTGAACTGTTGAGAGCTAATTGACTCTGTTAAGAACATATCACAATGCTGGTGAGGATATGAAGTGCCAACTCTTTGATTGTTAGCCTGACACCTTAATGACTCAACTATCTGCGACTCTGACCAAGATTACTGAGTAACATAAACAACACTGACTGACTGACTACTTCTTCCTGTGCTGCATACACTGCCTTAAAATATACCTGCAAGCTTCCTCCTCTTTTTCCTTCTGTTTTTTTATACATTTAATTTCTATCTTGCTGCACTGCCAACTTCACCATCTTCCTACAGAGCTACTGCTTGGAACAGCCTGCATGCATCTGTTTACCTGACTGAATGACCTAATGCCTTCATAGCTCATCTCTCCTCTTCTCTCTTCTTCCACTCCTCCACACTACTGCAATCTATTCCATTCTTAGAACCTAGTTACCATGGTAACACCTTATTTTTTATTTTTCGTTTCTTTGTAGTACATAAAATAGAGGATAATTTTGTTATGGTTGCTGCCAGTGCACTGGATTCATCAATAGCATCTGCATCAATAATTTCATCATCATCTTCCAATTTTGGTGTTACTTCTATTGTTATCTTTTTTAACACTTATCATTATTGATTTCTAGGTGGTGGAGAGAGGTTACTCTGCAAAAGGCCAATTTTTTTGTAGGTGAGAAATAGAATGAAAGGTAAAGATCCCAAGCATAATACTGGTACTTATTTTATCAGCCTTGGTAAAATAAAAAGCAAAGCAACTACCAGTTCCACTGTTTCTGCCAACTTAGTATCAATTTGGAGATGGGAATAGTGATAGATTGGCAAAATATGTACAGCATTGGACAAAATATCTACCAACATTTAGTCTCATCTCTTTTTGTTTTGAGTTCAAATTCTGTCAGCTTTTATTATTTTTCAACATGTTTCAAAAGTAGATCATGATTTTACCTGATTTGAGTAAACTAAAGCAAGCATTATTACATTTTTCAATTTTATTTTACAGCTTTCAGTCTTTAGAGCATTATCTTCAAGGTATTCTAATTAATTGAGTCAATTCTTAGATACTTATTCTATAAATCTCATGAGAAGGAGTGGCAAAGTTGACCTTGGTGTAGAGGGATACAATTGAGTCAAAATCAAATATCACAAGATATTTTTGATTGCTTGTAGTCAGAATATGAGACACAATAATTAAACTTAGATACATCAGGATTTAATACTGTACCCAGTTTTCCAATCTGTTAGTGATCTGTGCATATGCATTCCAATCAGGACAGGTAGATGAGGAAAAGGACATTTTCATGAAATCCTCTTGCAGACAGCTTCACTAACAAATGATAGCCACCTCATTATTAGTGCCTTAATGATTATACTGTGCAACACTATGAAATCTGATCTAATGTAGTACATTGAATAAAGAAGAATCAAAGCTCTTGGAGATTTGAGTTTTGTGATGTAAATGGACTAATCATTTGCAATAGTGATCTCATGAAGTTAGCTGACCAACCATGCAGTTACCTAACAATTAGGCAAACACACAACCCAGTTAGATTTTATACTCACAGTAAATAAGTAATTAGTTGTGAATATTAAGTCTAACCCAGAATCTGTCACTTAACATGAATTAGGGATCAGCAAACTTCAAAATAAGAGCAAGTCAAACTCAGTGACACTTTGGACAATCTGGAGAAGGAAGATATGGACATTAAACAATCCCTTGGTAAGACATAGGTACAAAGAAATACTAGTTGATGCATATGATGATAAGAAGAGGATAGAAACTTATGACATAAAGAATAATCAGGAATTTGTGAGCCATACAGTAGTTCTATAGAAGGAAACCAGTTCTAGCAAGAAGAAAAGTGACATGGTGATGGAATGATATGGTAGATAAGGCCATAAAAACTAAGAGACAGTCCTGGAAAGATCAGAAGAAAGGGAGCAGGTAGCACTATCAAGCATAGAAGAGTATGTAGAAAATTATGTATATGTAACAGAAAGAAAAGCTGAAATTTATGAGGTTTGCCAGTGTTCTGCTATGAGAAAACGTCACAGGCTGCTACAAAGGTAAACGATATGCTTTGGAAAGAAGCAACTGTAAAAGCATCAAACAGATGGACCAAATTGTGAAAATCACAGAAAGAATTAAATAAAAAGCTTAGATGAGCTGCAGTTTGGGTTTGTGTCTTGAAAGAATATGACTGATGCTCTCCTGCTGGTGAGGCAGCTACAACTATAGGAAAAGTTCTTTGTTAAAAGTAACTCACTAGCTTTCTTGATCTGGAGGTCTTTGACAAGGTGCCACTCTGTTGTCTGGTGGTTGCTAAGAAGAATAACAAGAAATTATGGTTTTTGAGAGCTTTTACACAAATATTGATGAATGACTTCCTAACAGAGTAAAGAAATTTGAGAATAGCAGATACACAAGAGTATTTAGCAGCAAGAACATCTATGACTAAATTCTTTCAAATGCTTGAAAGGCTCCTTAGAATTGGTAGCTTCTGTTACCTAGCAAAACTAATTTGCTATAGAGAAAAGTGTTTCAAAAGCTTAACAGACAGAATAAGAACAGGATAGAAAATGTTCAGAAAGCTATTATTTCTTATGGCAGTAAAAGGTTTCTCTCTTCAAGTTAAAGAGCAGATTGAATAATGCTTGCATATGAAGTGAAATTTTGTATGGTAGTAAAAATGGTCATTGACTGTGGAAGATATGTGAAGGCAGGATAGAAATGAGGTGAGCATGTTCCACTGGATGTCTAATATTAGAGTGCATGAACAATGGAGTACAGATGTGATGAGAGAAAAACTCAGTATGAAAGGAACAAAAGTGAGTTGGTAAAGGTGTGATACATATTGAGAAAGACAGTTAGGTAAAGACTTACTAAAAAATTCTAGAGGAAGGAATACATAAAAGATTTAGAAGACATGGGAAGAAGTAATAAAGTTCAGATATTAGGATGCCAAACCTCAGGATGATGATAAAGGACAGCAAGAAGTGGTTATCAGTAGTGCTGGAGGAAATACAGCCAATTCAGGCATAGATGGATAACACAGTGCGAAAACGAAGACGGTGATGATACATACGCACATACACTATGTGATCAAAAGTATCCAGACACCTGATAATGAAGTACAAATTTGGACCATCCTCCATCAGGAACACTGGCAGCCAATATGGTGTTGGCCCAGTCTTAGCTTTGATGACAGCCTCCACTCTCACAGGCATACTTTCAATTAGGCGGCAGAAAGTTTCCTGGGGAATGGCAGCCCATTCTTCATGGAGCACTGAAATGAGCGAAGGTATTGGTGTGGGTTAGTGTGGTCTAGCATGAAGTCAGCATTTCAAAACATCTCAGAGTTGTTCAATGGGATTTAAATCAAGACTCAGCACAGGCCAGTCCATTAGTGGGACACTGTTGTAGTCAAACCACTCCCCTACAACCCTTGCAGAATGGATGGGTACTTGGTCATGTTGGAAAACACAAAGGTCATACCTGAACTGGTCTTCGATGGTAGGCAACATGAGAGTGGTTAAAATGTCACTGTAAGCTTGCACTGTGACAGTGCCATATAAAGTAACAAGGGGACTAAGCCCTTACTAGGAGAAACACGACCCCACCATCGCCAAATTTCACAGTCAGCACCATACAGGTTTGTGCATATCGTTCACCGGGCATTCACCACACCCACACACTACTATTGGATTGCCACATTGTGATTCCTCACTCTACACAATGGTTTTCCACTGTTCTATAGTCCAGTTTCAATGCTCTTACAAGGTGGCATTGGGCATTTGTCTGTGTGATATGTGGCTTATGGGCAGCTGTTCTTCCATGGAAACCAACTTTGCACACCTTGTGCTGAACAATCATGGTGCTTGGAGTAGATCCTGATGCAATTTGGAATTCCTGTGTGATAGTGGTGAGAGGTGATAGACGATTATGTTGTACAACCCTCTTCAACACTTAGCTGTCTTAACATGGGAGGTCAGCTCTTCATCTTTCCACTTCACTATTACATCAGAAACAATGAACCTAGGGATGTTCAGAAGGGTAGAAATCTTGTGCACAGGCTTATTAGACAAGTGGCACCTGACCTTCTAACCATGTCAAAAGTCTGTTAGTTCTGCAGAGCATCCCATTCTGTTGCCTAGCACTGTCTGCTGACTACTGAGATTGCTGACCATGTGTTCTGTATGATAAATGGAAATACTGTGATGCCCTCTGTAATCTACTGTGTCACCTTCTATGATAAACATGTTTTGTGGGGTGTCTGGATACTTTTGATCACATAGTGTACACACACACACACACACACACAAAGCTCTGATAGGTTTCCATTCAATTTCCATCTATAAAACTTCCTTCCTAGGCTTTGGCTGAATCAGTGCAATAGTAGAAGGTATTTGTTTGAGGTTTTCTGCTGTGAAATTGAGCCTGAAACTACATGGTTGCAGCCATGCCTGTTTTCCCTCTTATTGATTAACCAAGAAAGAAGCAAAAGTCTCTATGACGTGTGAATCACTTTAAGTCCTTCTAGACTCATACTGATATTCGGTTTAAACTTCAGTAGGAAAAATGTCAACAGGGAGGGAATTCCAGAAGGTTGCAGCTCTGAGGAGGAATGGTTGGAAAAAAGTTTAGTACAGGACTTTAGGATGAAACACAATTAGGATAATGTAAAGAGTACAGGTAAATGCATTGAATGGGATTCAACTGAGATGAAACACAGCTTGCTTGTTTAGAAGATTAGAAGGTATTGTAGTGGTAGTGAAAGAGGTAAAGAGAAGGAACAGCTGGTTTGTGAATTAGAAGGTTATTGATGAACTTTTGTGAAACAGCAATATGGATTTTTCTTAATGCAGTACTGAATATTATAGCAGCAACACCAATTTGTCAAATATGTGAATAGCACTCTAATGTAGGTTGAAAGAAATAAGTAACTGATCAGAAGCGAAGTATTTTTAGGGTCAAAAGAGAAACCTTATTTCAGGATGCAGCTTCAATAGCATCATCCAAGAAGTGTGAAGCTTAGCATTGTCAAGATTTTAACAGTGTAATTTTCATGAACAGGAAGAATGTGGCTTAAAACTTCTGTTGTTAAGTGTAATTAATGAAATTCAATATTATTGAAAGAGACAGGTTAGGGTTAGGATATGGAAATATGGATAATTTAAATGTTGCCTTATTATATTTTTACAATTTATTTCATTAACAAAAAGGAAGTATAGTGGTTGTGAAGTCAAGGTGCTAGCTTTATGGCCACATGATCATATGTTCAAATCTTACAACCACATCATTATGTCCAAGAGTATATATATATATATATATATATATATATATATTTGAGTAATTGAATGAATTATCTTATAAAGGATAATTCGAAAGCTAACCGATACCTGGGTAGCAAATTCACATCAGAAAGAACACGGTTGAAGCTACGTCCCTAGGGCATAGACTACGTGTCTTCGTGCGGAAATTTGTATGTTTATTTTAAAATTATAAGTATATGAAAGAATGAAGTTGAACAACTAGTTAACAAATATCCTTTATTCTCGACATATGCTTCGAAGGCTGCATATTCCTAATTCCATTCTTTCATATACTTATATATATATATATATATATATATATATATTATATTAAAACATATCAGAATATTGTTCAATTCTGCTCACATAAATGGGAAGGCACTACTATTACACACACAAACATCCCTCATTAACACTTTACTGGATAAACAACTGCTGATCACAGATAAACTCTTCCTTCTCTCTTTTTAAATGCTTTTACAACAACCTCTGCTCTTCTAATTCATAATCGGCATCTCATCTCTCCCTGGCCAACTTAAGCTAGCAAAGGAATCTCTTTGTAGTTGCTTAACTTAGGCAGGAAATTTGGTTGATACAAATAGCAACCAAATATTTCTCAAATCATTGTTTTAGATAATGAACACATTGGGTAATATATCTTTCAATACATCTCAATGCTTCTAAAGCAAACTTTGTTGTTGACTTTCAATGTAAGTTGAATTTAACATATGATAATGTCTTATAAAGCTAGATTTATATATCCTAAATTTACAAAAGAATTTGTCATTCAAGCAGTTTAGCTTAATAGTAAAGCACTTGATATGTAATCACAGGGATGTGAGTTTGAGTCTCATGGCTGGCCTCCAACAGATTTTTCTGCAAAATATGGATAGTTTATCCTGATCATGCGATATTATTAGCATTATCCGGCATTTGAGAATAAAATTATTTCCTGATCTGTATCTTATGTGTGTATATATATATATATACCTTTGCATGTCGTTTAAGTATATATATATATGCAAAGGTACATGAAGCCCAGTTACAACTACAGCTGACTATTACCAGTAAAGGTTTTAGTTGCCAATTTTGTACAAGACATTGTAGATCTTTAGCTGGGCTAAAAAGTCACATTCGACCACAGCACCAATAACAGTTAAGCTTCATGCAATGGCCATACTCGATAACAAGGGGGCAGCCATAATATATATATGTGTGTGTGTGTGTGTGTGCATACGTATGTATGTATGTATGTATGTATGTATGTATGTATGTATGTATGTATGTATGCATGTATGTATATATAAAATGATGTGAATGACTGGAATGCCTTTGGTCATCGGTTTCTCTTCAGGCAAACCTGGAGCTAAGCAATGAAAATGATCCTAGCCCATCTCTTCAACCATTTGGCACACTACCAACTGTCTTACTCTCAGATCTCACACTAAATGATTTTTGCCTAATTTCCATAACTGCAACCCACCAGAATTTTTTCCCTACTCTTATTTTCGTATAGGCATCAATCTGCAGAAATTCCCAGTTTTAGAAAGTCTCCAAAATTCAAAAGCTCTTCCCCTTTCCCTTATGAGTCACTCCTTTTCAAGTATATAATGAAAAAAGTATTTATTATCAAGACACATTCTGGGTGTAGCCATGATTGTATGATTTATAAGTTCACTTTGTAAGTATGTAGTTTGGGATTCACTTCCAATGTGTAGCATCTAGGGTAAGCATCTTCTAACATAGCCTCAGCTCAGTCAAAGCCTTGTGAGTGAATTTTGGTGGATGAAAATTGTGTGGAAGCTCATAGGAGTATTGTCCATGTTTTCAGTTTTAGACTTAATCCATAGACAAGTTTAACATTGCCACCTGACTCTGGGGTGCCTCTAGCAAGGTTGACTCTTTTGCAAACATGTGGGCCAGTCTCCAGCCTGAGGGTAAATCCTTCAATTAGTCCCACTATACTTGGAGTCCTTGAAAAAGGCTGTCTCTTAAAGAAAAAGAAGCAATCTCACATACATGCACATGCACACACAGACACACAATTACAAATATCCAATCCTTGTACCCTTCAACAATGTTTTCTAACCTGGGGCCATGATAAAGTTCCTAAAAATTTAGGAATCAAGAGGAGTTATTGGCTCAATGAAGAGGCTCACAACTACTCTGTTTCTAGAATTTTCTATTTCTGACTGTAACTCTTTAAGATTTCTAAAACAAAAACATACATATACAATACATCTTCTATAGCAAAAGTTCTGTCATGACAAGAAAGGAAAAAAAGAGATTCATCTGACACTTTGATAACAATTTATCATTGATGAATAAAGTATCAAGTTGGTTTTGGAAAGTCTTGTATGAATTAAATATTATGTTATTGCTTTAAAGTTCATACATCAGGTGACAATCTCTAAGGATAATTACCTGCATCGCTTCATTGAACTTTGGGACAGTGTTGTAATGTTTCTGAATGATAAGCAGCTTGGAGAAAATATCCTAGCTGCCAAATATGATCTATTCTACATTATAGATATATTTTGAGAAGCTAAATTTGCTAAACAAACAGCTACAAGGTAAAAATACAAATATTTTAATTTGCAAAGAAGCTACTATTCTTTCCTTGAACTTAATTTCTTCAGTATAAATACAGGATGTAAGAAGCTGATGCATTTTTAACCTTTGCAGCAATTGACGAGGAACTGCAAGATAATGATATTTTAGTGTACATTGAGCAATTGAAGAAATTGCACAATGATATGGAAATTAGGTTTAAAGACCTCCTGGAAATGAATATTCCAAGTTGGGTTGTAGACTCATTTGGAACAAATGCATCAAATATTGATATCAAACTACAAAAAAGTCACATTAAGTTGCAGAATAATCAAACTGCTCAAATTAAATTTAATCATAAGTTCAATAACTAGTGGACAAGGTGTGAAATTGCTATAAAATTCCCATTACTTTGGTAGGAAATAAAATTATATTTCATTGCCTTTCCTATATCTTACCTAGTTGAGCCAGATTTTAACCAAGTGTCTTTCCTAGTATTAGTTGTATGCAATTCCTTAGAAATTCTTAGTAAAGATGATCCTCCCTTGTCTCTAATAACTATGGACCCTGCTACTGAAAAACTTGGAAAATTGCTTCAGCCACAAGATCTCACTGGATAAAAAAGTAGTATGATATTCTTTTCACTTTGATAAGGGATCTCAAAAAGTAATTGGTTTTCTTTTTAATTATTTTATTTTCTGGATGTCAATAGAAGTTTTTTGCTTTGTGTGATATACCAGAAAAATAGTTAATGATTATAAATGGTTGTTTTATTGAAACCGCAAAAATATTTTTGTTTTTGTGAAATAGAATAACAAAATAAATGTGCAATTAATAGAAACTGATTTTCTAATGGAGTTTATCATGTTAATGATAGAAAACAGATCACTTTGAAAAAAATTCATTTTAATTGCTTATTTATTATCAATTTTAATTCACAATTGTTTTCATGACAAATTATCAATTTTAAAAATATTCATAGAAATAAGTTTTATGATAATAAAACTAATTTAAAACATTATTTAAAATATCATTATTATTTGATAAACTAATGCAGTGAGCTAGCGGAATTGTTAGCACGCTGAGCAAAATGTTTAGCTGCATTTTATTCATCTCTACATACTGAGTTCAAATTCAACCAAGCTCAGTTTTACATTTTATCCTCTCGGGGTCAATAAAATAAGTACCAGTTGAACACTGGAGTCAATGTAATCGACTTATCCTCTTCCCCAGAATTGCTAGCCTTGTGCCAAAATTTGAAATCATTATTGTTTGATAAGTTTTGTGAATTTTATTTTTATTAAAGGATTTTACTTTTAATTTCTCAAAAGTGACCATGACCATTTATTACAAAATTGAGGTACTTTTTTTCACTAATAATGTCAAGAGCCTCCACTACATAAAAATATTAAAGATTCCACAGTGGGTGGTTGGTGGGGGAGGGGGGAACGAGCTAAAAAAAAGTGGTTGGGAACCACTCTACAATATTAATCTGACTTCAGGATTGTCTGACATAAACACACCCTTTACACTTGTATACAGCTAGTCACAACAGGTGCTGTGTACCATGTTATCATAACAAAATACCACAGTGATCTGCACACGCACACATAAACACACACACACACACACACCTCATTACATTATCCTATACATAGACACACTCACACATACACACACACACACATCCAAATACACATACACATACAATTTCCAGTCACAGGTGTCCATACAATCCTGTCATATTAACCATGACAATACTCAATTGATGACCTACATACCCCACTACAGCAACATAAAGCTTGTCACAAGTGCCCATCTACCCTACTGTATTATCATGACAATACAATAACCCTGATGACGTCCCCCACTTCGCCCCCATCACTATCCTACACCACCCCCACACAGCTACGAGTATCTATGTACTCTACTATATTTCTATAGCAGCACTGACACTTAAATGACAGATTCCAACATGTTCACACACACACACATACACATACACTCACAACACACATACTCTCTCACATTCTCTCACACACACACATGCATACACACATACTCTCACACACATACACTCACTCCCTCTCATACATATATGCACATACAGACAAATACTCATTCAAACACACACACACACACACATACACACATGCACATACTCACACACACACATGCACACATATATATACACATATTCACACACACACATGCATAAACATTTACATACACACTCGCTCATACACATATATGCACACGCATGCATGCACACACACATACACACATGCACATACTCACACACACATGTACACATATATACACATATTCACACACACACACACGCGCATGCACAAACATTTACATACACGTGCCTGTTTGTATGTGTGCATGCATGCGTGTGCATATATGTGTATGAGCGAATCATCATCATCGGACGCTAAACAATGATGATGATGATGATGACTCGCTCATACACATATATGCACACGCATGCATGCACACATACAAACAGGCACACACACATACACATACACATACACAAGCACACAAAAAATGTCCATGTACTCTGCTGCATCACCATAACAACACAACACCCTGAACCAAGTACAACCTATCACCCAGGTAATCAATAAAGGACTATATAAATCACTCTTCTAGTAGTTTCCAGAAATTTCTGCACTATCTCTCTTCCTACCACCACCACCACCACCACCACCACCACCACCATGAACAACATTACTGCCTGCATTAGAACAACATGTGTGTACATATATATAATATAATATATATATGTCTATATATATATATATATATATATATACACACATATACATACATATATATATATATATATGCCTCTTATAATGTGTGTGTATATGTGAATTTGTATATTCATTTGGGTGCATGCAAATGTATGCATTCCAGTATGTCTGCATGTTTGAATGTGTGAGTATATATTGATGTGTGAGGGTTTTATCATTAAATTGGGTATGAGGGCATCTACATTAGCGATTTTTTTTTGTGTGTGTGTGTGTGCATGTGTATATTCTTGTGTAAATTTTTAGTTGTTTCTGTTAGCTGGAAAGAGTATGTATTTGTAACTGTGTGTATGGGTATATATATATATGTGTGTGTGTGTGTGTGTGTGTGTGTGTTTATTAATACATGTTGGTTATTCAAATGTATGTGTACTTGAGTGTATACATTCATAAGAATTTTGTATATGTTTATGTATATATGAATGTATTAGTAAACAAGAACATCATTTGTATATATGTGAGTGTATTTGTGTGTGTGTATGCATATGCATGTAATGCTCACATATGTATGTATATGCATGTGCATGTATATGATATATTCTGTCAGTAAACCGCAAAATATTTGTATATATGCTACTGTGTGTGTGTGTCTATGTATGTACTTATGTGTGTTATTTATGATACATGCATAAGCCAAAAAACAATATTTATATAACAAATGTAAAGTCGTTTGAGAGATTTCTGTGAGTTATTCTTGTAACTTCACCATTCAGTATGTGACCAGGAATACCATTAAAGCATTAGAGACTGTTTAAAAACCAAATCAGTTCCTATCTTGTAAAATCCTTATTGGTGAAGGATTCTAATTTGATATCTTTATTCTATCACTGCTACCATAATGATTTCTTGCATTGACATGAGGTTACAGAATTCTAAGGCAATTGGATACAGTCTGCTGAAGCAAACTCAGCATATTACCCAATTAGGAAGCCTCTATAAATTGACCTGCTAGAAATAACAGCTAAATCTCCCTCATATCACATTCTACACTCTTATATGAAGACAGTGAAGGTGCTTGGTCCAGTGGTTAGAGCACTGGGCTCACAGTCATGAGGTAGTGAGTTTGATTCCTGGACTGGGCTGTGTGTTGTGTTCTTGAGCAAGACACTTTATTTCATGTTGCTCCAGTTTGCTCAGCTGTAGAAATGAATTGTAACATCACTAGTGCCAAGCTTTATCAGCCTTTGTCTTTCCCTTGGATAACTTCAATGGTGTGGAGAAGGGAGGCTGGTATGCATGGGTGACAGCTGGTCTTCCATATACAACTTTGTTTGGATTTGTGTCTTGGAGAGTAACTTTCTTGGTACAATCCTATGATCATTCATGATCAAAGGGGATCTGTACCCTTCATACAAGGACAAGATAACATAGTCCTACATAACTCTAAAATGATGGTGCTGCATGGCTGGATAACTTTTTGATCAGAGGTGTACTTAATTGGGATTGACCTGGGGCTAAATAAACAACAAATATTGGGACTGCTATGTGATGTCCTTACTGCATCAAACAAGGCAAAACACATTGGATAATGTAATCCTAGATATACTGTGTCTGATATACTGTGTTGAAATATGCAGACGACATCAAGCTGTACCTTGAAATCAAGAGGACAGATCCTGATGTCTACAACTCTTTCCTGCAATCAGACCTAGACACAATGCAGCAATGGATCACAGACTGGCAACTGAAACTGGCTGTGGACAAGTGTACCACCATGCATTTTGGGAGAAAAAACCCTGCGTTCACTTACTCCCTCCACAACACTGATATCAAGAAATCCTCTTGCGAGCGTGACCTAGGCATCACTGTCAGCAGTGATTTGCGTTGGTCAAAGCATATCTCTAAGATTGTCAGGAAGGCCGAGGGTGTCTTGGCATCACTCAGCAGGTCTTTTGTTAGCCGCTCTCCAGCCATCTATTTAAAACTGTATACAGCTATGGTACGACCACACTTGGAATTCGCATCATCAGTTTGGAACCCCTATCTTGCACAGAACATTGACCTCCTGGAATCTGTCCAGAGACGTGCAACCAAACGCATACCCTCCATCAGACACCTACCATATTCTGAGCGCCTTGTTTCCCTGGGCATGGATTCACTGAAGCTCCGGCGTTTGGCGACGGACTTGGTAAACACCCACAAAGTTATCAACCACCTCACCAACAACAACACTGAACACCTTTTTGATCTCCATGTGTCTAACACACGTGGACATGCCTACAAAGTCAGAAAACAATACAGCTCCCATGACTTTCGGAAACATTTTTTCACGCTCAGAGTTGCTGAAGCATGGAATAAACTGCCTGCGTCAGTTGTTGACTGCCATGACACTGCATCTTTTAAGGCCCTCATACTTTCCGAAATCCGCCGAAACTACACCTGATTATATATACACTTTAGATGAGTTGTAGTGCACCTGAGCACTGTACACAACTATTATTATTATTATTATTATTATTAAAAGAAAACAATGTGGTCATGGCTAAAACATTTTCATCGGGGGCCTGCTTAATTGTTAGTGGTCACTGAGCATGATGTCCTCTGTTCTTGTGATGCTGTGGATTCACTAATTGGAACTACTCAAATCATCCTGGGTGAACACTGACATATCATCATCGTAATCCACTTTTCCATGCTTGCATGGGTCGAATGGAATTTGTTGAGGCAGATTTCCTACAGCTAGATACTTTTCCTGTCATCAAATTGTAGCTAATTGAAATGATTCTGTCATATTATTGGTGCTTCTTTCTAGAAGTCAATGAGGGCACCTCCACACAGTCTGTTGACCAACTGGAAATAGTGGCCAAATCTCCCTCAAATCACACTGTATAGTCTTAAAGAAGGAATTGCAGACCTAAATACACTATATTAGAAAAAAAAAAACAGTGTTCATGGGTGGAATGGCTTTCATCATAGATCTGCTCAGTAAAGGGTTACTTGAGGCTAAAATAACAAATAAGTCTTGAAGGAATGAATGACAAATTATCATCCATTTATCAGCAACAGTGTGATGTGAACTTAGCTACACTATATTCTATAATGTGCTTAGACACTATTTGTTCCAATCTAATCTCCCTGTTATAAACATAACAATTTCATAATTTGGTAAAGGACCAAAAAATTTGTAATGGAAAGATACATCCAATAGACATGGCCAGGAATATTACTGGTACTTTTATTAGTTTCATAGAAATGAAAAGTTAAATTAAATCTGTAGAATTTATATTGAGTTTGTTAAAGACTGTAACAAAACATTGGAAGTTATTTTAGTCAAGCACTTCACTGCCTTTTTTATTGCGATATTTAGTTCTCACTTGAAATCTTCATTTTATCATTGCCTCTATAATAGGGATCTCTTTTTCATTTAGCACAAGGTCAACCTTTGAAGAGGATAGGCTATAATTATCTGAATTACCTTCACTTATTTTCTTAATTTTGGATAAATGCAATTCCTGAATTATCCTGACAAGATTTGAATGCAAACTATACAGATAAATGAAGTTAAACAACAATGCATTTAATTTGACATT
This sequence comes from Octopus sinensis, assembly GCF_006345805.1. Classification (NCBI taxonomy): domain Eukaryota; kingdom Metazoa; phylum Mollusca; class Cephalopoda; order Octopoda; family Octopodidae; genus Octopus; species Octopus sinensis. The sequence continues at coordinate 77,195,104 of NC_042999.1, read as the reverse complement.
TAGTTGGGAGAACTATGGATAAAAGTTTTACAGTTTTGTCCTGTTTGTTATGAAATCAAATCCTGTTGGGGCTGACTGTATTCAACATCTAGAGGAAAATCCTTTGAATATTTCTTATTATTTTTGCCTTATCACTTGGCAGTATGTATAATGATGATTTTGCTTATTGTTTTATGTGGCTATGTAGTCGTGACTAGATATAGATATCCTCTTAGCCCTCTCATTTGTGACTCAGTGGGACATCTAGGATGTAACAGTTGGAGGGAGAGAGGGCTACAACAGCACCCAACCAATATTTAATTCAGTTTAGTAGACACTTGGAATGATGTGCCTTGCTCAAGGGTACACATACTACCTGACCCAGGAATTGAACCAATGACACCCATGTACCTTTAAAGATGTCGACCATATAGAAATGACATGAAAACTTGGGTATTGTGTACAGTTGATAAGAGGCTCAATAAATGTGCAGATTATCAAGATGTTTGATGAAAAGTTTCACCAAATGTTACCATTACAACAAATATTTCCTGAAACACTGGAAAATTGAATGGGTTAATATATAACTATTTACTCCAAACAATCATTCACCAATTATCGCATTATCAGAGATATCCTACCTTGATAGACTGTCACTTATATCATACAAAAATATACCTACAGCAAAATACTTATTGACACCTTTGTAATTTCAAGCTATAAACTTTTTATTCTATGGCACTTTACTTACCCTTACCTCATTAATCCACTCATAGTTGTAAAGTCCATCATATTGAACCAACTGAAAGAAAATGACAATAGATATTAATACTTAATGAGCCATATAGTATATTTTCAATCTGAACATACAATATCACAAACTCAGAATACCATTGAAAATAAAAGAAATTGTAACAGCTCCTGATATTCACATAAAGGAATCATGGTTTTATCATCTGCTGGAGATCATTCAGTATTTTTGGATATGAAATTTCTTGAATCACAATAAACACACACACACACACACACACACACACACACACATTAAGTAAGCCATACACTATTAGTATATATAATTGTTATGAATCTCTTTATATAAGATACTGTTTATATAGTTCAACATTGTGGCATTAATGCCCTATAAAAAAAACTTGAAAAACAGCAGAGAATGGAAAATATACTTCATTCTTTGTGTACCATTTAGTTCTAAAATCCATACTAAACTTTTGTGAGTTAAAATTTCTAAACAGGTTTCCATTTTAAAATTCTACTGATAGCTTACTGCTTCCTTTTTTGTCTTGATGTAGGGCAGTAACCTTGCTGAAATCTCAAACAATATTAATGGAAGTAATATCAATTTTTTCATTTTTAATCCTTTCTTATCACCTTGCTCCTCATCTGGCTGATCAAGTGTATGTAGTTAAATTAAAATCTATGAAAAGTTCTAAAAGTACAGCTTATATAAGTTAAATGAATTAGGCCATGCAGTATGGCTTTTACAATTTAGAATACTCAGTTTAAATTATGATAGAAACTGAACATTGGCTTATAACTGATATTTTGGCATAAAATGCCCTATTCAATGCTTGAAAAACAATGTTAAAATTATTGCAGGACTTCAGATATTATGCATGTGTGTATGTGCATTAATGAATGCATGTTTAGTGAATATCCTTCACTCTTGAAATCTTCCCTTACAGTCTTTGGTTAGCTTATCTTATATGTCTGCTTCAGTTTATTATTTATCCTTCTTTCTCTTTTTCACCCTCCCTCCTTTCTTATCCCTCCCTCTCTCTCTCTCTCTCTCTCTTTATCTCTGTGTGGGATTTAACAATGACACAAGCTGTTTCTAATATCTTTACAGCACAGATTGTTTCAATAATTCCTTACCTCCTCCTCCTCCTCCTCCCCCTACTACTACTACTACTACTACTACTACTACTACTACTACTACTACTACTGTTTTTCCTCATCTTCACCTTTCCTTCACTTAATAGTTTTAATTTCCCCACTCTGTTCCACATTGTCATCATCATCATCATCGTTGTCATCATTGTCATTATCATCATCATCACCACCACCACCACTACGATTATTACCACCTTCCTCGTCATCGTCATCATCATCATCATCTTAACACTAGTTTTAGTATCAGATCTATACACACATGTATATGTGTATGCATGTATCTATGTATCTATACTTGTGTAAGGGAATATCTGAAAAGAAAACAAAAAATATATAAAACAATGTAGTTCTTTATCCTCTATCTTTGGCAGTTTAAAAACTGCTAATGTAATAGACTATTTTTTGTTTTTATTATATGTTAATCTATTTTATTATTTTTTTCCTGAAATTTTTTGGGTTTTCTTTTCTATATTTCTTTTTAGTTGGCAACAAATTACTTGATTGAACAGTTTTCTAATGTCATTTCATTATTTTAATCTGTTTTTAAGGCATTAGCCAATCGTTAGCATGACAAAATGCTTAGTGGTATTTCATCTGTCCTTATGTTCTGAGTTCAAATTCTACTGTGCTTGACTTTGCCTTTTATCCTTTTGGGATTGATAAAATAAGTACCAGTCAAGCAATGTGATTGATGTAATTGACTAACCCCCCTTCCATAAAATTTCATGCCTTATGCCTATAATAGGAAGGATTATTTTAATCTGTTTCAACTATTTATAAAGCATATTTCAATGACAACACTGGTAGCCAAAATAGATACTTGTGTTCAGTCACCCTGCTTTACATCTTGGACTATAACCTTAGATTAACCAAAGACTTGTGAGTAGATTTGGTAGATAGAAATTTAAAGAAGCCTGTGTATATATGTGTATATACATGTGTGTGTGTGTGTATATATATATATATTTATTTATATATATACATACACACACACACACATATATATATCATCATCATCATTTACTGTCTGCTTTCCATGCTAGTATGGGTTGGACGATTTGACTGAGGACTGGCGAACCAGGTGGCTGCACCAGACTCCAATCTGATTTGGCAGAATATCTACAGCTGGATGCCCTTCTTAATGCCAACCACTCCGAGAATGTAGTGAGTGCTTTTACGTGCCACCGGCATGAGAGCCACTCAGGCGGTACTTGCAACGGCCATGCTCAAATGGTGTTTTTTACGTGCCATCTCCACAGGAGCCAGTCCAGTGGCACTGGCAACGACCTCGCTTGAATGCTTTTTCACATGTCACCGGCACAAGTGCCAGAAAGGTGACGCTGGTAATGATCACACTCGAATGGTGCTTTTTACGTGCCACCGGCACGGAAGCCAGACAGCTGCTCTGGTGGATAGGTATCTTGATCAGGATGGATTTCTGCATTATTTGGGTCAATTTATGATGTCTCTACAAATAAAATTTTGTTTTGTTTTTCCATTTGGTGCATAGATGTACAATCTTTTCTTATTTCCTACTCTTGAACATCCAATGTAAAGATGACCATGGGTGATGGGCTCTTCAAGATGTAAACCAGCAACTGAAAATGTTTGCCCTTAATTTGTTGCTGGTCATGGCAAAACTAAGACTCACTGGAAATTGAAGTAGTTTGAACTGAAATGCGACATTGTCTCCTGATTCTCTATGATGGAGATTCTTGTGGTACTTAATATTTAATTGATGCATTTTATGCTTGTAGAGTTAGATGGAAAGAGGGGATCTTTTCTGTTGCTGTCACAGATTTTGGAAATTTTAATATTAAGTGAAAATTTTCAAATTTGGTACATTGATCTAATTTTTCATGCTCAATCCAACTTAGTGATTCATTTATTCCAGAAAATATTTAGAAAAATGTCACAGATGTTTAAATTTTGATAATTTTTACTTAATCCAGGAAACAGGATTTGGAAGCTAGCATTTTCTGCATGAAAATTGTCAATCAAGAAATGAAAGCAAACACATTACAGTGATAAAGATTTAAGCAAAATGAAAGTAATGACATGTCATATCAAAAGAGAGAGAAGGAGAGAGAGAGAGAGAGAGAAAGAAGAGAGTGGGGATCAGCATATGTGAGAGATATACGTATAGAGAAAGAACCATCCAATCCATACCCGAAAGGACAATGTACATTAAATGATGATGATGATGACGATAATAATGATAATGATAATGATGATGATGATCGTGGTGGTGGTGGTGGTGAAGATGATGATGATGATGATGATAATGATGTATACATACATGTATTGTATAGTACCACTTTGTTGTTAATCTTTTTGGGAAGCTTTTATGAGTTAAAATTTTTTTGTTAATATTATCAAAGTCTATAAATTTAATATTAGTTCTCATGTCATGTCTCTAAGCGCTATCAGTAAATCCACAGGGTATTATTAATTCCACATTTGGAAAATACTAACTTTTCTACACTGTTTCCTGTTTTATCCGATAGAATCTGCTTTAAAAGAAAGTTTATTGTTATTTAATAATGTTCTAAGACTACCATCAAGAGTTAGTGTTTTAAGCCACATGATTTTGTTAATTTTAGATACAATCAGTTTTGCTACTGTTTTGCACAGGTCAGTCTTAATCAAGCAGACGTATGTTCAGAGGTGTTCCAGACTTAACCATTCCATACTTTTTATATATCAGAAAGTACTTTTTCCAGAGTATCCTTCTTTATTTAAGATGAAACGGTTTTGATTTGAAGGTAATTTGGCTGCTATTTCCAGCAGATACAACAGACATATAGAGGCTTCCTCACAGGTTTAAGGTAATAGCAAAAATAATCCATGAGTCCAAATACTTTAGTTTGAAGACCCTATTCTACAGTCACAAGAATGCAGAGAATTGTAAAAAGGTAAAGTTTTTTTTTATTAATTTAATTTATTATTACATTTTGAGGAAATTGGTGCAGTCTGAAAATAGGGGTGGAACAGACAAGTATTTGGAAAATGGTGGCAAATTATAGAGATTGCCAAAGCATGTTTTACTCATATCATTATCTTGTTACATTCAGTTCTGATTTTAAATCTATGAACCTGAGACAACTTTGATATAAAAATACATTTAAGAACAATGCACAATACAGTGTGTGATCACAAAGAGAATAATTAAGTATTATTCAGTTCTTGCATTCTATAGATCCTTAATGAAAGTCAGGGAGAGCTTTGTGCAGAATTCCTGTAAAATAAAGGATAGTAGCTTTTACATTTTACTGTTCAAGTCTTAATTCCAATGTTCTCAGTTTTTCTAAGAAGTTCATTTGATGTTATTTGTAGTTACAAGTAGAATAACTTTTTTTCCTTCACATAACCTAATGTTTTCTTAGCCTACTTGCCAAATTCATCTACCTTTAAATCTCTTCTATTTCTTTTGCTTTGACTCAGCTATGATTACAATAAAGAAAACGCCAATGGTTCTGTAAGCTTTTTCTTTTTTGATTATATATATTTTTTGCACTAATAGCCAGTTTTCACAAAGAAATTCACAAGATGTTATGACAAACATTTTAAATAAAAGCTTCTCAATGTAATGGTGCCATTTCCATCTACTTTGAATCCAGATCTCCAAGTATTTATTCTATCCTACCATATCATATTTACTTTTTTAAGCTTTTTGTGCCATCTTGCTGAAATTACATGCAAGAGGATTGACATTTTTCTGCTTCATCTTCTGTTTATATATAAGGTGTGCACCTCTTATACTAGGTGTACATCTCATATATGAGGTGCACTGCCTTTGTATTTATGATATTTTGACTTCAGTTTTTCACATGTATATTAGATGCATGTTGCTTTTTGCCTTTGTATTTATGATATTTTGACTTCAGTTTTTCACTTGTATATTAGATGCATGTTGCTTTTTGCAAATACTGTTTGCAACTTCACTTGCATGTTTCATTTAAAAAACAAAACAAAACAATAAAACAAGCAAAACATTTAGCTGAAATAATCCCGATCATTGCCAATGCAATCTTGTTTAGTCTTGGAAGCATAGATATTGTAGCAATATATTTCTATGATCAAAGGGCAGAATAAACAGGCTTTTAAATCACCACTCCTGTTGACTGACGATATACATAGTTGCAAAAGGGTGTTAGAATTACAGCTGGGCAATAGAAAACTGTGTATAAATGTTTTGCACATCCAGAAGGCATTATGTATAAATTCATGAGAATGTGTATCATCACAAGCATGTTTGTTATGTAGCAGAATCAAATTCTGCTTAAACAGTAAGTTTTTGTTCCACTCATGATGCCATCAACATGTATTTGTTTACATTATTGTTGATATTCACATAAATTGAACAGTGACAGGGCCAATCTACCCTACACAGTCAATTGTGCATGAGAATTTAAGAGTGTGTGTGTATGTGTGTGTGTGTGTGTGTGTGTGTATGTTAATGCATGTGTATGTATATTAATGCATACAGCAAGTTTTAAACTCTGAGCAGGGTTCATTATATAAGTCGCATTTTGAGTGAAAAGAATTGCCACTTATCTACTACAAATACTGGTTATTTCCTTTCTTCATTCTTCCACCTTCCAGACGAGTTCATTGTTCTCTTCTTGCTGTCTTTGTTTTTGCTAGGAAAATTTCCTACAAATGCAATATTTCTTGTTCAAGTTTTCATCCTTTCACTTTTCTCTATCTTCACTTTAATTATTTGTTTTACTTGTGCAATAACAATTGTCTGTGCTATGATAAAATACATCCAGAGCATTCTGTAAAGCAATTGGTGTTAGGAACCTATCTAGGTGGGCAGTAACTCTGAATAAGAACTGACTTGGACCATGAGAATCTGTCCATTCCATGCCGGCATTGAAAGCATGGAAAATAATGATGATGATTGTTCCATTTACTCTACTTCAATCTTTGGGTCTTTTTATCCCAGTTTATATTTTCTTTGTAGTTTTTCATATATCCTGTTTCTCATATTCGTTTCCAAAATTGAAAGAAAACTGATGCCGATCTCTTTTGAATTCTCTCACTTGTCCTTCCAGTCTTCTTTTCTTCTATTGTTATGTTCTTTTATCATTATTCTCTATTGCACAGCTCCATAATATAACAAATCAATAGTAGTATTAGTTGAGCTATTTACTTGTCTTTTTAAGAACATCATTCATTACCTTTACTTTTTGCCAAATATCATCTGTACTTCTCAATTCCCTTAATGAGAGTAATTTTGTTTGGTAGCTTTTTCTTATTCCTTTAAGTTATATTCATCATCCAACAACATTAAATGGTTTCAGCTTGTAATCTATACTTTTTTTCCCCTTCTGTCTTTTGGCACAGTAGGTTTCCTTTTCTATAGATACACTGATTTCTTTATTATTATTGCAGTTATTATTACTTAGTGCTGATTATAACTTATATCTAACTCCTTCCAGCATCAGATCACTCAGCTATTTTTATGTTTCATTTGGTGTTTTTCAACAATGAATTCTGTTCTGAACTCGGAATCATTCCAAATACTTTCTACACACTAAAACTAATAATGGTTTCTGATTTAGGCACAAGGCCAGCAATTTTAAGGGTAGTGGGTAGCTGATACCATTGACCCCAGTACTTGACTGGTACTTTATTTTAGGCAAAAATGGCTTTGGCAGGATTTGAACATAGAATGTAAAAAGCTAGAAGAAATAACACAAGGCACTTTTTCTGAAGCTCTGCTCCATGATTCTGTTTGCTCCTTGTTTTGCTTTAAACTTAACATCCCTGCAACAAATACAACTGAAAGCCCAACAGCTCAGAAGGTATGACAAAATAATCAAATTTTATCCACAAAACAAGGTATTCAAGATGGATGCAAAGAAATTTTATAAGGAAATTGGCAAAAGCAAGATAGAAGTAAAGGAGCCACCTAAGTCTGAGGAAATGGAATAGTTCTGGAAGAAGATATGGAGTAACAAAAAAGAATATAAAGTTGAAGCTCACTGGATAGAATGTGAGAAAGTAAGACTGAATGAAGTTGAGCAGAAATGTGAGGTAATAAGAGTGGAAGGGTAAGATGTGTTCTTAGAAAGTCTCACAAATGGAAAGCCCCAGGACTGGATCAGATCCCTAAATTCTGGCTGAATTGTTTGACAGAAGTACACCAGCATTTTGCTTCATCTCTAACTGATGTCATTCAGAACACAAAGCAAATATCTGCCTGGCTGACCGAAGGAACAACATACCTTCTACCAAAAACTGAAGACATTGAAAAATCCAAAGAACTTCCAATCGATAACATGTCTCAACATTACCCACAAGATCCTCACATCAATACTAACTGGAAGAATATACACTTTCCTTGAACAGAACGCTATCCTTCCACAAGCTCAAAAAGGTTGTAAAAGGAATTCTTATGGATGCAAAAATCAATTACTTATAAATAAATTGATTGTAGAGAATTGCTGGAGCAAAAAGAAAAACCTGAACCAAACCAAAATAATTGTTTCTGATTTAGAAACAAAACTAGTAATTCTGAGTGGAGAGGCTTAGACACTATCATCAGATTCAGTTTTTGACTGTTATTTTATTTGAGCAACCCTAGAGGGATGAAAGGCAAAGATGACTTTAGTGGGATTTTGAAATCAGAATGTAAAGAGCTGTGAGAGCTACAAGGTTTTTTTGCAACACTTTAATGAATCTGTCAACCTACTTCTCTAACCAAAGGATCTGTTTGCTTCAATTAGGTATTTTTCCCAAATAGTCACCTATCCAAGAACTTACTAGAATCAATGTGAATTATTTTGATGATCAGGCAAGAACCAGTGCTTCTCAATATGATGTGGCTACAAACAACAACAACAGGTATACCCATGGCTAAAGAACAATAAACTAAAAGTAGAGAGCTTGATTATTGCACAAAATTAGAGTCTCACAGCAAGATCCTATCACCATCAAGGATGGAACTGATCTGCAATGCAAAAATTCCATCCACCATATTGTCTCTGAATGTGTGGAACTGGAAAAGACTCAATACATTCACAAGCATAATGAGATAGTTGTATACCTTCTCTGAAAAATGTGCAAGAATTACAAGATGAAGATGACTGAGAAATAGTCCAATCTTCTGTTTAGACAGTCACTGTCACTAACAGTGTTCCCATCCTCTGAGATATGTCCATCTTACACTGACAGAGAAGAAAGAGCCAATAAGCCAGACACTGTCATCAGAGACAAAAAAAATAGTGCATACTTATCAACATAACAATACTATATGAAAGTAACTCCTCTTTGTAAAATCAAAGGAAGCTGACTATGTATGAAGAAACTGAAATCAACAGGATGGGGAATATAAAAACTGAAATAATACTAGGGGTCAACAGAAATCAAGGCCTCATGAAGAAGGGAATTGAAAAGTTTACCATCTGTATACCAGAACATCACTGCCTATACAGTTCAAATCATCTTGCTGAGAACAGCAACATATTGCAGAGAGTACTTATTTCATTATTTCCCACAAGGGGCTAAACATAGAGGGGACAAACAAGGACAGACAAAGGGATTAAGTCGATTACATAACTTGTACTTAATTTATCGACCCTGTGCATAACTGATACTTAATTTATCGACCCCAAAAGGATGAAAGGTAAAGTCGACTTCGGCAGAATTTGAACGAGACAAAATACCACTAAGCAATTCACCCAGTGCGCTAATGTTTCTGCTAGCTCGCCACCTTTTGCAGAGAGTACTGTCAATCAAATGACATCTGTATAGGACCTCAGACTCATAGCTGGGATCTGGCCTTCTAGGATATATAAAATGATATACATAGGAACTGTAATGATGATGATGATGATAATGATTATCATTGTTGTCATTGTTGCCTCTGTTGTCGTTGTCATCTTCATCATCATCATCTTAATCATTACGGTTGTAAGTTATTTGTGGTTCACTAGTATACACCCCTTGATTCAATTCTTCACTTGTCCCTTGGGGACCTTTATCAGAGTCCTTTCAGTTGCAAATCAGGTCTCTAGCTTGTGTATAATTTCTTCCCTCTCTATCATTAGCCTTGGAGACCTTGTAGAGAATAATGAGCACTGCCTTCCTCCTGACTAAATAGATAAATAAATAAATAAATGAATAAATAAAAAATAAAACTTATACTGTTCTGACAATTAAACATTTTTCCTGTTAGCATAGGTGTGATGATATTTGCAAATCTGGTCATTTGAATGTTGATGTTTAACCCAGGTAGATCTTGACAGAACTGATCTAAAACTAAACACATTCCAACTAAGAATATCCAATTTTTCTTTCTTCTATAAAGAGTGTATCTAGGACTGCATTATCCAATATACCCTTTCTTTTTTTAAGATGCTGGGTTTAATTTGAGATAGATTTGGCTGCTGCTTCTGGGCTTCTTAATACCTTTCTTACTATTATCCCTCTATGCCATTTCCCACAACCATTGCCAGCTGATACTATATAAAAAGATCAAAACAGGTCTGGGGGAAACATTTGGTAAAGATCAGTCTAATGAGAAAGAGTTAAAGTGTTTGTATTCTTTTTAAATCAGGCTAAATTTTTTTAAAGTATAGGCTTTTCTTTCTTGCTTGGAAACACTCTATAAGTGAACTAAATTCTTCAGCAAAGGAAAATGTTCACATCTAAAAATACAGTAATGTTAGCAATTGTGAAATTTTGAAATGCTCACAGTTCTGTCTATTCACAGATGTATGCCAGATTGAATTTTAGAAAGTACATTTAGATTTGACAGGACAGTGGCATAGTGTTCTATTTGATAACTTGATACTTTAATCATTTTAAAGTCTCGAGCAGCTGGCAATGCTCACAATTTTCTGTCATAGCAAATCACTAGAAAATAACAGGGACTAATTTGTTTTTTTCAGTTACATTATTCTTCTTCACATCAATTTAACACATTAACAGGGAGAGTTATATGTGAGCAGCACAGAACAATAGGCAAGCTTCTAGAAGGTAAAGTTCATGAACCAATTTGGGTCTTGGGTTGAAATTTTCTTCTGTTCCTTCAGAAAAGCACGAACATAATACAGTCTTATTCGCTCTGCTGTAAAGTGTGGCTTTGTGCATAAGTATTATTATCATCTATCACCTTTGCTGAGTAATAGAGTGGTGCTAGCAAATGTCACACAGAGAAGAGGTTTGTGCTCTTGGATATGATATTTTAACAAAATAATTACCAAGAGAACTAATTTTCTCCATTCAGCACATCCCTATTCTTTAAATAGAGACATGCTAAAAGAAAATGTGAAAATTGAAAGTCTGAATATGCAAGGCAGTTCAGCATTGTCTCGAATGCTGCTCTGGTAATTTCTGTGACAATACAGCACCAAAGAACAAATTAATGACAAGAAGAATTAGATCATCCATTATATTGTCCCATATTATGGTATAATATACTTCAACCATCTAACTCAATTAGAAACTAAATATGTTGTCTAAGGCTACTTATTAATGCATTAGAAAATTACCTGTAGGAATTTAATTACGTTAAATTAATTAAACTACTGGAAAGTTGGAAATTTTCAGTTCAATATGATTGATAGCTTGCATTTTTGATGATTTCTCAATATTTCCTCACAAAAAAATTCCTGTTTTACCAAATGTAGATAACTTACATGTTGAAGAAAAGCTCATTAAGTATTTGAAGCATCAATAATTATTGTTGGGTTTAAATGAGTATAAAACTTTTGAAGAAATGAAATCTGTTGGCTCCAATTCATCAATTTCATCAAATTTTGTTAAATTAAGCAATTTAATGAGTAAAGACCGTTGCTAATGACTGTCAGATCTTTAGGAAATCTGGTAATTACAGGGTCAAGTTCAATCACATTATTAAATTAGTTAATTAGCTATTTGGAATTGATTCTCTCTGTTTAGAATATTAATGTTTAGTACATGTCAATATTATTATACTGAATTTTGCTTTTAATATTCAGGCATAGTAAGATGATGAGCTGGCAGAATCATTAGCACACTGAACAAAATGTTTAGTGGCATTTCTTCTAGCTGTATGCCCTGAGTTCAAATGCTGTTGAGGTTGACTTTGACTTTAAACCTTTTAGTGTTGATAAAATAAATACCAGTCAAGCACTGGGGTTGATAAAATCGATTAGCCCCAACCCCAAATTCAGGCCTATAATAGAAAATTTGTGCCTGTAGCAAAAAAAAACCCCCAAAAAACAAAAAAACTATTAGAAAAGTGTTACGGTGGATAGGCAAATCCTACCCCGGCTTAATTTCCAGGATTGATTAAATATAGCACTAGTCAAGCATTAGGGTCAATATAATCTAGTGGTCTTATGCCAAAGTAAAATATCAGTATTAGTCCACACAAAGAGCTGTTGTAGTAGAACAGAAATACTTAAGTGTCTTAAACAAATTCATAAGTGTTTTTATTCATACTTCAGTCAAAAATAACAATGATAATATTAAAAAATCTAGTAACTAATTTCTTGAAGTATTCACATATATTTTTGAATTATTTATCCTCCAAATATATTTCCAAGATCCTTAGTGAAATAATGAAAAGAAAAAAAGAAAAAAAAGAAAAACTACTTTTTTTTTAGTCATGCAAAGTTTTTCTTAACTATTTTTTTACAAAGTTTTCTTAACTATTTATTACAATTCTCCCTTTCTTTTTCTTTTTATCAATTCAAAGATAAAAAGAAAGGATTAACTTTGTTTTCTCTGAAAGCTTTAGACAGACTAAACATTTCCCCAGTTTTAGTTTCATGGTACTCTAGCTCAATCCATTTTATGTGTCAAACAATTTTGTGTAGAGCACAAAATAAATAAATAAATAAATAAATAAATAAAAAAAGAAACTTTTATGGTAAGGTAATTTCAAATAGTTCATGCCTTGGACGAAAACATACCAAAGCAAATCAGCTGTATAGTCAACTAGCAGTATCGCCCGGCGTTGCTCAGGTTTGTAAGGGAAATAACTATAAAGCATTTTTAGAGAGTTATAGCCAAAAAATAGCAAAAAAATGGAAAAAAAATGATGGTAAATTTTTTTGAGAGTTAAAAAAGGTGGAGTTGCGTCCCCTAGACGGTCTGTGGTTTGGGTTTCTGATTCTCGACCCCATGTCGAATTTATCGTTTTTTTTCAGAACTGGGGGAACTTTTCAAAATTTTCGCTGCGTTAGTTTTGAATTATGACATTGGGGTATGTGTGTGTCAAGTTTCATCAGAATCGGTTGAAAGCCGTGGTCAGAGTGAGGGTACGAGAAAACAGACACACAGAAAACGCACAGACAAACTGCCGTTTATATAGAGAGAGATTGTCTAAAGAATATCTCAAACATTATTTTTGTACATCAATTAGTGTTTAAGAAAATAGATGTATAAGACTTTTGTGTTAGTGTGTTGGTGTAAACATTCAGTATGGGTCTAACAGCCTTATTTTTGCAAACTGTTATCATGATTACATCACATGTGAATGTGTGTGTGTGTGTGTGTGTGTGTGTGTAAGTGTTTGTGAATGTCTCTGTATGTGGGTATATATATATATATATACTCTCCCCAGACACAACAAAATATATGTGTGTATGTATATAGGAATGTATGTATGTATGTATGTATGTATGTATGTATGTATGTATGTATGTATGTATGTATGTACGTATATGTAATCAGTTGCATCTTTTTATGTCTGTCTTCTATACTGGTATGGTTTCGACTGTTTGACAGGATCCAATGGATCAGAGGACTGAATCATGCTCCAGTGTTTGCTTTGGCATGGTTGCTACAGTTGGATGCCCTTCCTAATGTCAGCCTCTTTACAGAGCGTACTGTATGCATCTTTTGTGACATCAGCCTAGTGAGGTTGCCATATGACTTGCAAAACTAAGCATATATGTTTAATCATGCAAAAAATTAATTACCTACCTAAACTATAGCATTCACAATGAAACTAATGTAGTTCATGCTTAATTAGATATGATGCAGGTGTAACTGTATGAAGAGAGCATTGGATGTCAAAGATACCAAAGAAGAAGTCATTTCACTCTCATGTCCAAGTACACTTAATTGCAAGCAGACATCATAGGGTGGAATGGTTCACTTAAGAGTGGAAGCATTGTAAAATTGATGAGTGCTTTATTAACTTCCAGAGCTGAATTCAGATTATATTGTGGGCATAAACCATGGTGGAAACATTAACAATACATCTTTAATATCAGTTCTTTTACGGCTGCTTCAGAGTGGGTTGAAACTGAAATGTTTCGAAGAGAGTAAAGACATTTGGCTGCAGTTTACTTTCATTCTATATTGTTATAGAATGTTGGTATTTTTCTGAATGCAGTATTACTGTTAGTACAGCAGAGATAATGGTTGAATACCCTTACAAGGTGGAAAAAGTTGTCAACAAACAGTCATAGGACTCGAACCCACATCACCCAAGACTCCGGCTGAGTGCTTTACAATTAAGTTAAACTGCCTGCTGACAATTTTCTGCACTGATTATATCAACTTCTTGTTTGTATGGTACAATTCACATTTTGCCTGAGGTGCCATGAAATGGGACTGAACCTGAAACCATGTAGCTGAAATGCAAACTTCTTACCATACAGCCACATATATACACATATATATGCATGCGTGCATGTGCACACACACACACACTTTAGCCCCTATCACATAAAATCAGCTCTGTGTTTGAGTAGCATTTCCAGTTATGGTCAATTTGTTTTTAATGTAGGGTGTTATGGCCTAAAGTTTATTACCGAAGAGAGACACAGCTGTAATATCGAGAAAGTCAAGTGACTGTGTAGACTTCCTTTTAATACCTGATAATCCACTGTATGCACATTTGAGCACATATATGTATGTGTGCATGCATACATGCTGTGGTAATAGCATATATATTTTATGGTATAAAATGTATGCATTTTGTGTGTATTCCTGTATACATATATAGTGATGAACATGTTTGTTCTGTGGCAATGTGCATCACTATCAATAACAGTGTGTACATGTGTATGCATTTAGTAGTGACAACAGTGCAGTGTGTGTATATGAAGGCTTAGCTGTAATTGTGGAGTGTGTATGACTAATGAATGATTTTTCTGTGTGTATGCATGTTTTGTAGATAATGTTAGATATCACTTTTCTTAGTTCTTATGACATTTATGCTATTGAAAAGGCATAAATGTCATATGTTCTCATCAATCATCCCCCCAGGCTGTGTGCCTGTATCAGTTATTCATATAAAGTTCACTTTAACATGTGAGTGATAGTAATGGTTAAGCAAGGTTATAATGAAAGTGCTTTCATGAGGGCTCAAATTGAAAGAATGTTAGTTAATGAGACACTTGTTTGTAATGCAGTACTTCTGCTATAATACAGCAGTGAACTGTATATAATGATGGCACCTATTTATTGGTTTCAAATTTTGACACAAGGCCAGCAATTTTGTAGGAGGTGGTAAGTCGATTATATCGACGCCAGTGTTCCACTAGTACTTATTTTATCAATCTCAAAAAGATGAAATGCAAAGTTGACCTTGGTAGCATTTGAACTCAGAACATAAAAATGGATGAAATACCACTAAGTATTTTGCCCAATGTGCAAATGATTCTGCTAGCTTGATGCCCTATGGAACCTATTTATTGCAAGATAGTAGTGGTTATTTTCCTTTCTTCATTTCTGAAGTCCTCAACTCTTGATTGGGTCATAGGGGTGCTGTCAAAACATAATGTTGTCATGTTTTGGGTATTTTAAACCTGAGAGATCCCTTCTCTCTCTAGATCTGAAAGGCAGCTGATTTCTTCCAGAAGCATCTATAAGACTGGTACTTTATTTATCAACCCTGCAAGGATGAAAGGTAAGAATGATCTCAGTAGAATTTGAACTTGGAACACAGAGTCAGAACAAATATAGGTTTCAAATTTTGACACAAGGCTAGCAATTTTAGGGGTGGGGGTTAAGTCAGTTACTTTGACCTCAGTGTACTGATTTTATCAACCCTGAAGGGATGAAAGGTAAAGCTGACCTTGGTGGTATTTAAACTCAGAATGTGAAGACAGACGAAATGCTGCTAAGCTTTTAACCCAGCATACTAGCAATTCTGCCAGCTTTATATATATGTATATATATATACATACATATATGTACATGGTGTATGTGTGTGTTGCAAGTTACTTGGTAACCCTGCCAGAGTTTGTGCCATGTAAAAAGCATCAAGTCCACATTGTAAAGTGGTTGGCATCCAGCTGTAAAAAAAAAGAAAACCATGCCAAAACTGACCTCACCTGTGCTGGTACCATGTTAAAAGCACTCTGTAGGGTGGTTGGAGTTCGGAAGGGTATCCAGTTGTAAAAACCTTGTCAAAACAGACACAAAAGTCTGGTGCAGTCTTCTACTGGGCAAGCTTCTGTGAAGCTGTTCAACTCATGCCAACATGGAAGATGGACATTATATTTCGATGATGATGATGATGTATGGATCAAACAGTTTGATTCAAATTCCTTTAGTACTTCAAGTTTCAAGCATGATGCTAGTCTTCAGCCATTGGAATTAGAACTAGTATCATGTTTGAAACGTGAAGTACTAAAGAAATTTGAATCAAACTGTTTGATCCATTCATGTAACTCCCAATAAATGTGCTGAGTGCCCTTCTTTTATTTGTCTGCACACTTGTATTACATATATACATACACATATGAAGGTGCATGGCTCAGTGGTTAAAGCATTGGGCTTACAATTGTGTGGTTGATGAGTCCAATTCCTGGACTGTGCTCTGTGTTGTGCTCTTGAGCTAGACATCATTTGACATTGTTGCAGTTCACTCAGCTGTAGAAATTAGTAACAAAGTCACTGATGCCAAGCTGTATCACACTTTGTCTTTCCCTTGGATAACACTGGAGACGTGGAGAGGAGAGACTGATACGTATGGGTGACAGTACATGTCTGTACTCTAGGCACAACAGCCAGGAACTGACGCAGCCTATTGGCGCGAAAATTTTCACATGTGCAGAAAGGGTGATGTCATTTTCCACTCAGAGGATTTTGGCCATGTAGCATCAGTTTTGGTGGAAAAATATAAAGTTGGATACTTTTTGAACACACTGCATATATCTATATATGTATATATATCGTTATATGTTTATAAGTGTCAAGCCTAATCATGTTTCTTTGCATCACACTCCCTCTCACAGTGTGTGTATATACACATATATATATATATATATACATATACAGGGTGCAGTGAATATATTGTCATCTAAATTATGAAGAAATGAAAATAGCACTAACATCTCATTTTAACAGATATATTTACCAAAATTACATAGAAATATCTTGAAATACTAAAGAGTAAATTTATTCAATAAAATCACCATTGGTTTCAACCACAGCCTTCAGACGACTTCAGAATCTCTTGCAACTCTTCTGCATGGTCTCCCTGTTTAAGCTGGTGAATGTTGTTATAATCCTTGCCTTCAGTTCATTTTTGGTGTTACGAGGAGTTTTGTTGGTCTCTTGCTCAACTGTGCCCCACACATAATATTCAAGGGGGTTGTAGTCTGGGGAGTTATGTGGCCAGGTGTTAGAGGTGATGTGGTCACCGAAATTGTCTGACAAATACAACTCTGTTCTGCTTGTGTGGCATGGTGCAGAGTCGTTGCCAGACATAGGGTATTCCAGCAGTCACCCTCTTGACCCAGGACAGTACTACCTCCTCCAGATACATAATGTAGGCCTGTGTGTTGAGTCAGAGGCCATATGCGAAGATGAATGGAGGCATAATGACACCGTCACTCCAAGCACCATGATGTTGATTGGATATTTGATTTTTATCACTCTCGGTACATGCACTGTCCTCAGACTGACTCCCAAACACTCTGAAATGTTCATATTAGAGCTTCTGGTGAAAATGCCAAGCGGTACAGCATGTCGTTTCCAAATTTCTGACAGAGCGAATTGCATCATGGCACTGTTTTTCTCACAGATGGTACCCAACTGACCCTACTATACTGTGTAGTTGACAAAATGCATGAAATTAAGAATATAAAATGGTGACATTTTACTCATTGCACCTGTGTGTGTGCATATATATATATATATATATATATATATATATATATGGTTGAGAATTGAATAAAACACCTACAGGAGTTGGTTTAGAGTTTAAATCCCATTTAAATCCACTTTGCTTTTTATTCTTCTGAAGTCAGTAACTCAATAACAATTAATCCTTTCAACTATAGACACAAACAAATAATACCAATTGATGGAAATAAGTACTGGGGTTCAAGTATAACTGTGGTCCAATGAGTGAAACTAGTAAAAAAAAAAAAAAGTATGTATCATTATCACAACCTACCAAATTGTGAGTTTCATAATCCATTGAGACATGAAACTTACAACTTATTTTAGAACAAGGACCAAATTCTAGACTTGTTTCTCTACTGTTATTTAACTCAAAGCAGTCTGTTCTCTTTCAATTTTTGCTCACAGATGGAATGGAATGGTATTGCAAGTTAATGAAACAAATCAATTTTATAATGTTGCTGCTGCTTGCAGTGGTTATTTATGCCTATTGTGGTATCTCTTTACAGTTAAATGGGCTCAGCTATTTGGAAGTTAGGCATGCCATTTAATGTCCATTTTCCATGCTGGCATGGGTCAGACAGCTTGATTGGAGTTGGCAAGACTAGGTTCCATATTCTGTTCTTGGTTTGGTTTCTACAGCTGGATGCCCTTCCCAATGCTAACTTCTTTACAGAGTGTACTAGGTGCTTTTCATGTGGCATTATCACCAGTGTTTTTTACCTGGCACTTTGGTTTTATGATATCAGTTCTGTTATGAGTGGATCTTGTAGTTATGTAAAAAAAAAGAAAGAAAAACATGGTGAGGATAAAGCACAAATTGCTGACTTCTCAGCTGGGTTTCTTGTATCCTATTAACTCAGCAATCCATGTTCTTTATAAAGACCATTATGCTTAGTTGAAAAGGAACCAAGTTTACACTACAACAGTCAATATATGCTAGTAAAGTCTAGCAAGCATAAATGGCTTCCTATTATTATGAACCCACCATACTTGATATGGCACTGATGAAAGTGTCTATGCATAGATAGAAGTGCAGAATGACACTTATACATTGAAAGAGCTGTACTTCAGTAAATTTTAAGTAAGTGTAAACCTCTTGGAGACATATTTGTCAAAGTACACTAGCTAAATATTTGTTGCTGTTTAGTCCCAGTTCAATATGGACTGAAGAGACCAATGATCAAAGACAATCCAATAGTGACCATCCTGCTTCTTTGTTTAACAGGAATGAACATTTTTCCAATGTATCTTTATTTAAGATGGTAGGATGTGGTTTGTGTAGGGAGATTTGACTGCTATCTCTTGGTTGAGCAACCTTATTGAGTTCTCTTGTGACTTGATTCTAAATATTTTAGAAAAGGTGATGTCTCCATCAAAATTTTATGTAAGGAAATCAAATGTCTCAAGCTTTGGTAATTATTTTCAAAAGATGTATGATGACAACAACTGCCTTTGTGAAAAATTTGACTGAATTGATCCAAGTTATTTTACTAGCATTATTTTATTCCCTTACCCATCCTGACAGATGGTAGGCTAAGTTGGCTCTAGTAGAATTTGAACTCAAAGCAAATATGTGCAAACTTAGCCATTTCTATCATTCTTTATATTGATATATTTTTTAAAACTGGGAACAAGGAGCCTTTATTTTAGGGGATGGACAAAAATTACGAGTTATATGAGATTGTGGTGCTTTTCTGAAGAATATAATGGAAGTCAATTTCAACAGACATTTGAAATTTTGTGGAGGTCTCAATTCATTAGATTTCATCCCTTGTATTATGACATCCGGGGAAGAAAATATACGAAACAGAATCATTCATTAGTACTTTGATACTTATTTTAGCGACTCAGAGAGAGAGAGAGAGATATGAAAGATAAAGTCAACCCAGGAGGGATTTGAACTCAAAACATAAAGGGGCGTAACTAAATACTGCATAGTATTTAGTCCAGCAATCTGCTGCTTTTGTCACTTTCTAGTGACAATAATAATACCGAAATAGCACCTTTTAAAGAGCAGTTAGTTAGATGCTGGTCAAGATATAAACGTATATGGGACAATCGGACACCGGTCACTTATTTTATTTTGTATGAGGCTTAAATAAACATGGAGTAATGTCGTTTTTTTAAAATCATTATATCAGATGAAGCTCGGAGAGGTGTGAAAAAGGAGAAATAATTAATAATAATGAAATGAGAAAAAGAATAGGGAAGCATGATTAAAATAAATAGATTGAAGTAATTACAGAATGAATTAAAATATATTTTTATAATAAATTAAACTGAAGGAAACGTGGTTAGGTGTTGCTAATTTTAGTGATTGATTGATTGGAAAAACCTTTGATAGCGTCCAGGTCCAGGAAAGATAAATTTACAGGAGAGATAGTTTGATATGTATATTTGTGTGCGTGTGTGTGTGTGTTTGCAGATACACGCTCGCGTAGAAAAAGATGTAGGAATTTATTTAGAAGAGGGGAGTGATGTATAATGAGGAAAAAATAAAAATAAAAATAACAACACATGCACAAAGGCAGGAAAAGATAGAAAAAAGTAAAGTAACGGACGTAGTATGAAGCATGAATAAAAATGATGTGAGAGAGAAGAGAGGGCAGAGAGAAGGGAAAAAAAAATTGTGTTGAGTGCAAGGTCAGCCAATCAGTTGGGAACGGCTTGCCAATGTCGGCACTTACATCGTCTCTGGCAGGACGGCGCCGCCTTACAAGCTAATCTGCCTCTGGTAAGTCGAACGACACCTTTCACATATTTGGACATAGTTGGGTTGTGTGTGAAAAAAATTTTTTTTTATTTGTTTATTATTACTTTTTTTTGGTATCTAAGAGCTTTGAGATAAAAATTGGCCAGGGTCAGTTCAGCCGAAAGACGAGTGAAAACAGATGAAATCTGGACGAGCGATAATTTCACGACTGCATTTTTTTTGTTTTTGTTTTCTTCGGTTTTTCCGGCCCGGAAATGTCTTTCTGGTGTATGTTGTTTCCAGGAATGAGGTGTGTGAGTGGCGTGTGGTATGTGATGGCGTGTGCTGTGGCGACGAACAGACAGAGTGCCGGCAAAGGGCGGCCATTGAGAGAGAGCTACAAGAGAGAGACACACACACACAGAGACCAGATGATATTACAAGATGGCTGATCTATCAATTCACATCGAGCGAGCATGCTTCTGTTTTCCTCTCTCTTCTCTTTCCATCCCCCTTGTGCATAGTTGCAGCTGTCAATTTTTCCAGCCTAAACATCGCATCGTCACCTTACATTCACTGTCCAAGCAATGTTATAATTTCATATTTCCTCATGCCTTCTCCTTCATCATCATCATCACAACAGAGGCGATCGTTTACGAATTTACTTTTAAACTTATTTCTGTTATTGACATATTTCTTCTTTCTATTATTCTATAACTGCCAGATTTTTCTTCTTCTTCCTCTCTTTCTCTTGTATTCAATAATATCCTCATCAAAACATCTTGTAACTCCGATATATATATATTTTTTTCTCCATATATTCCCAACACATCATTCTTCTCCATATTATTCTTAACGTTACGTTTTAGTGTTGTTCTTCCCAGAATTTAGTTTGCCAATCTCTCCAGAGAGACTTTTACGGAAATTTCCCACCGTGATGGCGGAACTTGTAAGACTTCAATCAAAACAAGCAACATTAACAGCAAGGTGATGATGGGTGAGAGCTGGAACCGATTTATTATGTTGGTGGGGCATAGGAAATTTAGTTTCCTACTCTCAATTTCTTAATTACTTTCGTTAAATTAGATTGTCATCTCGACATGTGTTTTTATATTCCTCCTCTTGTTTTTTTCGTGTCATTTCGTTACAATGTCTTGGGGTATTGTTGATCTTTATTTTCGTTTCTTCTGCAAATATTTGCTTCATTAAGAATATTTTCGCTGAAAATCACTTTGATGTTTCTCTTTGGTATTTTTTTTTCTCTTTAGTATCTTAATTAAATGAATTTAAATCATGTCTATAACGTTTTTCTCTAACTGGATCGACTAAATAATATGTCTTACTCCAATCATTCATAAGTCTTAGAACATCGTAAAGCGATTTGTCAAACTTATCTATTTTGCATCCCTATAAAATATATTTCATTCAGTGTTTGAAGTATTAAATAATAATGAATCACGAGAAAAAGAGATATATATTTTTTTCTCCTCAATAAAATTATTAGGACCAAAAGAAGAGGAATAAAATAGAAAGCAAACGTCAAAATATGTTTGAGGAAGAATCTGTGTAAGGTGTCATGTCTGAAGGTTCGGCGAACTGTCGAAAGTAGCTGCATTCATGTCCACTGAAGGAGAAGGAGAGACATTCCTTCCGAAACTGACCCAAACTAATTGTAATCAGTAGTTTCTATTCTCATTCAGATTCTGTCCATTTCATTTAAATACCATTCCTTTTGATTTAGGTTAAAAAAAAAAAATCTTTCAGTCTTTCCAGCCGGAGAAAAGACCGAATGCCAGAGTCGTCTTGTCTTACCAATTCCTTCCTTGTTCGCTTCCTCCAGCCAGACTCCGGACCAAAGTTATGGTCACTTCGGCCGGAATGTCCACTTCTATATATTCTCCTCCCTTTCCCACTACTCTCTTTCTTCCATTCCACTTCTCTGTTCCCTCCCTCTCTATTAATATTTTATGTAGAAATCCTACCATCGTCTAAAGCTGTTATTTCCCCATCTTTCTTACCACTCACGTACATAGACACTATCACACAAACATACTTATTACATATATGTAAATAATATTAAATTTATATTTGCTGAGAACACTAAGAGTTGCTGAAGAACCTAGAGTTTCGGTTAAAAACATTTATCAAACTTATTATAAAGTGTGACTGTGAATAAATATATATATTTCACTCTGTTACACATTTGGTATTGAGTTCTTCATCAAGACAATATTTCAATTGGTTTTAAACACACACCTATATATGATTAGACACCTATACATTCCATTTACACACACGCACACACAGATACATATACACACGCCCATATATAAACATTACTTAAGCATACGCATACATATGTATGTAGGCGTATGTATCTACATATATTTACATACACTGACAAAACTACACTCATTCACACACACACACACTATATATATATATATATACACATACACGTACGCACACGCATTACTTAAGTTTTGGCAAAAACCTGAGGTGGCCAACTCGTTCTTAAATGACAAATTGTTAAATGAAAATAGTTTTTATTTCCTTCAAATTACAGTTCAACAATTATTTACTGATTAAAAACAGTTTTTAACTATTCTGATAAATATATTAATAAAAAATCTTGAATTTACTTAGGTTTTGAGACAAAAACTTAATGTCAGCCTTACCTATGTATTATGAATTGTCCATGCCAGCCAAACCAGTTTATAATAAACATATGATGTATTTTCGAAAATGTTTTAAATGTTATTTCCCCCTCTTACTAAAAAGAGATTCTCATTGTTTTATGCATACATAAAGGCCACACTATCGTTTATCTTTCATTTCTTATCTTTCTATCATTAAATCATATATGTGCAGTTATTTTTTTGTTTTTGCTATTCAAAATATTTATCATTGCGGCCGAATGTGGAATGTTTCTGTGAGAAGATACAAAAGCGCAAAAATTAAAAACACAAAACAAATTAATAGTAATAATGATAATAAATAATGATGAGTTTGCATTATTAGACTATTAAATGAAGTATAGTGTAATCATTGATTTCTTACATAAGCATAACTACATGACTGTGTGTGTGTTGTGTGAATTCCTGACATAAGGAATTATCATTATATATTTGGACTAGTGTCCACATCTCGGTTGTCATATTCGTATTTCATTCCCTGTACCCACTGTTTTCTTCAGCTTTGCTGCATTAGGTTACATACTTGGAATTTCGAACTACACCTGTTATATTAAATCTACAAGACTACAATGTTCTCATTCCATTATCCATACCACAGATATTCTCCTATTATGATTCAAGGATTGAAATCACATCCTGTAACTAAATTACTACACTTGACACTTAATCAATGTTTTTATATACTATCCCAGTAACCTGCAGGGCAATTAGGTAAAGAAAATTAAGAACTTTAAGCATAACTTTTCATGGTTGTAAATTTCACGTTCTTTTTGAATTAAAAGCTCTTGGCTGTATGGTTAAGAACCCTGCTTTGCATCCATATAGTTTCAGGTTCAGTCCCACTGCATGGCACCATGAGCAAGTGTGTTTTACTATACCTCTGAGTTGGCCAATGTCTTGTGAGTGAATTTGATAGATTGAAACTGTGTGGAAGCCTGTTGTGTGTGTGTGTGTGGATGGGTGTGATGATGATGATGATGATATATATCTTTTACTTATTTCAGTCACTAGACTACGGCCATACTGGGGCACCACCTTGAATTGTTTTCTTTTAGTTAAATTAATTGACCCCAATATTTATTTTTTAAGCCTGGTAGTTATTCTATAGGTCACTTTTGCCGAACTGCTAAGTTACAGGGATTTAAACACACCAATGCTGGTTGTCAAGCAGTAATGGGTGACAAACACAGAGAAAAAGATGCCATGATTGACCGCTAACTCCCAAAGTTTTTTTTATTCCCTCTCTGTTTATTTCCTCGTGGGGTCCACCAGGGTTCAGTACTCAGCCCCCTCCTATTTATCATAGTACTCCAGGCAATTACGGAGGAATTCAAGACAGGCTGTCCCTGGGAGCTCCTCTACGCTGACGACCTTGCTCTTATTGCTGAGTCACTATCAGAACTGGAGGAGAAGTTCCAGGTGTGGAAGGAGGGTTTAGAATCAAGGGGCCTTAGAGTCAACCTAGCTAAAACCAAAGTACTAATAAGTAGAAAGGTAGACAATCCACAAATATCTTCAGGAAGATGGCCCTGCTCGATCTGTAGAAAAGGTGTAGGTAGAAACTCTATAAGATGTACCCAGTGTAAGCTATGGACACATAAGAGGTGCAGCAATGTCAAAGGTAGGCTAACTGGGAAGATAGTTTTTGTATGTGGCAGATGCTCGGGAGCATTAACCTCCGAAAATCTGCAGAAAACAACTTCCGTCACTTTCCAGGGGGAAAAACTAGAAGTAGTTGATAGCTTCCGTTATCTAGGTGACCAAGTCAGTAGTGGGGGTGGGTGCGCTGAAAGTGTAACTGCTAGAATAAGAATAGCCTGGGCAAAGTTTAGGGAGCTCTTACCTCTGCTGGTGACTAAAGGCCTCTCGCTCAGAGTAAAAGGCAGACTGTATGATGCGTGTGTACGAACAGCCATGCTACATGGCAGCGAAACATGGGCTGTGACTGCTGAGGACATGCGTAAGCTCGTGAGGAATGAAGCCAGTATGCTCCGATGGATGTGTAATGTCAGTGTACATACTCGACAGAGCGTTAGCACCTTGAGAGAAATGTTGTACCTAAGAAGCATCAGTTGTGGTGTGCAAGAGAGACGATTGCGCTGGTATGGTCATGTGGCGAGAATGGATGAAGATAGGTGTGTGAGAAAGTGCCAATCCCTAGCAGTTGAGGGAACCCGTGGAAGAGGTAGACCCAGGAAAACCTGGGACGAGGTGGTGAAGCACGACCTTCGAACTTTAGGCCTCACTGAGGAAATGACCAGAGACCGAGACCTTTGGAAATATTCTGTACGTGAGAAGACCAGGCAGGACAAGTGAGCCCAGCCCACTTATGAATGCCTTTCCTCCCTTGGACACAAAGACCGGTTGAGGCAAGCGAAGTCGATATAGAACCTCATCCGACGACAGACACCCATCCCAACCCCCCATGCTTGCGAAGACATGTTGGGGCAAGCGAAATCGAAATCGAAACCGAATTGAACCAGCCAGGATCCCTGGCCTGGTGGTACGTAAAAAGCACTATCCGACTCGGGGCCGTGGCACGTAAAATACTCCAATGCGACCGTACGACAGGCACCCATGCCAACCCCCTTTGCTTGTGAAGACATGTTGGGGCAAGCGAAATCGAAATCGAATTGAACCAGCCAGGATCCCTGGTCTGGTGGTACGTAAAGCACTATCCGACTCGTGGCCGTGGCACGTAAAATACTCCAATGCGACCGTACGACAGGCACCCTTGCCAACCCCCTTTGCTTGTGAAGACATGTTGGGGCAAGCGAAATCGAAATCGAATTGAACCAGCCAGTATCCCTGGTCTGGTGGTACGTAAAGCATTATCCGACTCGTGGCCGTGGCACGTAAAATACTCCAATGCGACCGTACGACAGGCACCCTTGCCAACCCCCTTTGCTTGTGAAGACATGTTGGGGCAAGCGAAATCGAAATCGAATTGAACCAGCCAGGATCCCTGGTCTGGTGGTACGTAAAAAGCACTATCCGACTCGTGGCCGATGCCAGCACCGCCTCGACTGGCTTCCGTGCCGGTGGCACATAAAATACACCAATCTGACCGTGGCCGTTGCCAGCCCCGCCTGGCACCTGTGCAGGTGGCACGTAAAAAGCACCCACTACACTCACGGAGTGGTTGGCGTTAGGAAGGGCATCCAGCTGTAGAAACATTGCCAAATTAGACTGGAGCCTGGTGCAGCCTTCTGGCTTCCCAGAACCCCGGTCGAACCGTCCAACCCATGCTAGCATGGAGAACGGACGTTAAATGACGATGATGATGATGATGTTCCTTTGTGTTGAATAGCGTAGGCTCAAAACGTAAAAGACTTTCTCACCTTCCTGAGTGTCGAACTAATACACCTTCTTGTTGTTTATACACCTGTCTTTGTCTTTTGTTTTTCTGTAAATTTCAACGATATATATATATATATATATATATATATATATATATGATGGGCTTCTTTCAGTTTCCGTCTACCAAATCCATTCACAAGGCATTGGTCAGCCCGAGGCTATACTAGACGACACTTACCCAAGGTGCCATGCTGTAGGACTGAACCTGGTACCATGTGGTTGGGAAGCAAGCTTCTTACCTCATAGCCACTCCTGTGCCTATATATATATATATATATATATATATATATGGTCAGGAATGTGGTTGCTTGTGAGTACATGCAATTGAAAAGCTGAAATGTGTCTGGCATTTTTGCTTGGTACTGCTGCAATGAGTTTTCCTCTGATACTTATTGCATTTAATATGCCATCTCAGGACAAATACTGCAGTAACTGACTTATCAATAGTGTGATTACACTAAGTAGGATGTATGTTCATCTCTGTGTTAGGGATAGTGAGCTGCTCTCAAAGACCAGCATATGCAGTGATTCTTTTAAGTTGCTTCATATTTGAATGTTGTTTTCTGTCTAATATCTTCATTTTACTTGACAAATATTGCTGACTTCACTTTTCAGCATAAAGCATAGAACAATTGCATTTATATTTCCATGTACGAAGAGAATAACAAGATATATTTAAATCTGTTTAAAATTCCATAGCATAAAGCTTAAACATTGTTGTTTCCCTACTCTGAATTAATCTTAGCTTTTCTAATACACACTGTATGGTACACCCTTCTACTTACACACACACACACACATATACATATATATATATATATATATATATATATATATATATATATATATATATATATATATATAGCGCCTAATAATAATAATACTGTAATTGTTCCACATGTTGTTGTTTTTTCTGTTTTCCCGTTTGGATTAACCTTATATATATATATATATATATATATATATATGAGTTTGGGCAGCCATGACTGTGAATATGGAGTTTGCCACACGGTTTCGGATTCTGTCTCACCCCATGGAATGTTTTCTACTTGTAGCATCAGACTGATCAATGCCTTGTAAGTGAAATTGGTAAGAGAAAAACTGTATGGAAACTTATCTTGTGTATGTGTAAATGTTCTCCACTTTCAAGTGGCAGTCTGAGCAAAATGAAAATATCATACTTATATTCTCTATTAGCAGTACACCTCAGTTGCTCTACACTTTTGAAGACCTGTGGAATAATAAAAAACAAGACATTAACTGAAAAACAAGTAAAAGTTGGTGATAGGAGGGGCATTTAGCTGTAAAATTCTGCCCTAAGTCTCTGTCCAACTCTTTGTGTTTGGATGTGTGTGTTTTCCACTTCCTTCTTTCACTCATCTTCCCATTCACTTCAGTCATCTTATCTCTCTGTCTTTCATACATCTTATCTTTTATGAATGGCTGTCCTTCATACACCGCCGTCATTATCATGTTTCATTTGCTTTCCACTCTGGTTTGGGTTGGGTGCTTTGTCAAGATCCAATGGATTGCAAGATCTGTCTTGCTTTAGTATCTCAATTTTGGCATGAGTTCTACGGCTGGATGCTCTTCCTAACTTCAACCACTTTGCAGAGTGTACTGGGTACTTTTTTGTGTCATCTACACTATTGAAGTATCCTTGTAACTTGCAAGTGTAAAAAAGGCCCCTTGAGTGAGAGAATTGGAGACAGAGAGGTAGCTTTATATGAGTTGTTGAGAGATCAAATTATAATAAGAAGAGCAGGATCAGGTCTACTGTTGTGGAGTAGATTCATGGATATGTTGCAATATACATGGGTGAAGGTGGCTGTATTACCAGAAAGAGAAGTAAATATGGTGATAATAAGATGTTAGAGTGTACCTTCAGGGTGACATGTCCTTCTTGTATTTGTCAGTCTGAGGATAGACTTCCTGTATTACCTGGCTGATTATGTGGGTGACTAGCTAGAGACTAGCTCACATAATCAACCTACTTCATGGGATATTTTCAGCATCTCAGCAACAAACTACTCACATCAGTTATTAGCTGTTGAGACACTACATCCTTCAAAACTTCCATGCTTCTGGAAATTCACCAACACTATACCTGATGCCCCTAACCCCTGTTTTCTTTTCTTTTTGGAAGACTTATTCACTGTTCAGTTCCTGTGCATATTCTATGTACTGTTCATGCAGTTTTGGTTACTTCGTTTTTCTGATGAGTTGTAGTGTACCTGAGTGCTGTACACAATAAGTTCATTATTATTATACCTGATGGGCCAGTTGCTTTCTCTGCCTTCATACCTTTAACCACTTCAATGAGTGTTACATTTGGGTGCTGTTGTGGGGTTGTCCCACATGTTCTCCACATTCACTTTCTACAATCATCCTCTCCAGAAAGTCTTTTATCTCTGTCTCTGCTGAGTGATAGATTCTTCACCAGGGAAGGCCTTAGTATTTATGATCATCTGTCTATCATATTTTCTGGGAAGAATGAAGGCTATCTAGTTTGTATGTTTACTTGTATGGAAGATAATCAGGTGGCTGGCTGGATTTGTGATATTCATGCTGTAGATGGTTAGTTCATTTGTGTCAAAACATTACAGAAGCCTTGATTCTTCTTCATTCCTACAACCATATCCATCCATGACATCAGTCAATAAAATAATGTCACTATCAATTGTTCTTAAGTTGGTTTGCAATAGGGCCCTTTGCTCATCTCTTAGTTCAGTAATATACTGGAATGGATTTATTTGGCTATAATACCTTAAACGCTGAAAGAATTGATGGAGCATCAATTTAAATGCTTCACTGTATAGATAGAATAAATAAAGAACTAGAATTGATTTTAACTCTACAAATTTGCGCCCTCTGCTTATATGAGAAATTATGTTTGTTGTTATGGGTTGGCAGAATCAATAGAGTCAGATAAAATGCCTAAATGCTTTGTTGCTCTGAGTTCAAAACCCAATAGGACTGACTTTACCTTTAATTATTTTTTTTTCAGTGTTGATAAAATAAATACCAGTTAATATAATTCACTCTGTCCTTACGCCTATAACAGGTGGGTTCTCACCCATATATGAATGGGTAATCAGATTTGCTTTTTGGGTCTTTTTAAATTCTATATATTTTAAGTTATGTCATATTTTTTACATGTTTCCATATCTATTGTATATCATTCCTGACTCTTCCTTCAGTTTATATAACTTTTTCTCTATCCCTCTCTTCGATTTATTGTCTCAATGAGCTATTGGTGGTAAATAAGGGAGATAAAATTATTGGCAAAAATTATAAAATGGTTAGAATGGTTAGCATTTTATTTGTCTTTATGTTCTGAGTTCAAATTCCATTAAGGTCAACATTGCTTTTCATTCTTTTGGGGGTCAATAAAATAAGTACCAGTTGAACACTGGTCAATTTAATTGACTTATCCCTCCCGCCAAATTTGAGGCCTTGTGCATATGGTAGAAAGAGTTATTATAATTCTGTTGCTCTTCACTACCCCACATCACCCCCTTTTCTGCACTATCACTCATCTTCTTTTCCCTACCTCCCCTAACCCCTCAATACTACTTAATTTCTACAGAACTCCCCATCTCTTCCTTCTTCCTTGTCTTATTATTCCCCTCTCTCCCATTCCATTTCTTTAATCATTTTTCACTCTCCCATACATTCTTGATACTTCTTACCCACCTACACCTCCTGTTCTGTCACCTTTAATTTCTACTTACCTAGTATCTTGAGGGTATGCCCTGACTCCTCATCCACTATCTTTATATCTTTTCAGTTCCATCTCAATCACTCTGACCCTCTTCAATAATTTGAGTAACCATATTGCTCATCCATAGTAAGAAACCTGTTCTATTTTGCACCCCCCCCATCACTTTAATCTCTCATCCCATAGCATAAGGATACCTCTCTCTCTCTACTTTAGTCACACTCAGTTGCAGGTGATTTTAATCTTGCAGGCTAACGGTGGCCTCAGTACTGATGGTGTTTTGAAAAAAAAACACCCCATACATGCTATAAAGTGATTGGTACTAAGAAGGGCATCCAGCTGTAGAAACTGTACCTCAGCAGACATTGGAATCCAAAGGAGCCTTTGGACTCATCAGATCCTGTCAAACTGTCTGCCCCATGCCAATATTGAACATAGACATTAAATGATGAGGATGTGTGTGTGTGGAATACTCAGCTGCTTACATGCTTATTCAGTGAGCAGATAATTATACAACTGAATATTTGTCGTTGAAGCCAGCAGAAACCCAGTTATTTTCCCTTGTTATTATTTCTGTTGATATATCTATCAACAGAAACTGATGTCTCCTTTTTCTTTCTTGTTTCTTTCTTTCTTCTTCTTCTTTTTTTTTGGTTTCTTCATTCAATTTGACTATTTAAAAAAAAAACCCCATTATTCTGCAGAATGTAATTTTAGTGTTTGAACAAAGTGCTGTGGTAGTATGGTGGACAGTGGAAGCCAAGGTTAGTTCGCATGTGTTAGTAGCAGTCAGGGATCAGGTTATTGTCATGTTTCCCACCTCTAAGCTTCACTTTTCCCAACTCACTTCCAATGCTTCCCACTCTCTCTCTCTCTCTCTCTCTCTTTCTCCCTCTTTCTCTCCATAATCATTGCTACATCCTTCACAAAAGTTAGCCAGTTTTTTGTGTTTTTTTTCAAATGGCATGCTATCCTTTTTTGCCAGTACTCTCTTTCCCTCTCCCTCCGTGCTTGAGAAAGCAGTAGTAGCAGTATTTCCTGGAGCCTTTCTCTTTTAGGTCTTCTTTCCCTATAAAGTAGTAAAGTAGTAATTCCAGGAATCCACCACACCTACCCTCTTCTCTTGACTGGTGGTGGTGTAGGTGGCTGTATTTTTACAGTTGCCTTTACATAAAACCTTTCTACTTAATATTTATGATGTAACTTGCCTCTACTCAGAATGGAGCTGAGTGCAGGTTGCTTTTCAAATGAAAATAGCTTTTATTTAACTTCTTTTTTTTTTTCCTTCTTTAACATTATTTAAAAACTATTTGCTTCATTTATTTTGGCTGTAAAGCTTGACATCTCGCCCTCTCTCTTGCAACATTTTATTATATAATATTCCAAATAAAGTTAATGTATGACATGGAGGAAATTAATAAATGTTATTGCTAGGCATATTGTACATGCACAAGGCAAAGCCCCTCACCCAACAATCAATGATATATCAGTGTTATTAATAGTAATTTTCAGTGATGATGATGATGATAATGGTAATAATAATAATTGGTTCTAATGTAGGCAGAAGGCCTGAAACTTGGGGGAGGGGTTTAGTCAATTACATCGACTCCAGTATGTGACTGGTACTTTATTTTACTGACCCCGAAAGGATGAAAGGCAAAGTAGACCTCAATGGCATTTGAACTCAGAACATAAAGATCTGGAAGAAATGCTGCTAAGCATTTTGTCTGATGTGCTAACAATTTTGCCAGCTTGCCACCTTTGTTATAATAATGATAATAATAATCCTTTCTACTAAAAGCACAAGGCCTGAAATTTGGGAAGGCGACTAGTCAATTACATTGACCGCAGTGTTACACTGGTACTTATTTCATTGACCCTGAAAGGATGAAAGGCAAAATTGACCTCAGCAGAATTTGAACTCTGAACGTAAAGACGGATAAAATGCCGCTAAGCATTTCATCTGGTGTGCTAATGATTCTGCCAGCTCGCTGCCATAATGATAATAATAATAATAATAATAATAATAGTGATGATGATGATTTTAAATTTTTGTTTCAAGTCCAGCAATTTTGGGTGAGTGGGTAAGTCAGTAACATTGACCCCAGTGCTTGACTGGTACTAATGAAAGGATGAAAAGCAAAGTTGACCTCAGTGGAATTAGAACTTGGGACATCAAGACAGATGTAATGTTACAAAGCGTTTTACCTGGTATGCTAATGATTCTGCCAGCTTGCCAATCTCCTCCTCCTTTAGGCACAAGTCCTGAAATTTCATAGGGAGGGGTTAGTTGATATTTCTTCTACAGGCATGAGTCCAGGAATTTCATAAGGAGGGGCTAGTTGATTACATCAACTCCAGTATTCTACTGGTACTTATTTTTTTGACCCTGAAAGGATGAAAGGCAAAGTCGACTTCAGTTGCATGTGGACTCACAACATGAAGATAGACAAAGTGCAGCCCAACATTTTACTTGGTGTACTGATGATTCTGTCAGCTCACTATCTTAATAATAATAATGTTGATGATGATAACCGCTTACATCAAAAAGCCAGAAATATTTGGGTAAAGGGACCCTGAAAAGATGAAGGGCAGAATCGATTTTAGTGGAATTTGAACTCAGAAAGTAAAAAGCCAGTAGTAATGTTGGTGAGCATTTTGCCTGTGTCTCTAATGGTTTGCAAGCTTACCACCTTGATAACAAAAATTCTACTTCAGGTACAAGGCTTGAAATTACGGGGAAAGGGGCCTACTCAGTTACATCTATCCCAGTATTCAGTACTTATTTTATCGATCCCAAAGAGATAAAAAGCAAGTCAACTTCTGCAGAATTTGAACTCGGAACCAAAGCATAAGTGAAATGCTGCTAAGCATTTTGTCTGACATGCTAACAATTCTGTCAGTTCACTGCCTTAGCAACAACAACAACAACAATGATATTTTTATCAGTGCTGTTAAAAATAATTAATTTCTCAGTAAGATTTTCTTTCTATTAGTTTCCTTACCCATTTATTTTTTATTAGATCCTTTTTGTTTTCTTATTTTTGTTCAAATTTTCAAATGAAATTAAAAGTCCTTTTTCACCATTACTAATAAATTAATCGTATGGTTGCCTGTAAAACCATGCTGTAACATCACTGAATTTTTATGTTAGCACAGGGAGATGGATTTTAGTTGGAGTACTGTTTTGTATTGCATTCTTTATGGCCGACCTTTTTTTTGTAAAGTAGAAGTGGACCTTTGTATGCTGGCAACTGTAAAAATAGGCTATGGTAAAGTTTGAACTGGGTAATTGTGTTTGTGTATGTTAGTGTGTGTGTATGTATGTGCTTATGTCCATACATAAATACATACATATGTGTGTGTTGTTGCATGTGTGTGTGTGCTTATGTCCGTGTATACATATATATATATGTGTGTGTGTGTCTGTGTGTGTTTCTGTGTATACATGTGTACATATGTGTGTGTGTTTGAAAATATGACTATAATGTAATTTTAAGTTACCTCTTTATGTTTTCCTAACTTTCAGATTTTTCTTCTTATTTTTATCATGGGTTCTATGTCAGTTGTGTGTATTATAATGTAATTCAAAGTAGCTTTTAAAAGTGTTGACAGAATAGGCCTATAGTGCATGTGTGGGTTGGGGGAGGAGGAGGATGGTTAGAGCTGGAGCTATGGGGAGGATTGCTATATTGGAAGTCCTGTCAACTCATGACAGCATGGGGAAATGGACAATAAAACCAGTTATAGTGATAATTTTATTTGTGTCAGTATTTTCAGTATTAATTTCGTTAATTTCTTGTTTCAAGTCTGGTTTGGTGCTTTTTTTTCTCATCACTTTGGAAACCACTTTAAATGTGAAGTGATGGTGACTAAATCTTGGTGTTGTATAAATATTATAGCTATAACAATGATGTTGCTGGCTCTACACAATGTTATTGAAAGGTTTTGTTTGTTACACTTTGTCTTATAACCTTCTGATCCATCCATCTTCTCTGAACCACTGTTCCTGAGAGGCTCATAGGTGTAGAGTCTTCAGACACCTCTTCTTAGGATCCTATCAGAAGCAACAGTCATTAGACTTTCTGGCTGCATTCCAAACTGAGACAATGAATATTATCCAAGCATTTGTTCTTGGTCTACTCCTAGGTCTCCTGTTGGTTGGCTCAGCTTGAAGAATCTGTGTTGTGAGGCTTTCCTGTAACATCCTAATCACATGTCTGTTGTACTGAAGCTGTGACCCCTCAAAGCAGAGAAGTAGAGTCTCTCCAGGTCAAGTCTCTGATCTCTGAGCTATGCTCTCTGTTGAGTAATGTTACTCTAATGATCCTTTGGAGGAATCCCACTTTGGCTGCTTGTATTTGCGATCATACTCTTTCAGTTATTACCCAGCATCCTTGGCCATGGATGAGGCTATGCTTGAAAACTGAACTGAAGGTTGTGAGTTTGACTTTTTCATTAATCTCTCCTCTTCTGAGGATTGAATACTGGGGTTGGCACATTACTGTGCCACCATCTGAAATTCTAGTATTTGGTTTAGCCTCCGGCATCCCATCGCTTGTGAATACAGCCCCAAGATACTTAAACTTCCTCACTTGTCTCAGTGAAGTTCTGCTAACATGTAGAGAGCACTAGGGTAACTTTCTTGAGAGGACCAATATGTCAGCCTTCACAACACTAATTCTCATGTTCCAAGTACAGAAAATGGCATTACAGTCAACATATATGTTTATTTTCTGTTTAACAAAATACTATGGTAATTAATGTAATATATGAATTGGTTTGTCCATCTGACATTTGTCAGCATCATACTCAATATATAGATGTTATAAAGGTGGTTGACACTCTCTACTAACTGTGTGTTATACATAATATACACATACTATTTATTTAACCATTATCCAAGGAAAAAAAGTCCCGCAAAAAACTGGATAGATATAAGCACTTTAGAAAACAGCACTGATATTGAGACGAACATTACAGAAGCTCTCTTCAGTCTAGGAAAGAAGTTGGAAATCAACAAGTAGCAGCCTTGTTTTGAGATTAAGAATATCCCTTAAGGTTTTTCAGGTGGCTACATCCATGCCTGTGCTTCAGAAACTTTTTCAAACCCAAGCTTTTCTTCATAGCTCCATAAACTTAACTTTGATTTTATGTATCAGCTCATAGGTTCACTACAATTGTCATCATCAGTGCTTTAACATTTGTTTTTCTTACTGCTATGTAGTGTTGCAGCAATTGGTTGACAATGCCATACCTCCTAAATCTTACACTATACAAGCACAAACTTATAGGGCAACGTTTATGTAGTTGCATGACCACAGGTCCAGGCATAGCTGTGTGGTTAAGAAGCTTGCTTTGCAGCCATGTGATTTCAGGTTTAGTTCAGGTATGTGGAACCTTGGGCAGGTGTCTTCTAGTAAAGCTGCAAGCTGACCTTGGTAATGAATTTGGTTGACAGAAACTGTGTGAAATTATGAAGATGGCGAGCTGGCAGAAACGTTAGCATGCCGGGCAAAATGCTTAGCGGTATTTCGTCTGCCGCTACGTTCTGAGTTCAAATTCTGCTGAGGTTGACTTTGCCTTTCATCCTTTCGGGGTCGATTAAATAAGTACTAGTTACGCACTGGGTTGATATAATCGACTTAATCCCTTTGTCTGTCCTTGTTTGTCCCCTCTGTGTGTAGCCCCTTGTGGGCAGTAAAGAAATAAGAATCTATGTGGGAGCTTATCATAAATTATATATATATATATATATATATATATATATATATATATATATATAATAATCCTTAAAAATGTTTTTGCTGTACACAAGAAGATTCATCCTCCACAGCAGAAGTGTTAAGGCTACATCCCCTCAGGAAGAGGATTGACCTGCAAGAGTCCTTTGTCAGTGCCACATAAGCACTCGTGCTGGTGCCATGTAAAAGCACTCATGCTGGTGGCACATTAGAAATACTCAGCACATACTATAAAGTGATTGCCAATAGAAAGGGCATCCATTTGTAGAAACCAAGGCAATTCAGACTGGAACCTGGTGCAGCTTCCCTGCTATTCAGCAAAAGAAATTGATAGAATAAGTGCCAGACTTGAAAGAAAGTAAGTACTAGGGTTAATTTGTGTGAATAAAACCCTATAAGGTGGTGCCACAGCATAGCTGCAGTCCAGTGACTGAAACAAATAAAAGATAGAAGTGCTAAAAAAAAAAAGAGATGGACACAATGAATGATATAATTTGTCTGAAGAAAGACTGGATAGTTATAACTGGAATGCTTTTGATCATAGGCTTGCTCAATCAGAGTTGGCTGGAGGTTAAACAATATAAACTACTAATAGTTAGGTGGATTTACTCATGTTGATTTTACATCATTTTATCAGTGAGTTCTAGCATCCAGAGATCTGATCGTGCCACTTCTTCTCCCTCATCATTTTGATAAGAAAACAATGAGAAATTAGTCTTGTGAGGTATTATTATTCTTTTCTACTTTAGGCACAAGGCCCGAAATTTTTGGGGAGGGGGCCAGTTGATTAGATCGATCCCAGTATTTAATTTGTCGACCATGGCGGAATTTGAACTCAGAATGTAAAGACAGACGAAATACTGCTAAGCATTTTACCTGGCATGCTAACGTTTCTTATTTCTTTATTGCCCACAAGGGGCTAAACATAGAGGGGACAAACAAGGACAGACAAAGGGATTAAGTTGATTACATTGATCCCAGTGCGTAACTGGTACTTAATTTATCGACCCCGAAAGTATGAAAGGCAAAGTCGACCTCGGCGGAATTGGAACTCAGAATGTAAAGACAGACGAAATACTGCTAAGCATTTCGTCCGGTATGCTAAAGTTTCTGCCAGCTTGCCAACTTCGTGCTGGTGCCATGTAAAAGCACTCATGCTGGTGGCACATTAGAAATACCCAGCACATACAGTAAAATGGTTGCCATTAGAAAGGGCATCCAGCTGTAGAAACCAAGGCAATTAAGACTGGAACCTGGTGCAGCTTCCCTGCTATTTGCTGCCTTGTGAGGTATTATTATTGTAAAGCTGGTGAGCTGGCAGGACTGTTAGGATGCCAAGCAAAATGCTTAGCAGTATTTTGTCCATCTTTACGTTCTGAGTTCAAATTCTGCCTAAGTTGACTTTGCCCTTCATCCTTTTGGGATCAAAAAATAAGTACCAATGAAACACTGGGGTTGATGTTATCGACTAGTCTCCTCCCCACAAATTTCAGGCCTTGTGCATATAGTAGAAAGGATTATCATTATTATTATAGAAATAAAGCATAACATAGTCTCTCTTATTATTCTTAAAAAAACCTATTCATTACTGTATCCAAAATATATTACCATCAAATTCTATTAATAAATTACCAATTCTCACCTTTTATTGCATATTTCTGTCACTTGAGTTAATTGTATGTGTGTTTGTGTGTTATGGCGCATGGCTAGTGGTTAGGGTGTTGGACTCAAGATTGTAAGATTGTGGTTTTGATTTCTGAACCTGACAATGTGTTGTGTTCTTGAGCAAAGCACTTCATTAGGCATTGCTCCAGTCCACTCAGCTGATGAAAATGAGAAAGCTTGCAATGGGCTGGTGTCCTGCCCAGGGAAGAATATATACACCAGAGAAACTGGGAAACTGGTTCTATGCTCTTTCCAGAGTAATGTGGACTAACCCATATATAAAGTTCCTGGCTTTAAGAGTATCATGAAAGACCTTCCAAGTTCTTTTACAGGGCATAGAAAAACTGAAAGACCACTGGAATAAGTGTGTGAATCTGAGAGGGGAATATGTTAAATAAAATCGTAATTAACTGATCCTCCTGAATTTTCTTTTACCCAAAGCTAGGAACTTTTCAGCACCCCCTTGTATATATGTATGTGTGTGTGTGTGTGTGTGTATATATATATATAGGTTATAAAATGAGATAGGGGTTGAAAATTCAACCCACCATGGGATAATATATATCCAATATACTGCCAGATAGGTACCCAACAAGATTAATACATAGATGTTAAAAATTGTCAAACAATCAGTTCATCTATTGTATTATATGGGTAAAGGTAATAATATTACCGTAAATTAATACTACAAAATTAGAGAATGGAGAAACATACTTAAATCAATAAAACATCAACTATCCGATGATACCCAATCAATACTTTAATACACCATTACATATGAGTAAAGGCATTATATAAAATGAGATATACAGTAATAGTAAAAAGATAAAGAGATATAAGTAAAAAATTTTCAAATATAATATGCAATTAAATCAAAACTGACAGCTGTTTCGGCAGTGAGGGCAGTCATACCTCATTTAACCTCTAAGCCATAAAGGCAGGTATAAATGAGGCATTAACAAGGATGCCCCACGGCCTCTTCAGAGAATTAAATTAACTTTGTTATAATTGTGAAAAATATAATATAACCATATACATATAAATATAAAAATATAAAAATGTAAAATATAAAAAATATAAAAACTTATACATCATAATGCTACACTTATATAATATAATACTTATTGGTACAATAAAGGAAGGTAAACAGAACAAAATAAAACAAAATATATATCAGTGTATATA
This sequence comes from Octopus sinensis, assembly GCF_006345805.1. Taxonomy (NCBI): domain Eukaryota; kingdom Metazoa; phylum Mollusca; class Cephalopoda; order Octopoda; family Octopodidae; genus Octopus; species Octopus sinensis. The sequence goes on along the minus strand of NC_042999.1, from coordinate 77,156,062 downwards.
CTAATATTAATAAGTACCGATATTATACATATTTGGCTAATAGTTTTTTTTAAAAAAAACTAACACATAGGGAGATGAAAAATAATAATTAAAACCATGGTTCAGTTCATAAAATTCTAAAGCTATGAAAGTTAATAAAAATTACTATTAATATTAATAATAATAATAATAATAAAAATAATAATAATAATAATAGATACAGTTAAGTTAGCACCAAGTCCATCCTTTCAAGATCGAAATAACTATCATAACTTTCATAGCTTTAGAATTTTATGAACTGAACCATGGTTTTAATTATTATTTTTCATCTCCCTATGTGTTAGTTTTTTTTAAAAAAACTATTAGCCAAATATGTATAATATCGGTACTTATTAATATTAGTATATACACTGATATATATTTTGTTTTATTTTGTTCTGTTTACCTTCCTTTATTGTACCAATAAGTATTATATTATATAAGTGTAGCATTATGATGTATAAGTTTTTATATTTTTTATATTTTACATTTTTATATTTTTATATTTATATGTATATGGTTATATTATATTTTTCACAATTATAACAAATTTAATTTAATTCTCTGAAGAGGCCGTGGGCATCCTTGTTAATGCCTCATTTATACCTGCCTTTATGGCTTAGAGGTTAAATGAGGTATGACTGCCCTCACTGCCGAAACAGCTGTCAGTTTTGATTTAATTGCATATTATATTTGAAAATTTTTTACTTATATCTCTTTATCTTTTTACTATTACTGTATATCTCATTTTATATAATGCCTTTACTCATATGTAATGGTGTATTAAAGTATTGATTGGGTATCATCGGATAGTTGATGTTTTATTGATTTAAGTATGTTTCTCCATTCTCTAATTTTGTAGTTATATATATATATATATATATATATACATACATTTATGTATTAAAGATATACTGACTGGATTGTCATGACTGGAATGTCTTTGTTTTATTTCATTGTGCACAGGTATGACTTTGTGGTTAAGGAATTCACTTTGCAATTATGTTGTCTCAGGCTCAGTCAGCCTTTGTGGCACATTTTTTCTACTACAGTCTCAGGTCAACCAGTGCCTAGTGAGTGGAATTGACAGTGAATCTGTATGGTAGCCTGTCATAGCTTTATTTATTCATTTTTGATTAGAAGTGCACAAAGTAGCATTGATTGAAACACAGGTGTGCACATTTGTGTATAACTCATTCATGCACACTTGGATGTGGAAAGACCTTTGCTGTTAGAAATTGTCTCAGGAGAAAAATTCTCCATATAAATTCTCTGCATAATGATGCAGAAATGCATGCTGATGACATTTTTCATAGCTTAGTAATGTGTTTTCGTATATATTGTCTATAAGGAAAATCTTCCTTTATAGATAATTTCTGCAGCAAGTGTCTTTCTATGTTTGAGTGAACATGAATGTGCTAAACATAACTGTACACATCTATATTTTAACCAGCACTGCTTCATGTGCCTTGAGTTAATTGTACTTTGTGCACATCAGTAAATGTACTATTTGCTGTTTAAATATAAGAACTGCTGTTCTTAGTGGGCTATGAGCAATAAATTAGGTGCCCATAGCTGATGAAACTTAATAACACAAAACCACATTTGTCCTTCAGTCCAATGATGTCATTCATATCCTAGCAGTCTTTCTTTCTTGGGGCAAATTCTGCACATAAGTGTACCTATGCACACACCTATGTTGTTTGCTTTTGCTTTTATTTTTCAATGCTAGCATGGAATAGACAAATGTATTATTGAAGCATTGATTCATAGCTGGATACCATTCTTGTCATTAACCCTTACTTGTTTTTCAAGTATGTGATATATTATTCCACACATCTTTGAAGGCTCAAAGCCAGTGAATAATTCAACAGGGTAAATCACCACCCAGGTCTTTGTGATTTTTGGAGAAGCATGAATGTAAATAAACACGCAAACACCCATATGTGCATGCACACACACATGCGTGCACGCACGCACACACACACACACAATGGGTTTCTTTCAGTTTCCATCTACCAAATCTACTCACAAGGCTTTGGTTGGCCCTGGACTATAGTGGAAAACACATGCCCAAGGCACCACACAGTGCGACTGAACTCAGAACAACTTGATAGGTCAACAAGTCTCTTAACTATACATCAAGACAGTGTGTGTGTGGTGTGTGTGTGTGTGTGTTGAGTGAGTGAGTGAATGTTGTCATTTTCACTTCTTTGCATGAGACTAAGCTGAAACAACAGTGTCATGTCATATTTGCATTCCTTGTGAGCAATACATCCCAAAGCTCAGTAGAATAAAAAAGTTCCTTGTTTGGAAAACAGTTAAGAGTTAGTAACAAGAAGAGCAAGTGGGTGTAAAATCTTGTCTCAAATATGTACATATCCAACCTATGCCAGCTTGGAAGATGACTCATAATGAATGAATGAAGAGAATAAATGATTCAAATTCAAATAATTAGCCAACAAATGAGTGCTTTATTTCTCAGGCAATGTTGGATATCCTTTTAGTATTAGTATAATACTGGTACTTATTTTATTGAGCTCAGCTTTAAAGACCAACACTTTTTTAACTTCTTATTTCACAAATTTTGTATATTTTTGTCCTAACATTCTGTTTTCTATTTTTACTGTTACAGGTGTATTGACCACCAGTTTGTATGTGGGCATGCTGCTTTGTAATAGGGGTTTCAATGTGGCTAGTTCTCCCATAGGGACCAGCTACATATACAGCATAGGTAAGACATAATCACATATATTTTATATTTAGTTAAAGTTAATTTATTTTCCTTCTCTCTCTCTTAGACTTATTTGACATTTCTAATATTTTTGACATTGTTAGTATCATTGTTATCATAATTTTCATCTATAGCTAATCGAAATTATTTCCCTTTTTATGCTGCTGCCATTATTATTATTGTCTTTAAGTTGGTGATATGGCATAATTGTTAGCATACTGGATGAAGTGCCTAGTGATATTTCACCTGTTGCTATGTTCTGAGTTCAAATTCTGCCAAGGTTGACTTTGCCTTTCATCCTTTCAGGATCAATAAATTAAGTACTGGTGAAATACTGGGGGCAATGTAACTGAGTCATCCCTTCCCCCAAAATGTTAAAATTTGAAACCATTATTATTATTGTCATGTTTTTCTAGGCTGTGTCTTGTTGGTTCTGTCTACCTTATTCAAAATTCTGTTGTTTGAATATGTGTATCCTTCAGTCAGCAATGCTTTAAGAATGAGAGCCCTTTACTTTTCTTATTTCAAATCCTTACATCCTTCAGATTTCAATAAATCATTGCCTAGTATAATACTGTTGTTAGTTAAATCAAATTCACCTTCCTCAATGCTTTGTGGGTCCATGCAAATTTAAAACTTCTATTGAGAATATAAGTCAGCATTAATCAGTATGAGTTTGATGGTTCCATGCTCCATCATTTGTAGTGTTCATGCCCAAAATATTTAACTTATCACAGATCCAGTCAACTTGTTTGCAAATAGATTACTGCATATCCATCAGGCATTTGCCGTATTCTGAACGCCTTACTTCCCTGGGTATGGATACTTTGAAACTCCGTCTGGCAGCTGACTTGGCAGACACCCATAAAATTATTAACCATCTTACTAACAATAACTCTGAGCACCTTTTCAAACTCCACCTGTCTAACACCTGTGGACGTGTTTACAAAGTCAGAAAACAGCATAGCTCCCATGATTTTCGGAAACATTTTTTCACGCTAAGAGTTGCTGAAGCATAGAACAAACTGCCGGCATCAGTTGTTAGTTGTCGGAGCACTGCATCCTTGAAAACTTCCATGCTTCCTGAGATTCGCCAACACTACACTTGATTTTCTCCCCTCCATACACGTGCAAGCATGTATCTGACTCATACACTGTTCGCTTTCCAGACATTTGTACATTACTGCATATGCTTTATACGCACTTTTGACAAATTGTGGTGCACCTGAGCACTGTATACAATAATTTCATTATTATTATATAAGTGCAAGTTACTGCTGTAAGGAGTGGAAATACTGGGTAACTAATAATTATTTTGTTACCTTGTACTAAGTTCAAGACCCACTATATGCCTGATGAAAGTGATGGGGAATCACTTAGTACTGAACTATAGTTTCCAATCTCCTTGATAAACTTTGCCATCGCATGAGGGTCTTTAATGATAATATAGAATAGTACATACAATGTTAAGCTTATCATTCACAAGTTGTGAAATATTTTCAGCTTCCTCTAGAGATAACCAAAAAGAGGATTATAAAAAGTTATGGATTATATTTAAATATTTTGTAATTGTAATAATACATTGCTTAGTAGACTTTTTACATTAACCCTTTAGCATTGAAATTACTCTGTCAAATGTAGTACTTATTGATTCACATTGTTTTGAATTAATCATGCATTATCTCATAACTTGGAGATTTCAATGATATAATTGTGTATTTTTAGAATGACATTGTAGGGTAGGTTTGATAGGCTGGATATGGCCAGTTTGAACATAAAAGAAGAAAAGTATTTGATCCTGATATGGCCAGTATAAATGCGAAAGAGTTGAGGAATTTAAGAGTGTTTATGAAAGCATTTTGTATAGAAGATGTCCTTTTTTAATTTAATTTTTTGATTTCAAGTGTTTAGATCTAAAATAATGACATAACACATTGGGATGCTGGAACACAGTTGAAGATATCTTTAACTGGTAAAACGCTAAAGAAACTAAAATAATTTCACTGTGCTTTGAAACATTTTGATCACAAATTCCTCTTCACACCACTTGTAAGAGTAAACTTTACTTTCCATTATTTCTGTTTTCTGTCTGGTATATTGGGCTTTTAAGAGTTAAGTTTCTTTGCATGTGGTATAAGTGTCAGCACCACTGATGAGATAGATAATGTTGATTTTTCTTTTTTTTTTTGTATCCTATCAACTTGATCAGCAATAAATATCTTCTTTTAGAGTCAATGAGGAACCTCATAGTCACTTAATCAGCTAGAAACAACAACCAAATCTCACTGAAACCATACATAACAGTGTTAAAAACTAAGACGATAATGTTGATATAGTCCTGCATGTAGTATACTTTTTGATTTTTCTTGTTTAATTTGTGGTGTTAATGTTTATTTACCAGTACTCTTTTTGCTTTTTCTCTACAGCCATGTTGATGAGATCCCTTAAGAGTAAAATAGGAAAATAATGATTGTTCGAGTGTATGATGGCAACATGTAGAAAGAGAGAAGTGACTGATGTTAGACACAGTGTGGGTTACTTGCCATCTCTGTTCACTGTTGAGAAAACTCAGCTGAGCTCAAAAGAGCGTGTCAACAGAGCAGACACTACAGAATTGATTAGTTACTCATCAGTAATCATGCCACCAGCTTTTGCTGATTATCGAGTTGGCCTGGCCAATGAAGATGAAGATGATAAACATGCTGACTGCCACCAAGACCCACTGGCTCCTCATCAGCAAAGCAACTCTATTCAGTCCCACTTAGTGGAGGTCAGTCATAATCAAGTACCCTCGACAACTGCCACATTGTTTACTGCTGCTCATCACACATCCTCACCATCTCCTGCTCATGCCATTATAGGCATTGACCATTTAGCTAGTCATGAAATGTCCAGTGGTTTGCTGAGGACAGACAGTTCTTGCAGTGATCTGGATGTTACCACTATTAATGACCGAGATTTCACGGATAACAAAAGTAAGTAAATTTTTCTTTATAATTCATTATTCATTACATTTTCTACATGTGGTTTGAAAGCTGTGCACTCAGAGTGGTATTCCACAGACTTAATAGTTAAGCATTCACATTGCCTAATTGTCCTCATGCTACCTCTGTGAAAGATAGATACCATGGTTGCTCTATCACTGTTTAATTGATATATTAGGAAGTTTATACCAGTTGTAAAAATAGTATTTCTTCATCTCTATAATGGGTTGAAATGAGATTGTATTTCATTTACATTTTTTTCAAAAATATTGGGTATGCTAGTGGAATGAAATGAAAGTAGCAATTGAAATCAAGTTGTAGGTATGACTCAGCAAGGGCTTATCTTTAGATTACTATCATTGCTACAGGAATTAATTACTATTGACAACAATGTTATTGATCCATTTTAGCATTCATAATACCAATAGTTTACTGATAGAAAAGGTGACTTTTCTTTCTGTGCATTGTTCTGTTTATATATGAATGATGAAATAAGAAAAGAAAATACATGGCTTTCTGTAAGATTTGAAGTAGATGGTGATGGTGGGTTGGTATCTTTGTCCTGTAAGTAAGCTGACAATAAGGTGAGGTATGGTGGCATGTTTGAAGAAATAGAAATATTTATATTGGCTGGATATGGACAATTTCAATACTGAAGTTTTGAATTTGGGTTATTTATTTTTCATTTTCTTTGGCCAGACAAATTGACCCTTTAAAAATTAATCATGTATTTTCTCATAACCTTGAGATTTTGATGATGTGATTGTTTATTTTTAGAATGACATTGTAGAGTAGGTGTGAGAGTCTGGATCTGACCAGTTTCAAAATAAAACTGTAAATCTATATCCTTTATTGATTAGATGTATTACTTATCCAAATTTTGAAGATAACTAGATTAATCCTATAGCATTGGGGTTATTCTATCAAATGCAATGCTTATTTATGTACATTGTTCTGAATTATCATGCATTAACTTGTAGACCTTGTAGATTTCAATGATATGATTGTTTACATTTTATAAGGACATTGTAGGAGAGGCCAGATCTGGCTGGTTTGAACATAAAACAGGTAGAATATTTTGGCTGGATATGACCAGTTTAAATGTTAAAGGGTTAACTAAGATAGCAAGTCATGGCTAAACTGAAGTACCTGGTTCTGGATTGTGAAACTTTTAAAATAGCCTGGTTAGAGTTTTGGGTTGGAAGCTTTTGGCTGATTGTACAAGTTTACAAACCATTCTTCTGATTCTGTTTTCTGCCATAGTGGACAAGATAATTACCATTGGGATTGGTGGTCATAATTGCTGATTGGTTTGATATTGATCAATAGGATAAAATTTATCTCCGTCTCATAATGGTTTAAGTCCAGCCTATGGCTTGAAAAGTAACTGAACAATAAGTTTTGATCATTTGTGAATTTAGAAGCAAGACATAGTTTTCAGTGGTTGATTAGATGAGTCGGGAGCACATACAAAGCTATTGAAATGGTATAGTTCTTTGGACAAGGTACTGAACTCTTCCTGATTATTCCCCTACACTGATAGAAGAATAGTGATAAAGGAATATTTCCTTCTGGTATGTGTATAGATTTTAAGTGTTGATTCAGTTATATGTGGCTGTGGTCTTCTTCTTCATCATCATCATCGTTTAACGTCCACTTTCCATGCTAGCATGGGTTGGACGGTTTTGACTGAGGGCTGGTGAACCAGATGGCTGCACCAGGCTCCAATCTTGATCTGGCAGAGTTTCTATAGCTGGATGCCCTTCCTAACGCCAACCACTCCAAGAGTGTAGTGGGTGCTTTTTACGTGCCCAGCATGTTGTGTCAGTCATCATCATTGTTGTTGTCATTATCATCTACATCCATTTTGTTCGATCGAGCCAACTAGAATTCAGCCTCTATGTGGTTGCTCAACTTGCTTGAACTAGCAACCAAATCTCCCTCAAATCACCATCTACTGTCTAAAAATGGAAGAACACAGATAACGGGGTTCTAAATTTACACAAAAAATGGGAATAGTCATGGCTGGAAAGCTTTTGATCATAGGCCTGTTTATTAAGGGTCAACATGGGGATAAATAACAATTTCACTCAGTCTTTAAATTGAATACTTTTGGATCAGCTTATTTCTTTCTAAACCATGCTAGCATGGAAGGTAGACATTAAATGATGATGATAATGATACTTCAGTTTCTCTACATTTATTTCCATTGTTTCATTATCAACCCTAACCCTAACCCTAACCCTAACCCTAACATATATATATCATCATCATCATCATCATCATCGTTTAACATCCGTTTTCCATGCTAGCATGGGTTGGATGATTTGACTGAGGGCTGGTGAACCAGATGGCTGCATCAGGCTCCAATCTTGATCTGACAGAGTTTCTACAGCTGGATGCCCTTCCTAACGCCAACCGCTCCGAGAGTGTAGTGGATGTATATATATATATATATATATATATATATATAATATATATATATATTATATATATACACAGTGGCAGACTGTGTCTAAAGATATTGGTTGCCCACCTACAACTACAATGCTATAATTTAATTTTTATAACAAATAAATAAATTTTTTTAAAAATCCATAAGCGGAAACAAAAAGGTGCAATTTATGCATATTTTTCAATAATTACAATGTACATGTATTGTACATATTACTGGCAGTATACAGTAATACCAATTGTAAATTCAGATTGAATTTTTAAATAAATACTTTGATGAATATATAGTATGCTGTTTATTTTGGATGTGTACTGTTATTTTGATAATGTTTAACCAAACTGAAAATAAAGACCAATAAGTCTATAAATCAATTTCATTATTTTTAATGATGACTTTTTACTGTCAAAGAAATAGCTATATTTTCTTATGAAAATCACGGCATTGTAGCCAATACCACGTATTCATACGTATACATCATTTGTTTGTTTGCTCTTTACGAAAGAGATTTCTTTCAAACAACCTGTTCATATATTGTTTTTAATTAAATGTACATATGCCAAGAATCCTATCACTACTGCTTCAATTGCTCCAGCCTATCTAAAAAATAAAGGATAAATTTACATGATTTTGATTTCTTCAATTTTTAGTATTTTACTTTCTTCTATTATTCTTTTTCCCTGCTCTTGCCATTACTTTTTTTTTTATAAAACCCTTATAACATTTTCAAAATAGCAGTATATATTACACATGTACCACTTTCTTAAAGTTTTAAATAATTAGTGGATATTTTAAAATAGCTTACTTGTACTGCACACTTTACACATTAACAGATAGATCAAATGTACAAAACTTGTATTACAATCCTCTATATTAAGAGCAATCATTTGAGTTCACTAAATGATTGTGTGAATGTATTAATAATTGCTTCTGAATCCAATTCATCTTACAATTCATTTTCAGTGGCTAGCAACTTGTATGCTTCCAAGTTCTCCTCAGACAGTGAACTTCTTATCTTTGTCTTTATGATCTTTAGCTTTGAAAATGTACTCTTACATTGGACTTAGGTAACTGATAGTGTGCAGATGATTTTATAAAGTTTATAAAGGTTATTATATGCCTTGTCATGAAGTCTGTTGGATACCAGAATTTTTAGTATACACAGTGGGTAAGTACTGCAAATTTTACAGTTGTTGCAACTGGAACCCATATTCTCACCATTGTTAAACAATAGTTTTAATAAATCAAAATTTGAAGCAAAAGAAGACAATTCCAATATTATTTGATCTTTGCTGATTTGTGGAAACAACTTAATAATACCTTCTAGTGCTTCAACTTCAAGGCCCTTCTCTGTGATAGTTTTAAACTTAGCTGGATTCAAGCAGGATAAATCTTCATACAACTGTTTGTGCTGTACAAATTTTGATTCTAGTGACTTGATAATGCAATCCATTATTAGGTTTAACACATTTACTCAAAAAATCAGCTAGAGAATCTGAGAAACTTTCTTTGTCATTAACCAGCTCATCTGCCATTCTTTTCTTCTTCCTCTGCCTTTTAACTGGCAACACTGTTTCCCAAGCGTCAATTTCCAATGTTTGATTTTCATCCATATTCATCTGTGAAATTCCAAAGCCTTGCTGTGAACAGTATCAAATGTTCTTGTCTGTTCCTTCAACTTTGTTGTAGCTGAATCTACTAAACCCCATGCAGTTAACATATCTAACCCACTTGTCTGTAGATAACTTGATAACAGGGCTATAGTTTCAAATATATACAAGTATGTCTGTAGGTGCGGGCATGGCTGTGTGGCTGAAGCTTGCTTCCCAGCTACATGGTTTTGGGTTCAGTCCCACTGCATGGCACTTTAGGCAAGTGTCTTCTGCTATAGTCCCAGGCCAACCAAAGCTTTGTGATTGAATTTGGTAGGTGGAAGTTACTGCCGTGTGTGTATATATGTGTGTAGGTGCTTGTGCCTCTCCGAGAGAGAGAGAGGGGTGATGATGATATGTAATTGCTGTCAATATGGTTTCAAACTTTAGAAGACTTCGAAGTAAAATATTCATGTTTTGTTTTGGCATCAAACTAGTCTGAATCTTGTATCATTGATAAGCATGTCAATAGATTTACAAAAGTACTGACATTGGCATCATCAAAACGTTCCAATATAGTTGTTGCTGTGTTGGATTTTCTTGTCCATCTGGTCTCACCAATTAGCTTCAGTTGTTTCATTTTTTCTTGTCCTAGATATTTTCCAACAACTTCTATCCATACAGCCATTCTCTTATATGATATTTTCACAAAAGTTGCTAAATTCTGGAGCAAATTGAAAAAAGAAACTTTAGGTACACAACATTTTGTTGTCTCAGTTATCACCAAATTCAAGACATGGGCACAGCATCATATATGAACATGTTGATCTGCCACAGCAGCAATTTTACTTTGTAAACCATTATGCTGCCCATGGTAGCTTGCAGTGCCATCTGTAGTATCAGATAAACATTTTTTGGGGTCAATTCTAAGATGCCATAACATTTCAGTCAATAGGTCAAAAAGTCCCTGTCCAGTACCATCATTACTTGGCATAACTGAAAGTAGTCACTTGCTGATAACACCTTTAAGCACATACCGAATAATAATGCTAAACTGATTGATGGATGAATTATCTTGTTGAATCAACTTGAATAGAATAATATATTGCTTGGGAAACTTCATGACCAATTCTTTCTTGTATCATATTCTTCATAATTTGGATTAATATATTGATAGTTGTTTTACTCAGGTATGTAACAAGTCCACCATGGCCATTACTTCAAGCCTTTCCTTGTGGTTCTAATCATTTGAGTCTTTGTTTGGACTTATTTTGCACTGCAGAAACGTGAACTGCCATAATGGTATCATATTTTGCCATCAACTTCACTGTAGCTAAAACATTGCCATGATTCAGAACCTCATTATCCAGAGTGTAGGCTGATTCGTTTCTGTGACCTCGAAAAGGAAGTGTTTGCTTGTTTAACATCTTTATGATGTCTATAATCCTCATGACAATACTTCTCTGCTTCAATACTTCTTTCCTTTTAATTAATGATGCTGCCAAAAGATTTTCTATGGTGCCATCATTAACCACACTGATATATTGCTGAGCATTTCTAACATGTGTTGTTGTTGATTTGTGTAAAGCCAAGCTCTGGCTAATATGACTGTAGTCACTAAAACCACATACAAAGGGTGAAGATTACAAGTGTTGGAAGACTCAAAGGCTATGCAGTATGAACATTATAAGTATATATTTTCTTTGTTATATGTTAGCCATTTTCTTAGGATTGAACCATTCGTAATTTTCCTCTCATACAGATGAGCATGAAATGGTAGATCATCAAGTGGCTGAAATAGATGTTCAACAAAAAAACTGTTTCAGAATTGCTTGTGATTGATATTGGAAGAATCCAGTAGTTGATCTTTCATTTTCTTGTGTAGATTCAGTTACAGGACGTGCTTCAGAAACCAAGTCATTTATGCTTGAAATAATATCTGATTCCCTGTCACTAGATGAAGCTATGTCCTCAGACGTTGCAACTACAGGTAGTACAGATACTGGAACAATGGAGCTAGAAATAGTACTGGAACTGGGTTGATTTGGAAAGGATGCACTTGTATTTCTCTCTACATTCAAAGTAACTCTTCCTTGTTCTTGCAATTCACATGTCACTGCATCATCACCATGAGTATTGTTTCTTGCTTCTTGGTTATTTGTTGCAGAACTGGACATTGGTGTGGATGGTGGTTGTGGTATTATAAAATCTGTAATACATCTGCACCACTTGGCTGTTTCCTGCCTGTCTGCTTCTTGTTGCTCTTTGCATTTCAGTGAACCACATGTATGCATTTTCTTTTCCATGCTGTTAGGGGTAATATTCCAGATATTAAAATTTAAAACTTAATTAAAAATACCTCTCATTGGAAAAAATGAACATATACAATTTTCTATACATAAATACAAATACATTATTAGGATTACTAGGATAAATATACTTGGATTATGTATTTTTAAAATAATATTTTAGTTACTGTTTAACCATGCTGGTTGAATGGTTGATATAACTTAAAACCAGATAAATAGTATTATTCACCTTCACAACTATATATTATCACTTTTTATGCAGGAGATAAAAAACAAAATTTGGAACATTATCTACTGAGATATTTTTACCTTCAAGAAATGGTTTGACAACCATTAAAATGAAATATTGTAACCTTTTTGTGTCTTTATTATTTCTGCTCTATATACTTTCAATGTCTGAATTTGTAGATAAACAATGAAAATCAATATATTTACGCATCATGCAGTTAAAGAGAAGAAATTGAGGTGGAGTTTCAGATCAGGATCCCCATATAAGTTTAATTTTCTCCGTTTTGATGGGGATTTTTCCAATTTCATTTTCCACTCAGGTCTTCATGGTGATGTGGTGGTGGTGGTGGTAGACTTTTTATGAAAAATGTTATTGAAAATTTATGATTTTTTTTTTCATCTCAGCCCCTTCCTCTTGGCTGATATTGGCCAGGGTTTATTTTTTTTGGCACTATGCACTTAATAACCACAAGAGAAGCCTTTTTGGTAAAAAAAAAAAATTGTAAATAAAGGCAAAAGAAGGAAAGAAAAAAATTTTAATTTAATGAAAAGCATTTGAAGATATATGCAATAATTCAAAAGCCAAAGAAGAAATGTTTTTAACTGTTGTGAGATGTAATTTTATAACTACAGCTAAGTTCAAAATTTACATTTTAGAACATTTCTTGTTTGTTCGTAAAGACCAGTTTTCGCAGTCTCAGAGAAATAATGAAGTATACAAGTGTCAATATACATATGGTCCTGCGTGTGTGTGGTGTGTGCCTTTAATTCCAGGGTCATTTGTTCAGTCATGCATTGAAAAAACAAATTTCAGTTTCTGTCTACCAAATCCACCCAAGGCTTTGTTCAGCTATAGTAGAAGACACTAGCTGAAGGTGCCTTGCAGTGGGACTGAAACCTGAACCAGGTGGTTGGAAAGCACACCAATATAAGCATGGCCATGCCTGTGCCTATATTGATGGCAATTTTTGGTATTCATTTGATAATAATTATAATATAATATAATTGTTTTGCATTTTAGGTTGTGTTCCTGATACTCTTGGTGCTGAAACTGTTGTAGAAACCAGCTCACTTGATGGCAACAAATTACTTAGTGCTGCCCTTGCGTCAAAACGTCTGACTCAAGTGGACAACTGTTCAAAGGGAACTATTGACTCCAGCTACTTGATGTTAGATGATGATAGCAAAGTTGGTAATAAAGTTATCCAGGCTGAAGATTTGGTGGAAATTCTAGAAACCCAGACCTTGCAAGCGTTTCTAGCACAAAGGGATTCTGGCATCTCATCTCACCCCATTGCTCCAGAGAGGTAGGTCATATGAAATGCACTTCCATAATGCTTTTTATCTTAATCATTTTATAGTGGCAAACACCATAGCACTAGTAGCAATCTAAGTATATGACATTGATTTAATTTTTGGATATAGCTATTTCAGTTATTCCACTATTGCCCCTGGGAAGACATATATGTCATAAGACCTATTTACTTATCCATGGGCCAACAATGGAGTCTATATATGTTAACTTGGCTTACTAGAAATAGTAGCCAAACTTTTGTAAGGTAACATTCTACTGTCTTAAAAATTGATACATTGGATAATGTAGTTCTAAATACACCAAAAGAATGAAAGGCAAAGTTAACCTTGGTGAAATTTGAACTCAGTATTACTATAACAATAATAATTTCTTTGACAAATGCACTTAAATTTTGAGGGATGAAACTGCCTTTTAAATTGGTCTTTGTATATGAAAGGCTAAGTAAGTCTCCATGAGATTTGAATTAAGAAAGAAAATAAATGCAAGTAAACAGTACAAGACATCTAGTTAAGCTCTTTAATATTTTTACCCATCCACTGTTCTGTATGGCAGGGGTTCCCAACTATCAAGCCACAGGCTAGTACTGGGCTGTGGATCATTTGGTACCAGGCTACACAGAAATAATAAATTGTAAAATTTTATGTCTATTTTATTGACTATTGCAATCTTCTGGGTGTTTTTGCATTTTATATGTATTATTTATACAATATATATGTATTTATTGTATTTTGTTATGCACATGATCCTCTGGTCAATGACAAAATTGTCTTGCATGAAACCAGTTCATGATGCAAAAATTGGTTTGGTGGATCTGCTATAAGGCATCCAATTGGGTACTAGAAGGCCATTTCTATCCCTCAACTTTTCTATAAGGTATCCAGTTAAGTACTCTAACATTTTTATCATTTTACTATCCCAATAGTAACATTTATCATATTTGTTACATAGGCACGAAGCCTCACATTTTGTGGGTGGGTCTGTTAAATAAATTGACTTCAGTACTTGACTAGTACTTATTGTTCCTCAAAGAATGAAAGGCAAACTTAACTCTGGTGGGATTTGAATTCTGAATGTAAAGGGATGAAACTAAATCCCACAGACATTTTGTCATATGTTTTATTACCTCTGCCATATCATCATACTAATAATGATAGTTGTAAGCATTGGCATGAGGCCATAAGTATTCTAGCCTAATACTTGAGTTGCGTTTATGTTACTGAGGCTCAGAAGGATGGATTGCAAATTTGACTATAACAGAATTTGGACTGAGAACAGTTTGTGAAGGTAGTGGCTGCTAATAAGAACTGAAGTATATCAACTCATCCAAATATAGAAAGCAAACATAAAATTGATGATGATGATGATGATTTAATATATCAACAAAGCCACAAATTTTGGAGGAAGTGTGCATTTGATTCATCAATCCTGAAAGGATGAAAAGCAAAGACAACCTGGATGCAAGTTAAATTCAGAATATAAAGAGATGTAACTAAGTATCACAAGGTATTCTTTTTTTGTCTGGTGCTCTGTCACTTCTATCACCCACTGTGTCTAACATCTGGCAATAATTTAGAATTTGTCATATTCTTATAAAGAGAATAGTCATAATAGAAATGCAGTAGATCATGACTGAAACACCTTTTAATAAAATCAGATTTGAACTTAAACAAAAGAAAGTAGATATCAAGTGTAAAATATGTAATTTGAAAACAAATTCAATTAGTATTATCATAAAAATTTCAAACATTATTTCTATTTTAGAAGTTTGGCTTGAATTCAGATTACTCAGTTTCAATCATCATCATCATCATCATCATATGTCCACCTTTCTATGCTTGCATTGGTCAGATGGAATTTGTTGAGGCAGATTTTCTGTGCCATCCTTGTCACCAACCCTCACTTGTTTGCAAACTAGTTAATATTTCCCATGACCAGATGTGTTTTTCTGCAGAAGCACAGAAGTGAATAACGTTGCTTGTGTAACAGTGATGCTCATTTACCACCATCATGTGAATTTAAGGACAAGGGTTCTCATAGACACACACGTCTGTATATATACACACACATATAAGATAGGCTTCTTTCAGTTTCCATCTACCAAATCCATTCACAAGGTTTTGATTGGCCTGGGGCTATAATAAAAGTTGTTTGCTCACAACGCAGCACAATGGGACTGAACTCAAGACTACATGGTTGAGAAGTAAGCTTCTTAATCACACAGCCACACCTGTGCCTAACATCTAACAACAATATATAAAGAAAAAAATTGTCTTATTTTTCATTCAAGTTTTGGTTTTGATTGTCAGTAAATTCTTAAGTTCCAATTTAAAGAATAATTTTGTTATTTTGTCATTGTCCTTACAGAAATATTGATCCTTGTGTTGGAGGTGGCCACCCTATGACCAAAGGAATGTCAATTGTATATGTTGGTGATGGTGGCATGCAACTAGTACCAGCCGATACCATGGAAGAAAATAACGTGCTATCAAAAGATATGATGAAACGCGAACGTGACAAAATCAAGAAACGTGAACAGAGAGCGAATCCGATGTACAGGTAAGGTAGACCACTCTGTTGGCAACGTTTTGTGGTTCAAACTTAATGTTCTCATTGTTATTTCCCTTCTCTTAAAACAATTTCTATTTAGAGGTACAATGTAGATGTAGGGAATTAGTATAACATTCGTGCTTTTATCAACGTTGATAGCAATAATCTCTCTATATATAAACGGCAAAATGTCTGTGTGTGTGTGTGTCCTTTATACAAATCCACAATTTTTCAGTTAGAGGCTCACACTTTCTATGATCATTCAAAACCGTCCAAGGGTGGTCGTGCACATCTTTACATTTCGCCAGTCACCCCGCAAAGCCATTAAAAAATCAATAGAAGTGACTTTTTTGTGAATTTTCTATCCAAAACCCAATCAAAATGCCCGAAAATTGATATGCCAGCTAGCTGTATGTGATTGGTCGGAGATTTGGACAGTACCCACGTATATGTGCGCACGCACGCAGCTGTATATGAATGCACTAACACTATGACCCGGCAACGCCAGGTCATAGTGATAGTAGCTTATAAGAATTTTCTTATTTACTAACAATGTCATGTTACTGAAGACTTCATCTTTTAGAATTGCTTCTGTCTCATTCTGCAATATTTATTTTGTTAATTTCAGTAACTCACAATCTGTTAATTCCATCAACTATAGTTAGGTCTCAGTTGAAAACAACCTTTTCCTTCATAATATGAAGCATGGAAAAGTGGATGTTAAAACGATGATGATAATGAATTTTTCTTCAGCTGTTTATAAATAGCAATTTATCTGCATGTTCTCTCTTTCCTTGTTCTTCCCTCTTGCTGGGTAACCATGTATCTCCTCTACAGCAGCACTCCTGTTTTTGCCCTCATTCTTGATCACTGTCTCTCCCTCCTTCTCTTGCTAGGTAACCATGTATCTCCTTTACAGCAGCATACCTATTCCTGTCCTTTTTCTTGTTAACTCTTTCTCCCACCATCTCTCTCAGGTAACCATGTATCTCCTCTGCAGCAGCACACCTGTTTCTGTCCTCATTCTTGATCACTCTCTCTTCTTTTCTTGCTCTCCCCTCCTGCTAGGTAATCATATATCTCCTTTACAGCAGCACACCTGTTTCTCTCCCCTTTCTTGTTAACCCTCTCTTTCTCTAGTTGGATAACCATGTACCTCCTCTACAGCAAGACATGTTTCTGTCTTTCTGTCACACTCTAACCTTCCATCATCTGGCACAAGATCACATCCTCCTATGCCTCCTCCCCTCTCAAAAATTCCTTGTCTTGCAAAGTTACTTGGTGACCCTGCCAGTGCAGGTGCTACTTAAAAAAGCATCCAATCCACACTGTAAGTGGTTGGCATTTGGAAGGGCATCCATCTGGAAAAACCATGTCAAAACTGACCTCACCTGTGCTGGTGCCACGTACAAAGCACTCAATCCACTCTGCAGAGTGGTTGGTGTTAGGAAGGGCATCCAGCTTAAAAAAACATGTCAAAACAGACATAAAAGTATGGTGCAGGCTTCTGCCTGGCCAGCTCCTGTCAAGCCATCCAACCCATGCCAACATGGAAGGAGGACATTAAACAATGATAATAATGATTTATCCTAATGTTGTTTAGCTCTCACTCAGCTCCGATTCTTCAAAACTACAATTGAAGGCATTCCAGTTGTGACCGTACCTGTCTTTTTTTCAAGCATAGTATAACTAGGACTACATTACTGTCTGTCTTCTTCTTTTAGATGATGGGCTGTAATTTGAAGGTGATTTGTTTGTTATTTCTGGCAGGTCAAGACACCATATAGAGGCTTACTTTCCCTATATTAATCTCATCTATGAAGCATTACTTACTTTCTAACATCTGACAGTGCAAGTATGTTCTACTGTAACTGGTTTATGAATTCTTATTTTATCACAGCTTTACCTGATTATTTTCACCCCTTTCTTCAACTCGTGAGTAGTCATGTAGCTCCTTTACAAAAAGAGCCTGCTCTATCCCCTTTGCTTATACTTTAAAATCTCATCCATCCCCTAGCTTAAAGCTAACCTCCACTTCCATGAGGTTCATAGCCATGTGAGCTGAATGGTGACTTCACTAGTGCTGGTAGCACAAATGAGAGCACTCTGTACATGCTATAAAGTGGTTGCATTGGAAAGGGCATTCAGCCATAGAAACCATGCCAAAGCAGACACTAGAACTTGATGTAGTCCTTAAACCACTTGAAACTATCCAACTCACACCAGCATGGAACATGTATATTAGATGATGATGGTGATGATTTCATTTTTTGGACCTATTTGTTTGTTTATCAATAAGGAAGTTCTGTTGCAAGAAATAGTGTTGTTATTCTGTGGTGCCATGGTTAATGTCGTGACAGTGCTTATCCTTGTTGAAGTTATTTTGGTTCATCAACCCTGAATGCTAAAAATCTGTAGTTTTGAATGTCTTGGACTACATTCTTCGATTCTTTTATTTGTTCCAGTCATCTGACTGTGGCCATGCTGGAGCACCACCTTTAGTCAAACGAATTGACCCCAGAACTTATTCTTTGTAAGCCTATTTCTGTCAGTCCCTTTTGCCAGACTGCTAAGTTACAGGGATGTAAACACACCAGCATTGGTTGTCAAGCGATGGTGGGGGAACAAACACGGACACACACAAATATATATATATATATATATATATATATATATATATATATATTTTATGACAGGCTTCTTTCAGTTTCTATCTACCAAATCTACTCACAAGGCTTTGGTTGGCCCGAGACTATGGTAGAAGACACTTGCCCAAGGTGCCATGCAGTGGGACTGAACCGAGAACCATGTGGTTGGTAAGCAAGCTACTTACCACAGAGCCACGCATAATGTTATGGTGTCATTTGAGAGAAATTGGACTGCTATTATTAGCAGGGTGGGTGACAGAATAGAAGTTTCCTCATTGAGTCAGCTTCATTAAGGTTGCTGTTCTTGTACTTGTTGAAGGTGTTAGGATCTTGAGGATTCTTTGTAGTTGTTACTGCTGAGTAGTCCTTGTAAGATTTGTCACGATAGATTTACGATATGTGACCCTCTGATTTTACTATATTTTGATATATTACTGTCTTAAGGCCTGAATTTTGTTATAAAGCTGGAGTTAGCCTTGAGTCATCACTGGTTTACAGCCAACTAATATAAAGCATTAGCTAGAAGGCTAAAACCTAGTTTTGTAACAGTTATACCCTGTAGTGTAACTGCTAATGTGATTCATTGCGTGGCAAGCAGTAGATATGTGGTTTGAGTCCCTTCAGTGACTCTCTTATTCCTTTCAGTTTCAAATGGGTACTTATGATGTTTAATATTATTTCTCAAGTTCATTTAAAATGAATTAAATTACGTTTTGTGTTTATTTTATTTATTTATTCAATTAATTTATTTTTAGAGCAAAAGAAAAGGAGAAGGCCAAGGCAAGGATGCGCATGATGAGAGCTGATCCCAACTACAGAGAACGTGAAAGACGTCGGGATAGGATCCGAAGAAAAATCTCTCGTCAACAGAATAATGAACTGCGCCAAAAAGAAAAAGACCGAGATAAAGAATATAAACGACTTCATCGGAATTTGCCGTTAAACAGTGTGATGAATGAGGTTGAAATTGGTACCAATGAAGATAGTATGGCTGGAAGCAGTATAGGAACAAGAATTGGTTCTGGTGGTGCAAAGACCGTATTAGAATTACATCCTGAACATTTTGCTCTACGACACTCAATGTTATCTGATACGGGCTTAGGCTCGACAGATAGTAATAGCATAGATGATGGGGACAGAGTAGGTGGCCATCTTTCTGAAATTGGGGGTTTAGTCCCACAGCTTAACTGTGTAACACTTGAAGGGGCTCGTGCTGAAGCTGTGCTTGCTTGTCCTGTCACTTTACAATACACATTAAATACAGATCAACGCCTCTTGACGTGAAGATAATGCTGCAGATGTGAATGACACCTTCAGTTTTCCACCTATTGCTAGGCCCTTCATTTTATTTATTTTTATCCCCACATTAGATGTTTATATGGGGTAACAACTACGGTGCAACTCGTCTTGATTGATGGTAGTGGCGATAAATTGACTGTACACTGACATAAACACACTTGTGCCTGGGACACATGTGTCTTTTTCCTTCTCCCATGGCTTTATGAAGCTGAACAATGGCTAATATTACTATATGGATTAATCACACCAGTGTTGATCTAACCTGGATGAATGTTATGTATTTATGTAGATGTGTGTGTGTATGTATAAAAAGAGAGAGCGCGAGATCAGTGTGTCTTACTGTGTGTGTGTATATATATATATAGCCATACATATACACACATGCAAGTATGTATGTGTGTGAATTTTCATTTATATATGAAGTTTGGAGCAGTACAACTATTTGTTCAGTTAAATTGTGCATTATAAGAATCAGTGCTTGAATTGTTAACAAAAAGAAAAAAGAAAAAAAGAAAAAGTAAAGAATTATGTCCTGCTGTCTTACTTTCTGCTTGCTGGCTCTTCATCTCCTGTTGAGGCTCATATACTTTATATCAAACACAGCTTTTATTATATTTGTTTTGCTGTTTAACTTAACACAAAGTTAATCATTAGTTTTGCTTTGTGTTTGTGGCTGTGTTTTTTTTTTATTTTGTTCGTGTCTGCTTTGATCTTGCAAACAAAAATCAAAATGGTAAAAAAATATATAACAAAACAAAACAGGATTTTACTGCACAAATTTCAGATTAGAACACAAACCAAGAATTAATCTTATTTGTTTGCATCAATTTCATCTGTACATCATTTGGTTTGTTTTTTATTCATCAATTCTAAAATAGGCAGTTTATCAAATCATATGGCTTTTTAAAACAAATTTTTGTTCAAGACCTCTCAGTTAGTTGTCCAAATGATGATCTAACATGGCCTTTTTTCTATTTTTTTTAAAAATATATTTTTAGTCTGACAAATTGTGCAAAGTTTCTCTGAGGCGTTATTCATTTTACCAAGATCAGTAGAGAATAAACAGATTGTTGTTGGTTACTGTTGTTGTTGTGTTTAAAAAGCAGTCAAATTAATTTAGTGTCTATTTTGCTAATATCTCCTAGATGATCATCTACACAAGGCTCCCAAAGCTATTCCTTATCTCTACTTAGATTTTGTGGATAAGTAACTAATATTACTATACTGGTGAACATATCATCGTTTAATGTCCCCTTTCCATGCTAGCATGGGTTAGACGATTTGACTGAGGGCTGGCGAACCAGATGGCTGCACCAGGCTTCAATCTTGATCTGGCAGAGTTTCTACAGCTGGATGCCCTTCCTAACACCAACTACTCTGAGTGTAGTGGGTGCTTTTATGTGCCACCGGCACAGAGCCAGTCAGGCGGTACTGGCAACGAGCTCACTTGAATCTTTTACACATGCCACTGGCACAGGTGCCAGTAAGGCGATGCTGGTAACGATCATGCTCGAATGGTGCCTTTTACATGCCACTGGCACAGAGGCCAGATAGCCACTCTGGCAACAATCATGCTCGAATGGTGCTCTTAACACCCTACTAGCACGGGGCTTGAGTGTCAGTAAGGCGACGCTGGTAACGATCACACTCAAATGGTGCTTTTTATGTGCCACTGGCATGGAAGCCGGTTAGCCGCTCTGTCAACGATCACACTCGTATGGTGCTCTTTGCACCCTGCTAGCACGGATGCCAGTTATCGAATTTGATTTTGATATAATAGTACTATAATTCTCTGAAAAGCTGGTATCTGTGACATTTAGTTGAAATTATTTCTAGATAACTCGCTTCACCATCATCTTTTAACGTCTGTTCTCTATGCTGGCAAGCAGGACAGCTGCACCAAGTTCTAGTTATATTTGGTTTGGTTTCTATGGCTGGACGCTCTTCCTAATGCCAACCACCTTACAGTGTGTTTTGGGTGCTTTTAATGTGGCACTGGCATGTGACAAACTCCTGATCTCATCTACCTTGCCTCTCCCTTTTTTTTCCTAACAAAATCACGTAAGTTAGTAACGTCAATATAATGATATGAAATGTGAGTAACACTGAAGCTGAACTCTTCAGGGATGGCGTTATTTGGTTTCAGAAATTAAGTATATTAGATATGTTATAATTCAAGCGATCTGTAGTCATATATTTAATGCTGTTATACTGCAAAATATACATTTAGATTTTAGCCAACACTATGTGTAGAAATAGATGTAAACATTCTTTATGCACATGTAGAAGACGCGGGACCAACTGGACTAATATCAAGTGTTTTGTGATTTTATTAATGACTAAACAAAGATATTGTATAAACAAGCAAGGTGTCTTTTACAGAATTAGCTAAAAACCTTTTGGCATTCTGCAGCACACTATAGCATTGAAACAAAATGCTAATACACCAGTAATTTATTTCTTGACCTGCCAAGAATGTGTTTTATGGACAAATTGGTCTATCTAATTCATTTAAAAAATCCCAGTACAGGATTGAAACCAATCTGGTTGAACGGTTTTTTTCTATGAAATTTATAAATAACTTTTATTTCATTTATTATTCGATGATGGAGGAGGGGATACCAGTCATAAGCTGTGGCTAACTATTACTTTAATTTTGGTAGGTAGCTCACCAGGATGTTGGTAAGTACAGGTAGGGTTTCTCAAAATTGATTGCTCTCTGGAACACCAGTCACAAATCATGGAGAATACATATTATATGCCAGCTACCCATGGTATTATTTACAGGGCTGGGTCCCTGACCTATCTAGTAGCAAACTTTTATCAGGGACACTTTTTCCAGTGCGCCTTTTTGACAATCAGTGTGGTATTACGAAAAAGTAAGTACAATGGAAGTCAGAACATCAATAGATTATTGTCATCTGGTTGGAAGCTTATTCTGCATTTTTGTATTAAAAGGAAGCTCCACTAAAAGCACTCAAGGGCTTGGTTGAGGTGGTGTTCAAATTGATAGAATGAAGTTATTTTTGCTTGGCCTAAATGCACAAAGGATTGTTTTTCTGAACACAAAATCCTCTTAACACTAGACAAGGTTGTTTGTGATTTGGGAGTAACCAGGACTTCTAAATAAGGTGTCTCTTGCTAGAAAAGCTACATCCTTTTCAGTTGGTTCAGCACAAATGTTTACAGTCATGAATGACCATGGGGTTGCACCTAGAAAGTTCCCCTCATCATCATCATCATCATCGTTTAACGTCCGCTTTCCATGCTAGCATGGGTTGGACGGTTCAACTGGGGTCTGGCAAGCCCGAAGGCTGCACCAGGCCAGTCAGATCTGGCAGTGTTTCTACAGCTGGATGCCCTTCCTAACGCCAACCACTCCGAGAGTGTAGTGGGTGATTTTATGTGCCACCGACACAGGTGCCAGACGGCCACGCTCGGATGGTGTTTTTTATGTGCCACCGACACAGGTGCCAGACGAGGCTGGCAGGCACAATTCCTGGCAAGGTTATTTTTGGAAGACTAGCAGTTACTCATGCATACCAGCCTCCCCTCTCCATGCCACTGATGTTATCCAAGGGAAAGGCAAAGGCCAATACAGCTTGGCATCAGTGATGTCACAACTCATTTCTACAGCTGAGTGAACTGTAGCAATGTGAAATAAAGTGTCTTGCTCAAGAACACAACACAGTCCTGTCCAAGAATCAAACTCACTACCTCATGATTGTGACCCCGATGCTCTAACCACTTTACAAGTATATACAGTTCATATTCTATTTAGAAAGTCCATGTTTTTCACCTATCTCTTAACTCCAGAGACTGGTTGGGGAAGGGAAGAAAAAAAAGGAAGAAGTCACAACTTGTCAAGTACCAAAAATATTTGGTTTTTGATAACCCATTTTCACAATGTTCTGCTAAGTGGTTTTTGAACCTGGAGCCACATGATTTTGAAAAAAACTTTCACCAAATGTCCATACCTGCTCTCACTTGTTTAAGCCCAAGAACTGTGACTATCACATCTCTTAAGATGTATACAGATGGGAGGAAAAAATTGTGATATATAGTTTGATCATAAATTACATGAAATATTTAATGTAAACCTGTATGAATACAGTATATGAAATTTAGTTTGAATTACCTAGAAATGTCAGAGTAAATTAACACAAGCTATGCTCAGTGATTCCCAATCTTTCTCACTTCATGGCATACTGAGCATGAAATAAGACCTATTAAGAAACTGTTATACAGTAATGAATTTAGTTTAATATATTAACTTTTATTTGTCAGTTATCTAGCTTAATATTTCGTCTTTGTAGAATAAAAGTTTTATATTTTAGGATGAGTGGAGAGGCAGTAAGGGAAGTTATGATGTTTAAGCTTTTCCAGAGGGCATTAGTAATGTAAAGACTATGAGAGTTTCAAAGATTTAATTCAGATGTTGCTTGCCTTTCGTTTTATGATAGTTGTTAATATAAGCTAAGTTGGTAATGATTTTATTAGGAAATAATATCGTTACATATCTGGGCAAATGATAAACACAAAGACAGAGTTATCAAAGAAAGAATAGGCTTTTTATACCAAATTTATTCAGTAAATGAGCAAGTACATAGCACTTGATACGAGGTTTGTTGAAGTCCAGGCTGAAATGATATTGTTGGCAACTGAGCCAGCACATAAGATCTATACAGAATTTTAAGACAACTGGACACAAAAAAAGAAAAAAATGATGTAAACATTGAATGGGGAAAAAAAAACAAAAACGAACAAATGACACAATATATACATACATATATGTATATAAACAATACACATAAGGACACAAACGTCAGTGGACAGAAAAGATGATGCTGAATGTCTTGAAACTGGTTGCAAGGAAGAGTTAGAGACAGATGACAAGGCAGATCAATAAGGTAAAGAATAAAGAAAAACAATAAAAAAGGTTTTCTTCAGTCTGTCTTATGTAAATGCCCATGTAGTCTTAGATCTGATGTAGAATATTGCTTGTTAAAATTAGAAATAATAACAACCACATTATAATAGATAAAAATTTTGTCAAGAAAATTAACAGCTTTCAGCCATTTTCTAAGGAAAATTTCAGATTATAATTACTCTCAAACAGAAGGAAAAGGCAGAGGATTGAGCTATTTATTTGGTTTGTATATTTTTAAGATGAAAATGTAATTAAAAATATACACAACCATTTGGTGTTGTTTGAAGCAAAACAGCATTGAAAAACAGTCTTGGCACTAGAGCTGTTTTAAAAGAGATCATCAAATCTGCCCTGCAACTTCCTTTAAGAAAAAAATAGCTGGCTGACAACTCATAGTTCAGATTTGGGCTTGCTGTCAAGATCATCTAATTCTACATCACTTAAATCAATGTCTTCTTCTTGAGGAAGCTGTAAGAGAAAGAAATACAAAGATGTATTCAAAGAAAAAACAAACAAGAAATGTGCTTTCCAAAAAAACACTAATTTTAAAATTTAGATACTCAGTTGCTAGATCAAGATTGACTTATCTACTGTTGTATCAGACCCTTGTTAACAGCCATACATGGCCTGAGCCAGTAAATGGGAGATATAAAAATCTTATGACTTCAATTCACGATTTTAATACCTGATTTAACAATTCCGTTGAAATCTTGCTTATAAAACCTTTACTTCAGGATAAATTTCTTATTGGTTTTAAGGGTATTAAAACTTCTTTTCTTACACTAGATAAGAATCATGATGATGATCATCATTGTTTAACATCTGCTTTCCATGCTAGCATGGGTTGGACAATTTGACTGAGGGCTGGTGAACCAGATGGCTGCACCAGGCTCCAATATTGATCTGGCAGAGTTTCTACAGCTGGATGCCCTTCCTATCATTTAAAACTAGCAGGACCTGTGGAAATTTCAGTGTAAGTCAGCATATTTGAAAATATGCTTTATTAAACACAAGGAATTTCAAAAAATTCTTTTGAAATCCTGCCATTTTATCAAATCTGTACTCTCTAATATAATCAAGATGAACACTTAGGTCCCAATTATTTCCCTTTTTTTAATGTTTGACAGATGTGTGCTTTATAGTTTAAGGAAATAAAAGATGAATTAAAATAAAACATTTCTGTATATTGTCTCTCTCTATATATATAGAGAAAAATTTTCTTATAAAATATGTTTTTAAGTATACTTCACAATATATGACTGTATTAAGAAATGCTCATTGCAAGTTAAATCAAAGGATAAGAGAAATTATAGAAGGACCACATCTAGACAATGAATACAAATTCCAAAGCATAATTTAAAACACAATTTTATAAATCTTCATGATATTGTTTCACTATGTTAAACATTTTGACTGTGCTTGTGATTTCAACACACAAATGCAGAATATAAAGCTTTCCTCCATTCGTGTAAGCATAATGGACAAAACAGACAGTAATACATAGCATAATACAGATTTTTGATTGATTTGAAATTATCTCTGCTTCAAAATGAGGGACAGATAATCTCAACACTTCTCAAAAAAATGGACATGCCACAACAGAAAAGATAATCTTAATTTTTAGCCTACAGATATACCTTTACATCCATCTCATTTCACTACAATAATGGTCACTTTTCTGAACCAGCCAGCTGATCAAGGCCACATGGCTCACTCGAGCATATTACTGTGCACTTTCCATATTCTATGCTAAACACCTTACCCAGTTCAGCATTAGAAAATCTTACATGGGTACTGGAGACAAAGGGAGCAGCAGATGCATTTGTACAGTTTTTAGTCTTATCTCTAAATTAATTATTAACTTTTGCTTTCCAGTTAAATTTTCATAAAGATTTCAGGAGAGTTTAATGGTTGACATTGGTAAAAAAAATGTAATGAATTGATATTTAGAAATATATTTAATTATAATTATTGTTTTAATGTATCAATTTCATGCTGGTTTAAAATTATCAACATGGCACATGACCACTATTTTTGACACTAGTGTTCAACCAATACTTATTCCATTGACCCCAAGAGGATGAAAATCAAACTCAGCAATATTTGAAACCAGAACATATGCCGCTAAGCATTTGATCTAGTTTGCTAATGATCCTGCCAGCTCTCTGCCTCAATAATTAATAGACAAATGCAAGCCAACATTCTTCGAGGTTTGCGTATACATACATGTTATACACACTGCTATCTATTACCTTATACTTATAGTACTCATTAATGGTAGGGTGATGCTAGGCAGTAACTTATTTGCACTATATACAAGATCTTTTTAATTTTACACATAGCTTGCTTTTTATTTGCTGTGAGAATGCAACACAAAGTATAAATTTCTAAATATCTACTTCATTTTCCAACTAATGTTTGGCATTTAAATTAGGACATTTCATCTAAAAATATTTCAAACTTGAGGTAACAATTTAATAAGGGAATAAAGCAGAAATGATATACATACTTCTTTGTCTTGCCCATCCCATGCATCAATATTCAAAATTTCAGGTAGTTTGGCATTTCGAAGTGGAACAGTTGAAGACTTTCCATACAGCAAGTCTCTGTAAAACATCATTATACATCAGGGGGGTGAAAAAAGAAGAAAAAGGCTTAAGGAATGTGAAGTTAAGACACGAGTCCGACTGTAACTAGTGTAGTGTAAATATCCAAATCAGTTTTTATTACACTTGGCATGACATTAACTTGTTCACATAGTAACACAAAATAAATTTCAAAATTACAAAATAGACCCCCACCCATAACTGACTATTATTATATTTCTCCTTTATTTCTACTGAAAATGAGCAATGTACTTTTTAGCTGATCTGGATAATTAAAAACATACAAGCTCAGATTTCCACACTGATAAAATGTATAATTATATCAACAAAATCCATCTCACCCAAAATAAATTGGTTTCAACTTACCTGAAAAATTCATTCAACCCTGTTGCTGAGAATGATCCTTTAAGTGGAGAATATTTCATACTACGGTAGTTCAAAGCAACCATTGCCTGAAAACAAAGTTCTAATCATGTATAAATTTTACCCAACAATGTTTTCTCAATAACTTTACTTTTAGATAAATTAACTTGTAGCAAATACAATTTTGCTTAACTCTTTAAATTGACATGCAAATTGTATCATTTTGATAACATGCACTAACACACCCAAACACAATGGCAAATAATTGAGTATGTAGAGCATATAACTACAACAAGGGCACATGTAAAAATAAAAACTATTACATAAATAGGATTCAATACAGCCTCATAAATACATATAAAATCATGATTTTAGCATTCATTTTTCCATGGTTGCATGGAGTTTACTGAGGCAGATTTTCTACAGCCAGATCCCCTTCCTGTTGCCAACCCTCACCTATTTCAAGAAATGTAATATTCCTCCATGGCCAGACATGTTCTCACAGAGTATTGGAAATGAATGACTGTTTGTATGACAATCATTTACAATAATCGATGTCAAAGCACGAAGACACACACATCTATATTGTCAATCAGGAATAATAATTTCAATGCACCAGTTAATCAATGTTCTAGACATAGATCATAGAAACACATTGCTATGACCCAAGACAATATTAAAGATAACTGACATTTCTGATAAATTCATTCCCCTCATCTTAAATGCATCTGCAAACAGTATTTATGACATATAATATGCAAACTATATGGAAGAAAGGCTAAAGTCAGAATATAATCACAAAGAGGCTGCAATTTATCTCTGAGTAAGTTGAATTTCAAACATTATACTAAAATATTTACATTTTTATTTTTTATAAACAAATTATCCTAATCTGTTCTTTCACTTCAAAGCAGACTTTTGAGCATTTTATAATGGATTGTGCTTAAACAAAGTCAAACATTTTAGCAAAAAACTATTTTTAAAAATGTATGGCATATCAACTTGTTAGAATTAGTATCTTGGTTTCTTCAAATTTCTTTGATAAATTTCATAAGTTAGACATTTCTTTCAAAAGTTAAATTTTCATAAAGATTTCAGGAGAGTTTAATGGTTGACATTGGTAAAAAAAATGTAATGAATTGATATTTAGAAATATATTTAATTATAATTATTGTTTTAATGTATCAATTTCATGCTGGTTTAAAATCATCAACATGGCACATGACCACTTTTTTTGACACTAATCATCTCATTGAATAAGGGAAACATTCCCAGATCTGCATTCATGATCTTCCTTAAACATGGTTATCTTCCACTCTCATCACAAGCAGCTGATGCTTAGCAGTGTTTATCTTGCATGTACTCTATTTTATTCATTATATTTTATACAAAGATTTCATTTATCAAAAGTAGGCTGATGACATCTTGAATGCAATTGATAAGTCTACAAATTTGTTGGTGGTATAATGCGTTAATGTATATTTTTCCATACAAGAGTTTTGAAACAGATTTTAATCAAAGGTTGATGTTGAAATAATAGGTCAAATTACTCACAGGGTAGCCAAACCCTCCAATACCAAATGCTTCTTCTAACTGGGGTTGGGATCCAGCTTCAGCCCATACCCATCTGAAAGAGAAAATAAAAGAGGATTAAAATTAAGAGAAGTGAAGCAGAGAAATATAGTTCAAAATTACTGGAAATTTCAGATGTTAAATAAGTAAAAAATTATAATTAGAAAAGCAAGATTAATTTGAAGTATAAGCTTTCTACGCCAGCATACATTGAAAAGATTCACAGAGATTATTGCATTTTTTTTTAGATATGTAAAATGTCCTGTTAAGAGGTAGAGCGTTTGAATTTGGGGAGAGGGTATAATTCATTATATCAATAATATCAGAATGATAGTTATTTTATCAATTCTAGAAGAATGAAAGCATGTCAAGCCCAGCAGGATTTGAGCTCAGAAAATAGCGATGAAGTTTTAAGTACAAAGTATTTTGTCGGTCATCCTAAATCATTAACACTATAACAATGATTGTAATTAATAATGTTTTGACAAAACATACTGCAAAATTTTCTCAAGAAGCTACATTTATATAAAATCTCAAAACTTAAAATATTTTCTCAAGAGTGTAAAACCACATAAAACTTCCAACTAATAGGTGAAAATAAAAGGCAACAAATCCAGTCTATTTTAATTCAAGACAGGGAAATGAAATTTTGAATTATGCACCACTGATCAAAAGGAATGTTTCGTTTGTGCAAGCTCAGTCTTTTCCTCCCCATAGATGTTATGCAATAAAGAAACTAATATAACAAGGAAGGTTAGAGAGATTAGAGACATTACACATATCAAAGTTAAAGAGAAAAAAAAGAAAAAAAATTACCCCCAAAGATTTCGCTTGTATTTTTCTGACATTTTTTGCACTATGGAAATAAAATTGTTTCTACAATCTGACTGGCAATCATAGATGACTGGTAAGATGGAAATTACACACAGCTGGCTTTTCTCACAAGCATCTTTGAGCACACTGGCAGTAATTACCTGAAGACAAGACATAACATTAGTATTAAAAAATATTAGATACCCAAGCCACTCTTAATTATTTAATAAAGAACGGTCTTTTTTTGAATAAAGCTTGTATTAAGAAAAATAAGTTATTTAAACCTCACAGCAAGTTTCTACTAAAGAAAATATAAACTTAGAAGATTTTTAAAAAATCGAACTATAAAGTTTGTAAGTTCAATACAGTGAACCTGATTGACAAAAACAAATTTGAAGTATTTATAAACTGATTTTCTTGCAGCATGTTTCAAATAAACAACATGCCTAAATCAGCAGGTTTTTAGATAAAGTCATTGTCAGCTGTTAGTAGTTAGATACTTTATCATGCATTCCTTACTTCCAAGTTGCAAACATAAATCATTCAATATATGCTAGAAAATAAAGTGAGCTTGTTTAGGGTAGCTTACCTCATTGACTGGTGGTGCAGGGACATTCTCAGCTACTTTTTCCAATGCCCAAGCAACTATATCACTAGATGTCCGGCCACCATCAAATTCTTGAGCAGCACCATCTTTCACACCAGCTGGGAATAACTTAATTGTTGGGAAACCACGGATCTGAAAGGAAAAAGAAACACATATCTATGATTAGAGACAGATTTGTTCAAATTCTGACAAACTAGAGTAACAGTAATGTACCTAGGTCAGGTGCACTATAGTCATTATCACAATACAATTACATAATCACTATATTCTGAAAAAAACATACACTTCATATAAACCAAAAGCAACATAAATTAGTCAATTACTTGATAAGAAGCTGAGTAATGAGAAAATATGTTTCTTAATGACAAAAACAATGCAATTCTAGACACTGAATTGTTTACAAGTAGCATGAGGAAATAAAGTTTACTGTAGTATAAGCATTGAAAGACTAAATGGTAATGTCCCATTAACTAGCAATACTAAGCACAAATGATCTCATAGTTAAAAGGTTTTAATAGATTAGCGTGTGGAAAGCTGGTTTCTCAGATGTTCATCATTTGACTATCCCTTGCTGCAACAGAAGATGAATAGAGCATATAAAAATTAAACACTTACACCATATTTCTCAGAAGTTAATGTGTGGACAGTAGCATCGAGAGCACCTAACTTAACTTTGCCTTTCAATTCAGTAGCTGCACTTTGCCAGTGAGGTGCAAGATTCTTGCAATGGCCACACCAAGGAGCAAAGAACTCAACCAGCCACATATCATCACTCTTCAATACCATCTCTTCAAAGTTGGAATCTGTAAGCTCAATAACATCATCAGCACTGCCTGCCTGAAATGAGAGAAATAAATAAACTGTTTATACAAGATCAAGTAAAGATATATCCTTTTACTTAAATAAACTAATTTTCACAATGAATTGTACTGTCTTCATTGTGTTATGGTACTTCTCTATCTTGAGGGCAAAGTTCAAATTCCACTGAGGCTTGAACATAAAAGGCCAAAAATGTTATTAAATTACTTGCTCTGCTGTTCATATAGTTCCTTATTCATTGTCAGGCTGCTCCCAGCCATACAGAACTGACAAAAATATTGATTAAAGTAAGTGATCTGATCATGTGTGTTAGATTTTGGATGTGAAGTGAAACTTTTTTTTTCTTTTTATTACCCACAAGGGGCTAAACATAGAGGGGACAAACAAGGACAGACAAAGTTGACCTCGGCGGAATTTGAACTCAGAACATAACGGTAGACGAAATACCGCTAAGCATTTTGCTCGGTGTGCTAGCGTTTCTGCCAGCTCGCCGCCTTTTGAATATGAAGTGAAACTTATGTAAGTAACCAGTGAAATACTGCTTGGGTTAAGAGTGGACATAAGTGATAGTTTATGATGTTTATTGTAATAATATAACATCTCCAACAAAGGTGATACTATTTATACTAGAATAATTGATAAGAATAAAGAGCACACAGATTTCAGTTAGATACACTTATCTAAGGAGAACAATAACTCAGTTCAATGTAAACTGAATTGTTTTTACAAAAAACTTCAATTTGAAACAATATTTCTTAATGCAATGAAGAATTTGCAAGCAATTGAAACCTTTAATATGAGGAAAGTAATATTATGGATAGCATAAAGATGTAAAGTTTTGGAATACAGAGTCGATAACCTGGTTTTGATTTGCAGCTGCTATCATTTCTATTCACTCAGTTATTTGCAATTGGAAAAGCATGAAAATTAATCGTAATGGACATCTTCTGCTTCATTAACCAAATGATAATCACACTTTGATGGATAATAGTTATATAAAGTCAAATAGCAAACATTTAATGCAAGATATGTAAAAAACGTAATCGAGCACCCGGTAACAAAAAAATTAGCTTCAGTTTTAATCATTGAATTATGAAATCTGAACAATTAGTTATGTATTGCAGTTTACATGATTATAAATTTGCTTCATTAATTAACAGCTACTTCAAGTTACACTTAACTATATGACCGAAACATTTTAGTTTTTAAGTATATAAAACACAAAAGATAAATTTTAAATATGATAATTAGACTATACATGAGATTTTCATGTAACCACAAAATCTAAATAGCTTAAATGATTAAAGTCTATTCAGAGAAATTATTTTGATATTTGATCTCTATATAAATATTCATTATGAGAGTACTTTTCAGAGATGTTTTAACAACCTCATTTCTCTCCTATAAATATGTGGTTGTGTGTCTTATGAAAATACTTATTTTGTTTTAATCAGAGGCAGAGGCTGTGTGAGACAGTTGATATCTCACTTTCTGTTTATATCTTTTTACCCTGCAAAATCTGGTTGCAATTAAAGCAAGGTCCAGAGAGAGAAATTGTTAGGAATGTAGCACAAGAAATTCAAGGACAGTTTTTGGTTACAAAAACAGTAAATACCAAAATTGCTTTCTAATTACAGTTAAAAAATTGAAAAGATTGTATTTCAAACATTTTAGAATTTAGTTTATTTTGAAACACTGTATGAAAGTTCCAGAAATAGATTACTTCTAATTTAAAATTTAAATACTGTAAAAAAAAAAAAAAAAAAAAAAATCAAACCAAAACCAACAATAAATACAAACCTTATGTCCACCACCGCCGCCGCCACCACTGCTACTGCCACCACCGCCGCCGCCACGTGTTCGTTGAGAAATCATATTAGACACATATTTCTTGGCAGCTTCTACAACACTATTTGCAGTTCGACCACCTTCAAAGACAAACCATAAATATTTTCTGATATCATATGCACATTATCAAGTTTATAAATGAACTATTACGCAAACAAGTGGCCTACTCATGTGACAACTAATTACAGAATAAAATCTAAAATTATGGGTAGTTTAAATTATTTCTCAGATACATGCATTGCTGTTCTTAAAGGGATGCCCCCCCCCCCTTATTATGACGTCACATAACACTTCAAATGCCATTTTTACATTGGCTCTCTTTACATGACCATCTAGGTTACCTTTCATTGGACCTTCTGACATGACTAAAATACTGTGCATATAAATATACTAAACTAAATAAAAAAACAATATTTGCACATATTTAAGATATAATTTTCTTTGTGTGCTCTTCTCCCATCTCTACAGACCCTCTCTTTCAAACCTCTCTCTCACCCATCCTTCATCTCTATGGCACCCTATAGCCTTTCTTCTACTGCTCTTCCTTTACCTCTTTTTCACCATCCTCAACATTTTTAACATCCGTTTGGCAACGTTTATGCAGATAGGTGCATCTTTTCCAGCATGACATATCACCACTTGCCCTGATCCTTAGTCAACTCCTTCATGAGATTAGTCGTCACTACTTTGTCTACCTCTACCATGGATTCCACCAATTTGGGGCACTTGGCACTTCTTTATACAGCCGACATCTTTCATGTCAATCACATGCTGTACCAGAGTAATCTTCTCTCTTGTACCCATTTGTTTCCTCATATACTGAGTTTTTTTTTCTCTCAGTTCTTTGAGCACATGAACATTACACACTCAGCAGCAAGTGCCTGGCTCATTTCTTTCTAGCCTTTGCAAATCTACTGTATTGAATGTCCACAGTGCTTCTATGCAGCAGTATTGCACTTTGTATATAAGCATCAAACAATCTATCCTTTTTTCCAGCTGTTCTTATTCAGATTACTATGCTTTCAGAAGAGCCATCTCCACTACTGATTACATCATTTTGGTAACAAAGACTATTGACTACTTCTAGAGATGTTTCCAAGCATATGAAAGAATCCATTTCACAAGTAGTCTTATAACTGACTGCTACTATGCATCTGTCACATATGAAGTCTCCCTTTTTTATCAAACTGCTTATCATCCCACTATGCTTTGTGTTGTGCATCTATAGTTCACATTGAATACATTTACTTGATTTAAGAGATTTGCCTTCAGTCAAGAGACTTTTCTTTCAAGCTTAACACAATTTTAGTCTTTGATAAATTTACTTTTAGGTTTTACCTCCACATCTGGAATTTCTAAAAATCATGTACAGATTCAGCTGTTAATTCTTTCAGCATTCAAATCTGTCAAATGTAATGCATTATCTCATGTCTTCAACATTTCACTGATGTAATTATTCATATTCAGAATGACATTGTATGGTAGGTGTGAAAGGTTGGATCCAGCCAGCTTGAACATATAACAAGTAGAATATTTGGGCGAGATATGGCCAGTTTAAATGCTTGTGCTTACATCTACTTGTCACCAAGTCAATTTCACCTACTCTACCTGTCCCTGTGTCAACATCATCATTGGTAGACCGAAAGTTTTGAACTAGAGAGGGAAAGATGGGTTTCTGGTGGCAGGTGGATTTCAAAAATGCTACTAGAGGTAGGTGTAACTGAACAGAGTACATCTGCAGTTTAAATAATATAAAAGAAATGCTTCTTAAAAACACAAACCTTGATAATCTTCTGGCTTAGATTTATCCTGTCCAAACACTTTGACAGTGGGGAAACCTTGGATACCATATTGTCCAGCTATTCCTCGGTGAGCATCAGCATCAAGTTGCCCAAGCTTCACAATGCCCTAAATAGAAAACAAAAAAAAACACACAGCATTAAAATTTATTTTCAGACAGATCATCATCATCATTTAACGTCTGTTTTCCATGCTAGCATGGGTTGGACGGTTCGACCGGGGTCTGGGAAGCCATGGAGGCTGAAGCAGACTCTAGTCTGATTTGGCAGTGTTTCTACAGCTGGACGCCCTTCCTAACGCCAACCACTTCGTGAGTGTAGTGGGTGTTTTTTACGTGCCACCAGCACAGAGCAGGCTGGCAAACGGCCATGATCGGTTGGTGCTTTTACATGTCACCAATGCCAGTCAGGCGGCGCTGGCATCTGCCATGGGTGTCTTAACTACAATTTCCATTTGATTTTTATCTGGCATCTGCCACGTTTGGACAGTGCTTTTTACGTGTCACCGGCACAAGTGTCTTAACTACAATTTCCATTTGATTTTGACTACTTGACTTGTAAAGAATAAACCTTAGAGATTCATATACTTATAATATAAACCACCCAACTTCCTATAATGGCCCAGTACATTTTGCTATAAATGGATATTATGTGCAGCTACAATTTTAGTCCTATAGGCTGCAGATGCATTGTGTAACTGATGAATATTTAATTAAATTGTAATATGGAGCTCAACTTGAGGAGAGAAAAATCTCAGTGATATCAAAACATTACAGTACTGATGGACTTTGGCTACTATTATTGCAACCTTTACCTCCAGAACACATTTCTGATGAATCAGGCAATGATCACATGAGTCATATTGTAAACACAACTTTTGCTCAAAATATGTTAATATCAAATAAGACAAATAGAGCTATCTATACACATCCTTGAGAAAAGACTGTTGCTTTTCTCAAATTTGCCTGACAATAAGGAAAAAAAAAACAGGTTCTACAACTAAGAAACTTATGCGGAGGGGGGGGGGTATGTAGAGGAGTATACAAACAAAACACAGATTGAAGAGATTCAATACATCAAAATAAGAGACATAATGACAGCTGTTTTAACAATGATAGAGCATGCTAACATGAACAAGCTTTTATCGCAATTAAGGAATACCTTATGTTACTTATTTTCTAAATTTTCTGTTATTCATTTGTATATAATATGAACTTTTTCCAGAACTCCTAAACCCAAAAATTAGGTGTGTGCATTATATGAGAAAACTAAATGTTAATCATCTTCTCAGTTACATATATTGACCAAAATAACTGATGTAACTAATTTTGAAGAAAAGGCAAAGCAAGTTATTTACATGTGTCATTGAGCAAAATTCATTAATGATTTTGAATTGCTAAAATATTGGTAACATTTTCCTATGATAGTACACTACCTTAAATCAACATCATCTTTTTTAATATCTCTCTTTTTTTTTTATATGTACATGGGTCAGATAAATTTCATTGAGGTAGATCTACAGCTAGGGACTCTTTCTGAGCAAGAGAATATTTCACTTTAGTCCAGTCAATTTTTTTCGACAGTGACATAGGTTTAAAATTAGCACATGATGCCAAGATATTTTTTTCAACACTTATTCTATATGTAAAAATCTAGGCAGCATGATGATGATGAAATTTCTGTTAGCTTGCTTTCCTCGATTCAGCATGCTGTGTAAAATATTGTATGTGGTTACAAGGTTTAAAGTCTATTTTTCAGCATAGGAAAATTTTTCTTTTGCCCTTATTTATAATTGCTTATATTTTCACCTTGAAACGTATTTTAATATGCATACCACTGATAGAATATTTTTGAAAAATTTTATCCTTATATTCGAAATTCGGACAGAACTTATGGGATGACCTGATATTTCTTTTTCTTCTCCCCACAACCTATTCTGATTTTTTCCTTTTCTTTCTTTCACCTGTAATAACGTGTACAAGCACACACCAGATTTTGTGCATGTGTGTGCATGCATACATATATTTTTGTCATGCCTATATATGTCTGTATATGCATGTAGCCATGTACCTGTGTCCGTATGTTTAGTGTACACACATATATTATAGATTGTGTGGTATGCATATATATTGCTAAATGTATATTTAATCTAGCATGAAATTTTTTTCAAACGGATATATCTTTTATTAATTTACTAATATCTTACAGCTATTTACCCTGGGTTTCAGGTATTTTCCTTTTTTATAAGCTATTTTTGAATTAAGATTTTATTCGATTTATATATGATTTCAAACCGCAATTTGTTACTTCATGCAACCGGTTATTGAAAAGACCATTAGTTGAAAGGACCAATGAAACAAAACCCTTTTCAAATGTGTATCAAAGCAATTGTATTTCTGCATATATAACTTTATCTTGCTCCATTCCAAACAAAACTGTCCGACGAATGGGAATGTGAAACCGAGTAACAGTTTTTGTGATATTTTTGCTGCTTTATATATATTTTTGTTGCTTTATATATATATATATATATATATATATACACACACACACACACACACACACACATATACATAGACTTATAACCTTACACAATTTCCTTCTCAATCTTTCCCCATTTAGTACCATCACTATTACTGTTCTTTCTATTTCCTTCATAACTTTAGTATTCAGCTGCTGTATTTAAATGAGAACAGAACTGAACATTTCATCACCTTGCTATGTAATACCAGTCATCTCTCTTTCTTCCTGGAGCCACTTTACTTGTCATCCATCCTTAAGTCTTAATATTGCTGGTGGTATATAATACCCAGCACACTCTAAAGTAGTTGGTTTTAGGAAGAGCATCCAGCTGTAGAAACCATGCCACAACAGACAGTTGGAGTCTGAACAGTCTCTGTCAAACTGTCCAACCCATGCCAGCATGGAGAACGGATGTTTGATGATGATAATGATTGCCTCTCACCACACACATTTTACACTGATCACTCTTCTGTGCTACTAGATTATCTCTCCTCTTCAATCACTATACATCTCTAATTCTCTCCATGCATGCAACCTATCCATACACATCATCTCTCTCATCCTTACTGTCTACTGTATTATTATTACTATTCTGCTACTCTTCACCCACTTCTGTACTGTAAGTTAGCTCATCTTCCCTACTTTGTCCACATCATATATGATCATTGATCACCTCTCCAATCTTGTCCACCATTCACTACTTCCAACCCTGGACCTTATCAAATCTTTAGTCATCACTTACTCTTCTCTACCTTCCCTCCATGTATTTACCATCAATCACTCAACTCCTGTTCTTCATTATATTCACCACCTCATCCATCCCCCATCTCTAACCACTCACACCATATACTTTTACAGCTTCTACCCATACACACTCCTTCTTCTGTCTCCACTCACCACATGCCTCGAGGCCTATTCATCACCTGTATTTTATCTCTTTCCAACTCCATTCCAGTTACTTCTATCCACTCTTCTCTTATGTGAGTAGCTATGTATCTCCTCTACAGCAAGAAACCTGTTCTATCCCGACGCCACTTTTTTTTTCATATTTTAACCCATTTTCTTCAAGCTAAAGCTACTTTATTCTACTCTAGTCCCACTCAGTTGAAGGAGACCATAGCCTTATGAACTGTATGGTAACCTCACTGGTGTTGGTGTCATCAAAAAAGCATGCAGTAGATGTAAGTGGTCAGCATTAGGAAGGACATCCAGCTGTAGAAACTATGCCAAAGCAGACATTGGAATAGAATGCAGTCCTCAGACCCATGAATCCTAACAAAAACACTCATGCCAGCATAGAAGATGGGCTTTAGATGATGATGATGATGATGATGCTCAAGTGGCAAATCTCTTATTTACACTGGCATAGAAAGCAGTTAATATTGGGAAACAGTAACTTTACTTAAGTAAAAAAGGGGGAACTGAAAAAAGAATTTAGTTTTCATTACATATCATCATCATTTAACGTCTGCTGTCCCATGGGTTATAGTAGAATAGGTAAGCTGGAGAGCTGCACCAAATTCCAGTCTGATTTGGTAAAGTTTCTATGGCTGGATACCTTCCCTAATGCCAAATGTGCTTACCTTTAAAATTTCAGCAGCTTTAGTGAATTCAGGTTTAAAGGATTGGCAATGTCCACACCTAAAAAAAGATTAACCAAAAACAAACATATTATTATTATAGTAGAATTGTGCGGAGATGTATGGCTTAGTGGTTAAGGTGTTGGACTCATGATTAAAAGATTATGATTTTGAATTCTGGACCAGGCGACGTATTATGTTCTTGAGCAAAACATTTCATTTCATGTTGCTTCAGTTCACTCAGCTGGCAAAAATGGGTAATCCTTTGACGGACTGATGTCCCATTCAGGTGGCGAATTTATACACCATAGAAATCAGCCCTTATGAGTCTGCATTACTTGAGAAGGTAGCTTTTGAAGGTAAGCAAGCTGGCAGAATTGTTAGCACTCCACACAAAATGCTTAGCGGCATTTCACCCGTCTTTATGTTCTGAGTTCAAATTCTGCTGAGGTTGACTTTGCCATTCATTCTTTCAGAGCCTTGTGCTTATAGTAGAAAAGATTATT
This sequence comes from Octopus sinensis, assembly GCF_006345805.1. Classification (NCBI taxonomy): domain Eukaryota; kingdom Metazoa; phylum Mollusca; class Cephalopoda; order Octopoda; family Octopodidae; genus Octopus; species Octopus sinensis. The sequence goes on along the minus strand of NC_042999.1, from coordinate 77,115,970 downwards.
ATAGTAGAATTGTCTGAGCAGTCATACAGTCAGAGATATTCCTGTTATGACTATCCAGATGTATCTTTTCTGTTTTGAAGATAGTGGAATCTTAAGAATTGTCAAATTACACTCCACTGTTTTAAGACAGAGTGTAATTGGGGAGATATGGCTGTTACATTTAGCTGGTCAAATGGCTATGTAGAAGATCTCTTAGCTAATATATGAAATGTGCATTAAGTTTATGAGATACTTTAATAGCAATGTTTCAAACCCTTCGATGAGCTGGGTGCAGGAAACCACAGAAGTATATTTCTATGAATCACTACAAGGTTTGCAATGCCTCCCAAAATGCAATGGGTTAAAGAAACATTGTTGATGTCAAGAAAACTAGGTTTAAATGAAAATGAAATCTCATCTAATAATAAATCTCTGAACGAGGTATAGACAGTAACTGCGCGACAGTGTGAAGTATATTTGCCATCTAAATATGGCTAACCATTAAGGGTGGATGTTACTGTAGCCCCAGGAGAACATCTCCAGCTGGCTATTGACACACTTTCTGTGCCCTATCAGTATTTGCAAAGGGAAGCCCCCCCTTCCCATCGTCGACCTATGTGACCTACTGTCTATACCTTGTTCAGAGATTTATTATTGCTTGTTTACACTTTTTAAAGATCAGTGACGAAAAGTCATTGGAAAAAGGATATATGTATTTGCATTGGGACCCCTTTCGCATTGAAGACCAGTGATTGTTGTGCGCTGATGACAGGTCAATAACCAGAAACCCGGGTCTGTGCATATCATGTAGGTTGACGATGGGAAGGGTGGCTTCCCTTTGCAAATACCAATAGGGCACAGAAAGTTTGTCAATAGCCAGCTGGAGATGTTCTCCTGGGGCTACAAGCTACAGTAACATCCACCCTTAGTGGTTAGCCATATTTAGATGGCAAATATACTTCACAAATCTCATTTAGTTTATGCTAAATGAGGGAAAAGACTAAAAACTAATGCTATAATCTCATACCAAATGACATGAAAAATAGAATTTTGAACAGCTGCAAATGTAACTACAGTAAAACAAAATATTTATAATAGTAAAAAAAAAAAAATCAATATTTTACTATTATATATCTGACAGTTGAGATGTTAAAAGCCAAGTTATTAGCAATGAAATAAAAAAGTAAAATACAAGAGTTTAGTTGTATTTTGTTAAAGTATATAATTAAAACTACATTATATCTTGTCCAATAAATAAACACATTCTTATGTACAGCTTGCTGCACAAACAAGCTTTCACTGTACCAACTTTTATAGGAGTATATTGCTGCCTGTGCCACAGGTGTTTACTACACAAGTTCTTGGGGGCATTTCTAGCGTGATTGTTCGGATTGGGTCTAGCATGATAACAGCACTAGACAAAGCCATTACTACTTTAAGTGGTCTTAAAACTGAATGAAGCAGAATGGAATAGAATGCTGTTGGGGTTGACTTTGCCTTTCATCCTTTCAGGGTTGATAAAATACCAGTTGAGCATTGGGGCTGATGTAAATGAACAAACCCTCTCCCCTGAAATTGCTGGCCTTTTGCCAAAAATTGAAATCAGTATTAGACACCATGCCCAGATCATGGATAAAATTGATGCAACATTTTGATTACAGAAATAAATGCCCTTGAAATAATTCAATCTTTAATATATTTTATGAGATGAATGAGTCTGTAATAACATTTTTTAGTTTGTCTACATGATTAGATTACTTGAGTCATGTTATTTGTGAGGATTACAGACCTAAATGCTTCTTCCAAAGTTGATTTAGTCTATTTCTATGAACCGAAACCCAACTGAGAGTTGTGAAATAAATGAGGACAGTCACAATAATTGTAAGTTAGTGATGATCTGTACTAGTATCATCTCCATCAAAAATAAAGAGTTGTGAGATGAAGTAGAAACTGACATTTTGGGTAAGAATTTCCATTTGATTTATGAGTTACACACTGACATAATTTCTATGAGTGTAAAGGATGGTGATTTTGGCAAAAACTTCTACAAAGCCTGAACTGTAATGAAGTAGAATGTAATAAATGCTGTATGCTTTTGTCTGATGTTTTAAATGTGAGAAAACTTATAAGTGAATGAAATAAAGTGATCATACCATGGTGCATAGAACATAACAATCCAAAGCGAATCACTGTTTACTACTTTTGATTGAAAAGTGTCCGGTGTAAGTTCTACAGGGTTGGAATAAACAGCAGCTCCAAAGAACAGCAGTAGGAAACCTAAAATAAAAAAAAAGCAAAACCATTTCATTCATTGAGAGAGAAGGAGGGTGAAAGAATCAACCTTGTTGAGTATCCTTGATTCATCAACAATAATTATGAATGAAACTCACCATCATTGTACTGTTCAGAGAATAACCTCTTGTGAGTCCTACCTCATTATAAACCTGCCTGTTTTGCACAAAGTTCCACAAATTTTCTTTTTTCCCCATTGACTATACAGATACACTAAGAATAATCTTGGCTCTATTGAACCAAAACTGTATTGGGACACTAGTTATGTCCCAACCACTTGAATTCCACTTCATTACTTCTTCCAGGAAGAATTACATTGGTGTTTACTAGCCAAATATCTTGATAAGTTAACTGTTGATTGAATGTGTAGCCAGACAACCATTACTTGGCACACAAATACACTGTAGCATGAGTGCCGATAGACACAATGTATTATATGAAAGGGTTTATCTGCAGTACTTAAATTAACTGTCTTTTCCAAGTACTTTTAATTATAATTGTATTTGTAACAACATGAATCATATATCTTACAAAGTCAATTTTTTGTAAATTTGATTACTCTCTGGTTTATACTTTGATCAATGGCATTTGTATAGTTGATCAATGATACTGAATAGTTTTTGTTTCAGATTAAAGTAATTATTATAAATAAAGTCTAATGAGTAAGATGTTCCAGTAAATCACATAAGCACTAAGTTAAGGATACTTATTAACAACAAATTTTCATTTTGTTTTTCTTGTATTCTAGTTTCTCTTTATAACAAATAATGTTTAACTAATGTCATACCAAGTGAAGAGTTTAAAGGAGAAAGTATCCCCAGTTTAGTGAGTGTTGGAGCATAGCTGGTTATCATCTTACTTCAATCCAGTTCTAAGCAGCTATGACCACTTGACAATGAATCTAAAAAGGATTTAATAATTTCATACATACTGAATAAAAGTACTCTTCTCTAACATGTATGTTGCTGGAAGGATTTCTGAGAACAGCATATTTGTAGGAATTAAAAAGTTTTTCTTAAAGGGGATTAATCTCAACTGAGAAATAAGAATGGTCAGTATAAACAATGAGATCAACAAGGCTAACAGGACTGCATCCTTGCTTAGAGTCAAAGACAATTATAAGGGAATTCCAAATTCTCCATATTATTACTGTCCATTGTTTAGCCCCAGAAAATATGTCAGAAAAATAAAGGCTGTGTAAAAGATAAAATAATTTACCAGTATTCTCACTAACACACCAGATGAATCATGCAACTAGAACTTAAAAACTACTTAGAGTGAAGGTTCCTTGAATGTAAGTTTTTTTGAAAGTGGTAAGAATTTCTAACAAGGTGACGTAGATAATTTCCATACGCCTTAACGACCTCTCCAGGAAATAAGTTGTTGACTTGGCCATGAAAGGCTAAACAGATAAAACAAATGCTTCTTTGTGACAGGGCACAAGTCTAGAGCATATAATACATCTAGATTATTGGGTATCTGTTCATAACAGTTAAATGAAATAAAGCGTGCTTAAGAAACTTGCTTTCCAACCACATGGTTTCAAGTTTAGTCCCACTGCATGGCAACTTGGTGAAATATCTTTGTCAATAGCACTTGGCTGACCAAAGGCTTGTGAGTGAATGTGATAGAATAGAAACTGCAAGAAGCTTGATGTATGTGTGTACCCTGTCTTATTTCTTTATTGCCTACAAGGGGCTAAACATAGAGGGGGCAAACAAGGACAGACAAAGAGTTTAAGTCAATTACATCGACCCCCAGTGCATAACTGGTACTTAATTTATCAACCAGAAAAGATGAAAGGCAAAGTCGACCCTGGCAGAATTTGAACTCAGAACGTAACAGCAGACAAAATATCGCTAAGCACTTCGCCCTCCGTGCTAACGTTTCTGCCAGATCACCACCTTGTGTGTAGCCTGTCTTGTCATCACATTATGGTTATCAACCAGTGTCACCATCATACAAGCAGTATTGATTTAATCTCACTAAAAAACAGGTCTGGCCAAGAAAAAATATGTGGTTGGAAACAGGTAAGGCTAGGTGATGGGAAAGGACAACTAGTTGCAGAAAATCTGTCCTAACATACTGTGATCATGCAAACACGGAAAAATGGATGTTAAAAATGAAGATGAAGATTTATAATATACATTAAGGTTGTTCACTTAGTATGGATAGAATGGATCTAAAGTAGTTGTTTTCACAGCTAAACGCCTTTCCTGCTACTAATCATTTTACCAAAAAGTAATGGAACTTGTAAAGTTATGTGAAAGCTTACCAACAAGTGCTAGGGATAAAAGGAAAATGATTTGGCATCTAATTGGTTCAACTGATCTGAAAAGAGGTTAATAACTTGGCTGATCAATTTGGTGAAAGTAACATTGGTTTGTCCAACCTCTGTGGCTTATAGTTCTTGGTGATGTCATTTTACTTCTGGGAGTGATGCAACTTCACAGGTACAAGAATTTATTAGCCACAATACTAGACTCAACCCTATACTAGATAGAATATGTCCATGTTCACTCAACCTGCAATAAATAGCAGCTAAATCTCCATTAAACAACATAATGGACACATTATATAATGTGGTTTAGAGCAGTGCTTCTCAAACTATCTGATGTGGTGTACCAGCAGTTTTTTTCCAATGCGCCAGGGACCGGTAATATTTTCAGTAATATTAATTTATACTGGAAACAATATATATAAAAGTTGACAATTTTTTTTATCTTGTATTTATTTTGTAAACAAATAATACAATATTACATAAGTATTTTATAATGTTTCTTTCTTTTCTGGAAACTCACCACATACTAGCAGCTGATGGCTCACGTACCGGTTCCGGTCCGCAGACCACCACTTTGAGTAGCACAGATTTAGGGTATACTTTTATAGAAGAAAACAGTATGGTAATGACTTTGGATCATACATCTGTCGGGAATATCTTCAGAATAAATATGAATGGCAAGAATTCTGACCAATGGTAATGAGTGGCACAAATAAAATTAGATAACCGAAACTGGATTATTCATTTGATAAATTACCGTCATGCTCTCGATTTGATCATATATAAATATTAAACACAAAACATATTTTTCTCACTGCGAATATTTTAATATTTAGCTTAGGTCCCATACTTCAAACTATAAAGATTATACTTATAATTCTCGCGGACCCCACTAACAAAAAGGCATGCTTAGATATATAGTAATGAGAAAATGTGCTGGTACATTCTTGCATTTGAGAAAAGTATTCATATAACGTGGATCCAAGAAAAGAAAAAAGGTTTATGACAAAAGTAGTTTAGCCACGCCAGTCCTGATCAAGCAAACCTAATACAGAAAGCATTCTAACCCTAAGACCTTTTTTTGTCAAACAGTGCATCTCGGACTGCATGACACAAATTTTTCTTTTTAAGATGGTAGTGTGAAGTTCGAGGAAGATTTGGGATTTGGTTACTATTTCTACCTGGGTGACTTACTCTAGACGATCCTTCGCTGGTTTGACAGTTTCACAAAAAAAGGTAATGATATATAACGATCATCAACATTGCTAAACACATGAAGTCCGCAAATACTACAACAATTCTTGCAGGAGCTAGATACTTCAGATTTGAAAGGCAAAATATGAGACTGTATGGTGTTCATGTTTTCTAGAGGACGTGAACAAGATAGGTGTAATGGAAATAACCGGAAATCGAAACCCAGTCGAAAAGTCGGTATGTGGTAAGGTTACTTATAATTTACGATGGGCTTCTGTAGGGAGGCGTAGAAACTTGTTTTTAAATCAGTATATAACAAGTACATCAAACTGAAAGGTTTTAAACTCAGAAAGGTGAATCGAAATATAATTTCAAATAAATTATAAAAAGTTAAAAAGAAAACTTCTGTCATCAACTGATATATAACTGAAATATTTAAAATTAGATTTGACATAGTAAAAAAATCAGTGGCAAAATAATTTCAAAAAGTAAAACTTTTGATATCTTATATACGAAGAAGAAACAAGAAGTTTAGCGAACCCCAGAATATTTAAATTTATTTCATAACAATAAATTAAACAGTAAAGAGTGATAACATGGATTTTGGAGAAAGAAAGTATCACAATGTTTTAAGAAAGACAATAAACAGCGTAGCGTCGAACAAATTGGTTAGCAGATGTTTGAATGACAGCGTTTTCACTTAGAAAATGGTCAAAACCCAAGAGAATAGGGTTACCAAATAGTTAACTAAATTCACACAAAGTTTGTATGCCTAGATACATCCTAACATGTTTTTAGAACTATCCTATAGTTAGCAGTAATCATTCGTCTTAATTAAAAGTTAAGCGACTAAATCGCTTAATAGAAACGACTATGATAAAGGGCGAAAGTTGAATTAGATGTAATTAATTACACAATGCATAAATATAAAGATCGGAAGTATATATGTCAGTAAGAATGAAAAAAATGTCTGTTATGATCGGTATAATATTTACAACTAGAAATAAAATGTACATTTCGCTGAATTTCAAAGCCCATTGGTCATTCATCAATCTTCAGCTTATTAAAGGAGTAAGGAAAGAGTTAAGAAGGAACTACAGCACTCATACATTTCGCACAAGAATCAAACAGATATGTATGACAGAAACGACTCCCAAAGTATCAGAATTTGAAAGATGATACGGTTCGCCGAAAACTTGCCGCTCACTATATACAATATATATAAGCATGCATACATAGATATACACATACATATCACAGAGAGGTAAAGAATGTAGAGACATTGAAATATAGATAAGGAATAATCAAGTGAATGGTTTAAGAAAATTACTACTTACAGGAAAGAGGCAAAGCCTCCATAATTTTAAGAATTTAACAGGGAAGAAAAGAAAAACAAAAATTCGCAAACAGTTGTAGTACTGGTCTTGATAAGAATGACGGGATTTTTTTTTTCTTCAGCCGGGTGGAAATGCTCTTCTCATGAATGTGTGTTTACAACCGTGTGTATGTATTGGCTACCAGACTCACGTGGTTGCCTGCCATTGGCTGTTTTCTTAATCTGACGTGGAGAACTCACAGAAGTGACACATAACACTTTACTGTCCAAGTTGCGTCCCTGGAATGAATACTTGCTACAGCTAGTTTAATCCTAACGTTGTTGACTTAGTAGCTAGGGACCTTGTTAAATTTCTACCAACCAAGTATTTCAGATTTTTACCAGATTACTTAGGAAAAAAAAAAAAAAAAAAAATGCAATTTTTGCGCGCTGATGATAAAAATTGCTTGCATAATTTTTTCTAGGAATTACATCATTGTAGAAAACTTGCAAAAAAAAAAAAAAAATTGGTGAAAATTTGAAATACTAGAAGTGATTGAAAGAAATTTAACTAGATTCGTAGCAAGTTAAAAAAAATATTTCGTTTTTGGATTTGGTCTGCAAGATTCTTTATACGAGTTCGTGTGTTGAAGTATATTCTGTTGTGTCTGGAGAGAGTCATTTTCTCTTTGTGCCTTATAAAAATAATTTTTAATAAATAATATTAAATGGGAAAATGTAGCGAAAGAAGACCATCCAAGAATATGTTATTATTTCTCGCATACTCATATCTCTCTTTTTATCTATGTGTTTGAACTCTTAATTTTTGTTCTTGTTCTGTTACGTTAAAATTTGACTCATTATTTCTTTCTTCCTCTCCGTCATCCTGTCACCGTTCTTTTTCGTTTCTTAGGTACACAAGTAACGCACGAAGACTAATTTCCACATTCGGACTTTCCCCTTTTCTTCCTTCCTCATCTATTTCTTCTTCTCCCTCCCTTTTTTCGCCTTTCTCTTTCTCTCACTCTTCTCTATCTTTTTAATGCACGCGCGCGCACACATACACACGTACGTGATCGTACGCAGCGACAAGTAGAACGTGAAAAAGAAAGTAAGCGGAGAGAGGGGAACTGATATAAATATGTTCTCCTTTTGTATCAGTTAAGGTCCTTTGGCTCCTGGAAATGAGGTTTGACAAATTGTTGATGACAATGTGTGTGTGTGATAGATCCTTAATTATTGATTAATAGTGGGTGTTTAGATATTTAGTTGTGATTTAAATTTGTTAAATTTGCTAACAAATTTAAACCACAGCTAAATATTTAAACACCCACTATTAATAAATAAATAAGGGTCTATCACACACACAAACAAAACATCCCCACCAAAACCAAACATACACACACACACACACATATACACACCCACCACGATATACAAAATATTTCCAGAGAACAAAAATAACACACACACAAAGCAAATAATAATAATAATAATAAACATTGTGTACAGTGCTCAGGTGCACTACAACTCATCTAAAGTGCATATATAATCAGGTGTAGTTTCGACGGATTTCGGAAAGCATGAGGGCCTTAAAGGATGCAGTGTCATGGCAGTCAACAACTGATGCAGGCAGTTTATTCCATGCTTCAGCAACTCTGAGCGTGAAGAAATGTTTCCGAAAGTCATGGGAGCTGTGTTGTTTTCTGACTTTGTAGGCATGTCCACGTGTGTTAGACACATGGAGATCAAAAAGGTGTTCAGTGTTGTTATTGGTGAGGTGGTTGACAACTTTGTGGGCGTTTACCAAGTCCGTCGCCAGACGCCGGAGCTTCAGTGAATCCATGCCCAGGGAAACAAGGCGCTCAGAATATGGTAGGTGTCTGATGGAGGGTATGCGTTTGGTTGCACGTCTCTGAACCGATTCCAGGAGGTCAATGTTCTGAGCAAGATAGGGGTTCCAAACTGATGATGCGAATTCCAAGTGTGGTCGTACCATAGCTGTATACAGTTTTAAATAGATGGCTGGAGAGCGGCTAACAAAAGTCTTGCTGATTGATGCCAAGACACCCTCGACTTCTTGACAATTTTAGAGATATGCTTTGTCCAGCGCTAATCACTGCTGACAGTGATGCCTAGGTCACGCTCGCATAAGGATTTCTTGATATCAGTGTTGTGGAGGGAGTATGTGGACGCAGGGTTTTTTCTCCCAAAATGCATGGTGGTACACTTGTCCACAGCCAGTTTCAGTTGCCAGTCTGTGATCCATTGCTGCATTGTGTCCAGGTCTGATTGCAGGAAAGAGCTGTAGACAACAGGATCTGTCCTCTTGATTTCAAGGTACAGCTTGATGTCGTCTGCATATTTTAATACTGTGGCATTCTTTAAATTTGCATCTATGTCATTAATGTATGCCACAAACAAGAGGGGACCAAGGACAGATCCCTGTGGTACACCCGATGACATCTCATATGGTGTAGAATGCTGTCCTAGAACTGTGACTACTTCCTTTCGGTTGAGAATGAAGGATTTCAACCAGTTAAAAAGGTCATCCCTCACACCCATTGCAGAGAGTTTCACCATAAGCCTTTTGTGTGGCACAGAGTTGAAAGCCTTAGCAAAGTCAAGGTAGACAACATCCACCCATGAGCCACTGTCAGTGATCTGA